>NC_137982.1:36753682-37353682 GCF_963924665.1 Micromys minutus | reverse complement strand
AAAACAAAATGAATGAATCTGTAATAACTTGTCATTGCATAGTGATACATTCTGGGAGATACAATATTACAGTACTTAGTAACTTAGCTCCACTATCAATGATTCTCTATTGGCTGTTGCCATAGTCACCTGTGTCCAATCCTGTGTCAAGGAGACATTATATCTACTTTAACACTAGAAGCAGTCAATCTGAAGGACTCCTAGCTTTCTCAGATTTCTGCACAGGACTTTGCTTCCTTTTCATTAAGTCCTATTTAAACTAAATCTCACTATACTGGGCAGGAAGTTATAGCATTTTAATCACTGAATAAACCATAATACCTCAACCAAGGGTGTGGCTTAAGTAGAAAAAAGCATGCCTGCTGGCCTATGGTAAGGCCTAACCTTGCTATATCCTAACTATAGTATATGTTATTTGGATTTATGTTTTGCTTCAGTGAATAGGTGGGTAGGTACTCTAGGATGGTCTTAAATACATTTACCCTGTCTAAAATTCTACTTTGAGTATCAGGCAAGTTAAAGTAAATTCAGTAAGAACAAGTTCTTCTTTATGCACATACCATACTTGTAAACAACAAACAGTGTACTGAGTTTACAGAACTTCCATGGTTTCTTTTTACCTGGTGCTCATAAGGCAGGAGAACAGCTTTTTCAGTAAGGTCCATATCCATTCACACATGACTCCCCATTTTCTAGATATTATAGACATGTCATCTTTTCATCTTATAGTAAAACTCTGAATTTTCCTTAACATATTAATGTTCTTAAGGCAAAGGTTCTGCAATTAGAAGTAACTTTGCTACTCTCTCTCTTGCTCTCTTGCAGCCTTACCCCTCCTCTTCTCCTTCCCTACCGCACTCTCTCTCCAGGTGCTCGTGACCAGCCTCTACTCCTCTATCCCCCCCTCCTACCTCTACGACCGACCCTCTTAACTCCCCCATGACCTAAATAAAGTCTATGCTGTACTAAATACAAATAGAAGTAACTTTGCAAAAGAATCAGTTTCTGTATAATAATTATCAATTGCCTTTAGTGTTGTTGAAAAGATGAAGAATATTAGGGTGTAGCTAATAAAATTTAAAATTTTCACTTTTAATTAATAATAGCTTTTCTAGTCATTAGCAAGGTATTTTTACTGCTCTAGTATAAAATCATTATCAGAATTATATATATTATATAATTATATGTTAATTATATATATATATATATATATATATATATATAGAGAGAGAGAGAGAGAGAGAGAGAGAGAGAGAAGCATTGTAACTACAAGTGGGTTGACTAAGAGATATGCTTTATTTGGCCTTCTCAGTTGCAAGACAATTACCATTGTGCCTGCAAAATACAACTATAGTTCTTTCTAGATGACACACATGTCTGTGGTTTTGAATGGATGACCTGCTAGTACTTCACAAATAACAGGTAAACAAAATAGCCTCAGAACTTAAAAAATATGTGTCAAATTGTACGTGAATTTGAGAACTCTTTAGAGGCAGCAGATTCTTAGATTAAGGAGAGTGAAGAAATAAGCAAAGAGACTTAGTCATAAAACTTACCTTAAGAGGGAAAATAGTTGGGAGTGAAAAACCAATTTTTCAGAGCACAAAGATAGGAGGATAATTGGTTCAGAGGAAACCCTTGCACCTGAAGTAGAGAAAGACTAGGTTGATAACCCTTGTGGGATGATGAAGGGGACACCAGTGCAGTCCTCATAACCATGGAGGCTGGGATGGCACTAGCATTACAGACTCTATTGTGAAAGCTAAAGGCGAGAAGAAAAGGAAGTCATTGTTCACTTGGAGAGGAACTGAAATGATTTCAGTCTAAAGAAAATTCAGTACCAGGATTGAAACTATGTGGAAATAAAAGGATAAAGAAATACTGGAGATAGAAAATCAAAATTATTAATAATTTTAGAGCAATTACTGAATGAATCATATCAAATGATTGAGTTCATTCATAGTTCTATTGTAACTGAACCTAAGTATATTGTGTAAAAATAAATGAAGTTAGTGATCATTTCTCTCCTTCCTCCCAATCCTCAGGCACTGAGAAAAAGCTTAATGAGCAAAGTTCAGAAATAAGATTAAATGGCTTTATCATAGACATGATGTTGAAGAGTAGCCAAAGTTATCATTTGAATTGTGATAATGAAGTTATAAACCCAGTACACAGAAGCTGTACTCTTTAAGGTGTCTGAGAGCGATCTTGTCCACTGTTAAACAACTCACAGACTTCAAAAAGATTATAGCTTACAGTAAAAGTCACTATAGGGACACAACAACAAAAGCCATGTCTATGACTTTGACATCAAGTATCATGTAGTGCATTTCCAGACAGTGATCAGTAACCACATAGACTGGAGACATCTGAATTTACACGTCTCACCTGCATTCTGGCACAATTACAGCACCAGAAAGTTACAACTTCTCTCTCAAGCAATTCAAACATATATGTTTCTTATTAGGTCCCCTTTGTCAGCCATAATTATGAATGTTCACTCTTCCTGTCCTCATTAAATGAACCTGGAAAGGACACTTTCTGTAACCTGATGCTATCAGGTGTTTCCAAGAATTTCATATTTTTATTAAAATGTGGGAAATTTCAAGATGACATATGTGGGCTGACTTTAACACTTTCTTCCCAGTGCTAACCAAGAGACAACAAACCCTCACCAGAGAGAACCTCTCTATAAAATGTTCTATGGCACCGAAGCACAACTTAATTATGTATCATTTATAATTTGGAAACATTTTCTGTTTACTTTTTCCAAGCTAGCCTTATACTAATTATAATCTACAGAGCCCTTAAGAAATATTTCCAAATGTATGTTTATTTCATTAGAATTTTCATATGCTTTTCTCAGTTCAGACAAAAGTTGCTACATTGCTCTTAGAATATGAGCATTGAGATTTGGAATATTCAGACTCATCAGCAAAGCAGATAATCTCAGTAAAATGCTGCCGAGACATGTCATTTCTAGAAGCAACAGTTATTTCTGAAACTTAACGCTATAATGTGTGTCCCTCCATCTCTCAAAGGTCCGTATTATGTTTTTCAAAATGAGATAATTTAAATTTCAGTTTATTCAAATCATTACTGTGTTCCTGTTTTCCTCTTCATAGAAACTTTTTATTGGAATCCGTGCCATATTAGAAAATTTCATTGTGAAGTCAGGTCTTAAATTTTCTTGTGGGAAAATGTATTTGTTCTCCTTTTATCTCATTAAATAGGTTGATAAACCTTCATTTGATATTACATAGTTGTATATGAATGTGAATCGCTTCTCGGCCTTTTGGCTAAGATCAAGTGTATATGAATGTGAACGATTTTGCATGCATGTGATACTATCATGATTAACTCATTAGTCATTTTACTAGTCATGTGCATACATACATACAAACATACAAATATGTATATATCACTATTTGGAAGGCAGCTACTGATATTTGCTTACTAATAACTCTCATTTTAGTTGTCTTACATATTATGCTACAATTGTCTACTTATTAGAAGTATTGATTTTATTTAAAAAAACTTTGAAAGACAAACTGTCATTCAATTTTTCTAAGCAGACACGGAGATTCTTTAATGACCATCATGGAGATTCCGTTCAGTGGGTGTAGTTTAATGGGGATTATCATTTATATACTTTCCTCAAGGACAATAAAGTAAAATTACATAAAAACAAAAATACAGATTTGATTTTTCCAGGAGGATTCAACAGTATTTGCATATCATTACAATCTCCGATGATATTTCTCTTTTTAAGATGATATTTAAATTTGGAGATGTATTTACTATTTAAAATAACATAATATAATAGTAACAGTAGGGCCCCTCAAGCGATGTCTCTATTGTATAAAAATTGTATCCTCACATGACAGTAGTAAAATAAACTAAGTAAAAATCAATTTTTTATACCTGGTTATCACTTTCTCATAACAAGCCAAGCTGAAAGAAACTTATGCAGAAACAGAACAAATAAACAACGATAGTGGCCAATAGTTATGAATTTGCAATTATTTTATTTCTGAAGCATTCCTTTTACTCAGTTTTTTAATGAATTATATAATCATATACATATATGTAAAGTGGTTGCTTTGTCTTGTCATATGTCATGCATATCCACCCTAGACTGATGTTTTTAGTTTTATTACTTATAAATTAACAATAATTTATTAATTACTTTTATGTCTATCTTTTTGATGAATTACTATTTTTTCTAAAACAGAACTTTTATTTCAGACCACTCATTTCACACATTATTTTACTTTGATAATAATCTGTTTTAATATTAATTAAATATACTCTTAATCAATATACTCTGAGTTACTTTCATATATAATTAATCAGATTGTTTGATCTAGTTATTACTGTACTGTTATGAACATTCTGGTATGTGTTTGTCTCTTGCTTCTTTCTACATGTATGTATATATATGTGTGTGTGTGTGTGTGTGTGTGTGTGTGTGTGTGTTTGTGTGTGTGTACCTGCAAATGCACACAGGCATACATACATAAGCACATATAATATTTAATCTTTATTTTTACCCTGGCTAAACTCATGTAATGAAGAAGTATAACTCTGGGCATATAAATGAGGTTATTTTCTGAGAGGTCCAGCTGAGAACACACCCACCCCCTAATTTGGCTGTGTCTTGTTATAGATATAAAAGAAGAAAGAAAATTGCTAAAAGTCCCCCAGCATTCTACTGTTTTTGTTTCCTGATACAGAGGACGTGAGAAGACCCAGCAATTTTCCTAAGTCCACAATGCTTTCTGTGACGTCACTGTGCCTCTAACCCGGAGCCAAAATGAATTCTTTCCTCCTTAGGTTTTTCACGTCACTTATTTGTCCTTAGCAACGAAGAAAGTAACTAAGGTGTGTGCTGCACGTTTGCATTTCATTGGGCCATATATGTAAGCTGTATAACATTTGAGATTTTTCTGAAATTCCAGATCTAAATATATTTAGAAGTTTATATAGGCCAATTAATACAAGTTGCTATTCAAAATTGTGCTATCATTTACAAACACATATTGTGTGCTTTTTGTCCTATATCTTTTTGAGTTATAATTTATCTTAAGATAAGTTATTATCTTATTCTTGAGTAATAACTTATATAGTTATTTTTGAGTTATTGTACTTTTTCTCCATTTTCCTATTAAGATTTTGGCTTCTTCAGTATTATATTATAAATCCTCTATGTATTAGAAATGCTAACCTTTAATTATTTAGTGTTTTTCAAGTATGCTTTTTAAGGGATGAAGGGTTTATTTTGGCTCCCAGACTTCAGTCCATTCTGGGAAGGAAGACACTGGGCAGGAGCTAAGGCAACTATCCAGCAGCATCTTAAATTTAGAAGTGGAGAGTCCTGAGTGCTGTACTCAGTCTACTTTCTGCCAATTCACTCTCGGGAACCAGTCAACAGGAAAACTCTGCCTGTGTTAAAGACAGGACTTCCCACTTCCAGTGTTCAAATATACATAGTTCCTAGCAGACACACACAGAGTTTTATTTCCATGGTGATTTATGAATTTCATTAAGTTGATAATCAAGAATAACTAACACGATTTGTATTTTCCTGTTTTATGTCATTTAATGAAAACAAGTTTCAATTTTAATGATGTCAAACATGTTTTCTCCTAATTGGTATGTCTCTTTTTAAAACTCATGACTGTCTTCTTTTCTTGTTCTTTTGAGTTTTGTATATGTATTTGACATTATATAATCACAATATTTCCCCACTAAACCCTCCAATCTATTCTTGTTCTTTTACAAATTAACAATCTTTTTTTAGTTATCATTGCATGCATATATATATATATATACATATATATATATATATATATATATATATATATATATGTTATATCTTTTCAGCCTATAGAATGTTACCTGTATGCATTTTTTTTCAGGTCTAACTGTTAAGTATTGGATAACTAATTAATGTGCTCATCACAGGGGAAGACCATTTATCTTGTTCTCAGTATTCATTAGTTACCTTTAGTTGTTTGTAGGATTGAGGACAAGTGGGCCTTCCCCCATCCACTTTTGCATGTTTATTGCTGTTTTTCTTGTTCAGCTCACTTTTAGGCAGTCATATTGAAATACTGTCTTGCCAAGTGATAATTTTCTCAATAATATAAAAATTTTACTTCTGAAAATATATGTCCAACATCCTGTGACTGATGTTTTTGCATTGTTTAAAATAGTAGCCCTCTAATACTTTCACCTCTGGAGACTCTTTCTGCAGTCGCTTCTTCTTTTGCACTGGTCTAGTTATCTAGTCCTGTGGTAGACATGGTGAATCTATTCCCAATGTTGGTGTAATACTGAATCTTAATTATCAGCTTGGTTGCATTGAGAAATGCCTAAGAGATTAGTAAAGCACACCCCTGCTTGTGCTATGAAACTGTTTGCAGAGTCAATGACTAGAGCATGACAGCTCTAGTTTAATGAATAAGCTGATCACTTTGTGGATTCATAATAGGATAGAATTATTTCAAGGTGCTGAATTGTAGGATGGCAGTCTAGCCGGGAAAGAAACTCACAAAGGTTGTGTGCCTTGTGATTGTACCTGGCCCTGTACGCCATGGGTAAACTGGTCCATGTCCTCCTCACTATGATGAATTTTATCTTCTGAAATTATAAGTTGGATAAATCCTTCCTTTCTTAATTTGTTTCTGTTATGCATTTGGTCACACTAATAAAATACAACTGACTGACTAAAATGCAAAGTGTCTAATAAAGAATCCTCTCATGTTTTCTTTCTTAAAAGGGAATTGGGTAGCTCTGTCCTTCATAATTTGTAATATATATTATATAATTGAGAATATACTAAAACTAATTTATCCTCTTTTTCTTATTTATATTTATTAAATAAAATTTTAAATATAACACATCTCTCATCTATGTACTCCTCACCCTTTCCCAAACTCTAGATCTCCTCCCTTTGTCTCTGTCTCTCTGTCTCTCTCTGTCACTTTCTCTCTGTCTTTCTGTCTCTGATTCTCTGTTTCTCTCTCTCTCTCTCTCTCTCTCTCTCTCTCTCTCTCTCTCTCTTTCTCTCTCTCTCTCTCTCTCTCTCTCTTTGTGTGTGTGTGTGTGTGTGTGTGTGTATACAGACTGCTGAATCCATTAACTGTTACCTATATGTATAGATTTTTAGAGCTAATGACTTGTGATCTGATAAGCTATCAGAGTTTTTCTTGGAAAAGGCAGATATTTCCCTCTCTTACTTGCCTTAATTGCCTGTAAATGTCTTTATCTAGGAGCGGGGCATTGTGAGGTTTCTACCATCCACATTGGTATGTAAACGGATGTTAGCATTGTGCTAGATATTTCAGGTGACTGGGTTGTCCAGATTTTATGTCTTCGGCTCCTGTTCATATATAAAACACTTTATCTCCCAGCAAATCTCCTGGTTCTCTGTCCTTAACAATCTTTAGCACCCTCTCCTGGGATGTTCCCTGGGGCTCAGGGATTAGTGTTGGGCTGTAGATGAACTTAGTTGTACATATCATGTTCATTTGTTCTCTGAATTATGACTTCTTTGAACGTCTCCACCTGATACGAGCAGCTTCTCTAGTAAAATATTTGAGGTACACATCCTGTGTGTATAAAAGAATAGGTCTTTAGACTAGGATTTATGTTGAGCTTGGAATTTGGAAGTAGTGGTTTCCCCCATAGAATTCATTACTGTAAGGCACATGGAGCATTGCCTAGGTTTGCATTATGAGGTACAAATTCCCTCCAATTGACCAAATCTTTAGACCAATTATACGCCTGTTACAAGCAAGTTATTGCTAGGGATTTAACTTAGTGGTAGAGCCCTTGCTTGGTTATTCAATCTGTTTTTAAAAGAAAAAACATATTTTTGGTTGAGATTTTATTGAAACTGTATATGAGTTTAAGATGAATGCATAAAAATTTAGGAAGTCAAAACAATTTTCTCTACATTTATGATACTCTTAATTAGTTAGAAATTTAAAATCTTTTATTAATGGTTCATAATTTCTACATAAGATCTTTGTCATCTGCTTTTTATTTGCTTTTGACATCTTTACTGTTAATTGCTTTTGTAAAGTCATTTTAATATCCATAGTACCTTAAAGTAGCTTTTCTAAATTGAATTTTAAATATATATTTTATGCATGCTGTAATTCACTAATTTTACCTAAAATTTGTTCTTAAATCATAATAACTTGCATGTAATATCTCATGCATTTTTAATAGGAATCCATAAAATTTAAAGATAATTAGCAGTTTATCTCTTTTTTTGTATCACATAAAACACATAGGTCACATGATGTTGAACTATTGAAATTATATGAAGAAGAATGCAAAATGATAAGAATGGAACCGTTAAAATTATAGTCTAAATTAAAAAGTAAGGATTATTATAAAACAGGCTTCTCCGTGTTCCCCTCCCTGTGCATTTCTAGAAATAGATGGATTATTAGTTGCTTGCTGCATATTTCTTCCAATTGAGAAGTTGCATATTGTAACTAATTTAGAGTTTTAATATTTGTATCAAATTTTGAAATTAATGACAAGTTTTGCCCTTTCCCAATGGTAGGATATAGAGAATTTTATAATACACACTTTTAAACTTCTCTCTTCAGTCACTTACACAAGGTGTTAATCTTTTATTGCTTCCATTCATTTTGAGGAGCATATTGAACTTTTAGCGAGTTTAAGGCTTATCTTTACCCTGTCCTGGTTTCAAGACATTAGCAAGGGAGAAAAGCATCAGGAACCTTTTGTGGCTTCATCATGTTTCCTTGCATACAAACAAAGTTCCTACTTTTCCACTTATATGTATATTGTTAATTCACCAAACACATTTTATTCTTCTCTTAGAAAGCTTCCTCTGCAACTAAACTTTGACCCCAATGTTGTAAGATATTTCAAAATGTACTTTTGGTCTATGCAATTTAGGTCATTTGCCGTACATAGAAGTTTATACATCTAATTAGAATCATGCTTCTCTTCTCATGTAATTTGGTTCAAAGTTGGACAGGTGAAATTGGGATAGTTCCTTAAAAACATTTATCCCAGCTTCCTCTTGGAATTGATAATTATGCCCGTGTTACTAGAAAAAAGAAGAGTTAGAATGCTAATTGTAAAACAGAATACTTTGAAGAAATTCTAAGGGCATTATTATTCTTTGTTGTTTTGATCAGTGGTTAATATAAATAAGTCAGAATCATTAAACTAAAAGTGTGAAGTATTTGACCCTGTAGCTTGAATTAAAGATGAAAGTGTATTATTAGTTATAGAAATTATACCTTTTTTGTTCAAGTTAGAAATTGTCCACTTAGGTTCTCAATTTGGTGCCCAAAAGAGTTGAGCATCTTTTCTACAGTTGGCTGACAATGTAGTTGGTACGAATCTCTTGATTAGGACCCCCAGGATTATCGTCTAAAACACTCTCTCTAGATTCCTTCTCAGGGTAGTTTGACTCAATATTCCTGCATTCTTAATAGCTGAATAGTATTTCATTGTGCAAATAAACCCACTTTTTCTGTATCCATTCTTCTGTGATGAAGCATCTGGGTTGTTTCCAGATTCTAGCTATCACAAGCTAGGTGACTATGAACATAGTGGAATATGGGTCTCTGTGGCATAGTGGGGCATCATTTGGGTATTAGCCCAACAGTGGTATACCTGGGTCTTCAGGTAGATCTACTTTCAATTTTCTGAGGAACCTCCAAGTTGTTTTCCAGAGTGTTTGTACCAGTTTGCAATGCCACCATCAATGGAGGAGTGTTCCATTTTCTCCACATCATTGCCAACATGTGTGGTCACCTGAGGTTTTGATTTTAGCCATTCTGGTTGGTGTAAGGTGAAATCTCAGGGTTCTTTTGATTTGTATTCCCTGATTGCTAAGGAATTTGGACATTCCTTTAAGCGCTTCTCAGTCATTCAAGATTCCTCTGTTGTGAATTCTCTGTTTAGTTCTATATCCCATTTGTTTTTTTGGGTTGTTTGGTTTCTTGGTGGTTAGCTTCTTGAGTTCTTTCATTTTATTTTTGGATATTTTATTTATTTACATTTCAAATGTTATCCCATTCCTTGGTTTCTCCTCTGGAAACCTCCTATTCCTTCCTTCTTTCACCAGCTTCTATGAGGGTGGTTCCCTGCCCACCTACCCACTCTTGCCTCCTTGCCCTAGCATTTCCCCATATTGGGGAATTGAGCCTTCATTGGACCAAGGACCTCTCTTCCCACTGATGTCAGAACAAGACCCTCCACTGCTACATATGTGGCTATAGTTATGGGTCCTTCCATGTGTACTCTTTGATTTGTAGAGCTCAAGAAGGGGGAAGATCAAAGCATGGATGCTTCTGTCCTTCTTAGAAGGGGAACAAAATACTCAAGGGAGGAAATATGGAGATAATGTGTGCAGCAGAAATTGAAGAAAATGCCATCCAGAAACTTTCCCACCTGGGGATCCATCCCATATACATACACCAAACCCAGACACTATTGTGGATGCCAAGAAGTGCTTGCTGACAGGAGCTTCTTGAGTTCTTTATATATTTTGGATAACAGCCCTCTATTAAATGTGGGGTTAATAAAGATTTTTTTTTTCTAATCAATAGATGGCTGATTTGTCCTATTAACTATGTCCTTGGTCTTACGGAGGCTTTCTAATTTCATGAGGTCTCATTTATCAATTGTTGATCTTTGAGCCTAAACCATTGGAGTTTGTTTTGGAAATTTTCCCCCATGCCAATTAGTTCGAGTGTTTTCCCCACTTTCCCTTTTATTAGATTCAGTGTATCTGGTTTTATGCTGAGGTCCTTGATCCACTTGGACTTGATCCACCATGACATTGAGTTTTTCAGGCAAATGAATGGATCTAGAAAATACCATCCTAGGTGAGGTAATTCAGACCTAAAAGGACATACATGGCATGTACTCACTAATAAGTAGATATTAGCAAAGAATAAAAAAGTAGAGAATACCCAGGATACTGTCCACAGAAACTCAAGAAAGCTAACATGCTGAAGGTCCCAAGTGAAGATGCCTGAATCCTACTTGGGATAGAAAAGAAAGAAATGGGTTGGGGAGAAACCTGTGTATGAAAAGAGACAAGGAGGGGAAGAAGGAAGCATGATCAAGTATTGGGTGGGGGAAGAGGACTGAAGCCCCGAGGCCCAGCAGAAAAAATGGAAACAGGACACCTCAGGAGGTAGAAGGTTGGGGGAAGCCTCTAGAATGTTACCAGAGACATGGTAGGTGAGAGAGGGAGGGAAGGACCTTAAATGAAATGCCCTTCAGTAGGGAGAAAGTGTGGAGTCTACCTCCAGTAGAAAGACAGGGCATCAAGTGGAGGGATGGGAATACCATCTCACAGTCAAAAACTCTGACCCAGAACTATTTCTATCTGAAAGAACTACAGGGTCAAAAATGGTGCAGAACCTGAGGGTAAGGAGATCCTGTGACATGCACAAATTGGGATCTAGCTCACAGGGAGGTCCCAAGGCCTGATACTATTACTGATACTATGCTGTGTTTACAAGCAGAAGCCTGTTGTGACTGCTCTCTGAAAGACCCAAAAAGCAGTTGAAAGAGTCAGATGCAGAAAGTCACACCCAACCAATAGACATAACCTGGTGACTGATCCCTGTGGTTGAATTGGGGAAAAGCTGGAAGAAGCTGAGGAGGGAGACCCTATAGGAAGATGAGCAGTCTCAACTAACCTGGACCCCTGAGATTGTTCAGACACTGAGCCACCAACCAGGCAGCATGTACCAGCTGATATGAGGCCCCAAAGACATACAACAAAGGACTGCTGGATGTTGATTCAATGAGAGAAGATGCACCTAACTCTCTAGTGTCTTGAGGCCCCAGGGAGTTGGGAGGTCTGGTGGGTATGGTGGGGACATTCTCTTAGAGACAGGTGAGAGCAGGGAGGAGTTATGGGATATAGAAACAGTCAGAGGGTGGACTGGGAGGAAAATAAAGTCTGGACTGTAAAAAAAACGTTTTAAATTAAAAAATAGTTCTGCATTGGATTTATAGACTTATTTGCATATGTGGATCATGGATGGGAATCTGGTGAAAAAACCACTATGATGTCAAATAAACCAAAGAGGTATATCTTGGATCCTACTTCTTTGTTCCTCTGTAACAGAAAGTGTTCAGAAGTAATGTGTACTTCATTGTCTTTTATCTTTGTATAAATGGAGATGACCACAATAGGAGATGACATCAGCCTGTTATGAGAAGATACAAAATGTCTTCATACATTTTAGAGAACTAAAAACAGTTTCAGCTGCTGTCAAATGATCATCAGAATCATAGGAATGACTCGTGTGTGAGTGTGTGTGTGTGTGTGTGTGTGTGTGTGTGTGTGTGTGTGTTTACCTTGGCTGTATTCCACAAAACTTTTGTGAAATAATCAAAATACTCTTTCTCCCGAAATTGTCTTCTTCCTCTTTAGCAATGCTTTCTAAAAGAAACATTGTTAGTGACTTGGGCCATGTGTGCTATTTATAAAAAGAAGGCAGGCAGATCAGTACTGATTTTGCATGTTGTAGGTAGATGATCCCAATGTGAGTAACAAGGCTTGCCATATTTACATTGGGAGGATAGTTCTGGAACAAGGTGTGTTGGCTGTATTAACTTCCTGTAATTCACAAAGCAGAGATATATCATACATGTGAATGCTTTAATCAAAAACATGCTTTAACTACACAGGGTTCTGAATCTCTTTACCCTATATCCTGAGTGTAGTTCCCCTATGGTTTTCTGCATTTAGAGTTCCACAATAATTTTCTTACTTTAAAATTTTATGACTCTGGGCCACCAGAAACAGACCTTTCAAAATATTCATTCAACAGTATGTTCTTAAACCAATGTGAAATGTTGAATTTAGATACTCTCATCCCATTTACTGAATGTATGGATGTTTAATTAGAAAATGGGTAATATCATGTGAAGCCTGCCTTATTACTAAGGAAATGTCTTCTCTTCATTCCCCCTTGCCTCCTCCCACCCCACTAAGTGAGAAAAAGTAGAAATGACTTTTAATAAGAAGTTGCTCTTGTCTCCATAGTTTGCATTAATTCTGATTAGTGAATACAGCCTTATGGTTCATTTGTATCCAACACTGTGTTCTGAGGAAGGAGCAATTAGATTCTAACAATGGGATTCTGGCACATAATGGACACTATGCCAGGTATTTAGTTTCAGTATCTTCATTTCTATTCACATCTCTATGTACCGTGTGATTTTTTCCCTAATTTAATTTTACTACCATTATTGTATCTTCTGTTTAATTTTTTATAGCTAGCTATAATTAAGCTTTTATTTGGAAGTCATTTTAAACCCACTGCATGGTTGTCATGAAATTGTTGGTAATATGTGATTACATTATGCTGTCTTTTGCCAGGACATTCTTGTAAATGAAGCATTATCCTCAGAGATTTTCTTGGCTGAAAATGTAAGTAATTAAAAATGTAAACAAATATTATCTGTTACATATGCTACAATAATAAATACTTCAGTATAATACAAGTTAATGTCTCCTTGGGGATACAGTTTAATCCTGCTACCACATGTTTTATAAATGGTCAAATAAATGAGTAAACACTTAATATGTTACACACAGTGGTGTGTGGAAGCCCAGGGCTTTAATATGTCCTCTCCTTGGGTATTTACACACTTCTTAACTAGCATTATCAACAATCCTTTAGCATTATTTGGTGTTTTGAAACAATGTCAGCTATAAGGGAATAAAAATAGAATCACTCATTACAAATTCTCCAGTGACATCTAATGTAACTTGCTGTACACCAGCATGAGGAAAGGTTATTTTTTTGCTGATAGCTGTTATGATCAAAGTTAATATATCCTATTCGAAAGATTATTTAAGAATATGTAACCGGACTTTAAGAAGAGTATAACCTTCTAGCCATGAATTTGCTTATTGGAAGTATCCCAAGAATCATTGAGGTATACATGACAGAGTGTGCATATGAAACTTTAATATTTCAAATATCAAAATATAAGTAATTAGCATTTTTAATGTGTAAGATGCATAACAGAATTTTAAATAGTCTTTGGAGAGCAAGCTACATGGGAAGAACCAATGAGATCCTGCAACACATTCACATGTTATAGAGAGGTCACAGCTCATTCATTGTAAGACAAGAACCATTTTTCAGTAATTACTTAGATTAAAAAAAAAGAATTTATAGTGCTCATATCAAAAGGAGAGTAGAGACAATAAGGAGAGCAGTTTCTGTTCCAACCCCCAATAAAGCAGCAATTATCAGATAGCTAAATGTGAAGGAAGATAACCATGAGAGAGTCAAAGGATACAATTAAAACCCACAAAACAGAGTGGTGCAGACCATACGAAATAAACATATACACATGTTCACAGGGAGGCTTGCTATAGCAGATTCGTAGAGAGTACTTGGTGAAACTATTCATTTTTAACCCTTATAAATGCAAGCTCATTGCAGGTCACATACTAAGGTCCTTTCACTATTTCCTGCAAACATGCTCCAGACCTTAATCCCACCATCTTTCTATTTGTCTGTGCATGTAAAACATCAGAGCCACAAATCTGTTGGACTTACATGTCGCAGACTCCAGCCATGTGGTCACTGTTCATATTCATGCTCCAAACCAGGATTTAAAGCTGCTTTGAAGAGCCTTATGACAGACAACTGAACTACCACACTATCCCACATATCTGGATTAGGACTGTGATTGATGGACATGTGCAATCTCTTGTGCTCAGCTCTGTTGACAGTCGATGGGACAATATACTTCAGTCATCATTACTAAAGTGTAAGCTTCCATACTCTGAATTCTAGATCAACTTTAGTTCTTTTCCCCATTGTTTATTTATAGTTTAAGATTATAGTATAAATACATATTCTATTCAGTCCATTATTTTTTCTTCCTCTGAATTCTCACATATAACTTTCTTGCTGTTTTGCAAAGTCATGCCTCTTTTTTTTTATTAATAGTTGTTACATGGATATATGTATAAACATATGTGTTTCTAAACATAATCTCCTTGCTACATGTGATGTTTCTTGTATGTATACTTTCAGTGCCTATCATTTGGTATTAAATAACTAATTGGTGTGCTCTTGCTGGAGCAGACCATTTCTCACATTCTCAGGATTCCTTACTTGCCTGGAGCTCATTGGGTATGGATGAAGCCTTGAGGGTCATTCTGGCCTATTATTTGTCCTATTTCTTATTCGCAATGTGCAGTTTTCCATAAACTTTCATATTTATATATTTAACTCATATGACAGAGGGGAAACTTATGAGCATTAGTAAAGCTTGTAGGTTTGAGATGAGCCTGTGTTGTAGTTTCTGAGGAATAGCTCTCAGCATCAGAGAGTGTCATACAAGCTGCCAAGGGAGATAGACAATTATTAGTCTTAGCCAGTGGTCAAGCCCATGGACTACACTTGTGATATCCCATTGGCATGAAAAGAAGATGCACTATTAACAGATAGATGTTACTAAAACAGAAAAAGTCCCTTCAAAGCAAAAATCAGGGGATGCTAATAAAAAATTTAAACAAAAATTTATGTAGTTGAATGATGACAGGAAAATAATAATCCATTTGTAAGCAAACAACAGGAGTGAAGAAATAGAAAGGGCCAGTGTTGTGTAATGTTAATAGTTCACTCAAGTTAAGAAATAAGAAGTTTGATTAAAGAAACAAAATGAAACTTTATGAAAAGTTTGGACAACTAAAAGTCTAACTTGTTCATTAGTGAACTAAAAAAGAGGCATAGCAGTGAATTAAAAATAAATAGTCAAATTAGTAACAGGAAGAAAATACCAAACTTCATGGGGGACATTCTTTAGAGATAAAGGGAACAAATCACATTTTCTCTAACAAGAAAGAAAATACTGAATGAACAAACTTGGAAGTAATGAAGTATGGCCTATAGCCTTAAATATATTATTTCCATAGACTGTCTCATTTGCTAATAGTTCTAAAACTTTTAGATGATTTGTGTCAGCTAGCTTTAATTTCTTTATATGTAAATGGCAAAAACATGAAAAGAGACTGGTAGGACAGAAATAAAAACTAATAAACCTACAGCCTATTTAAAATTTGCTACTTTGAAATATCGCAATATACTCAAAGTGAATGAAAGGCACATGATGTAAACAACTCAACAGAAATAGTTATGGTTCTTTCCGATTTTACTTTGAAAGATTTATTTATATTTTATTTTATGTGCACAACTGTTTTGCCTACATGTATGTATATGTTCACAATGTGATAGCAGGTATGCAAAGGCTTGTTGATGATGTATTGAGTCACCTAAAACTGGAGTAACAGGTGCTTGGGAGCTGCCAGGGTCAGTGAGGGAGACTAAGCCCAGACTGTAAGAGTAGCCAGTCCCTTGAACCAATGAGTCATCTCTCTAGTACTGAGACTTACTTTTAATCGTAACAAAAGAATCAATACTTCAAGGACACAGAATTTCTAAATTTGAATGTGGGAACAACACAGCTTCAGAATGTGTGAAGAAAACAGTGATAACATCAAAAGGAGGATTAATAAAAGGAACAGTGCCTAAAGCTGGGTTTAGTAAAAATTAGATCATGATATTCTGATGTTTCTTACAGAACAAACAATAGTAAAATGAGAACTAATACAAGGACAATACGATTATTTTAGTAACAGTATAACTTAATACGCTTGAATTGACCTTCATGCTTGTTTTCCACCACCACACCAAAATACATCCTTAAAATTACTCAGAAAATATATACCATTTGATAATTTAAACAATTAAAATAAATAATTTTATTATTAGACAATAATCTGTATCAGTAGACAGGAACAAATGAAGAGAAAAGTTTTCTAACTCTTAAAATGACCACCAAACAATAATTTTAAGTTCTCATATATCAAAAAGAATGTTCAGGAGAAATAAAATAGAGTCTTGACTTTAATGAAAATGAGTGCACAATGTTTCAATATTATTTACAAAGTGAGCAATGTAGAGATAAAAGATTTATCCAGCCTATTTTAAAGAGCATTTTCATATTAGGAAAGGAGAAGAGGGTTCTGGAGAAAACTCAAGAAAATCACATGTTATATAAGCAAGAGAACCTGAGTTTGAATTCTGATGTAAAAGCTGTTTATGGCCACACGTACCTTGTCCTATAACTTCAGCATTGCAAAGTACAGAGAAATAGGTGAACCCTGGTTCATTAAGGTCCAGGATAAAGCCAATCTAGAACAAATAAAAAGCTATGGATTCAGAAAGACTTTTTGTCTGTAAAGAAGAAGGTAAAATGATTGAGGTGATACTGGAAGTCCTCCTCTAGCATAAACATATATGTGAATGAACATGTGCACACACAACACACATACATACATCATATATGCACATATACAGACATGTAATTCTAAAATTGACATAGAAAATAAATATAAATCATGAGTGGAAAAGATAAAAGTAGTAAAAAATCAGGAATCCATAAAACTGTTAAAAAGTAAAATATAATTTTATTACTTGAAATTTTGTTTTGCTTTGGGGGGTTGTTGCAAGTTTTGTTTCTTTATTTTTTTATTTTTGGGTTTTGCAAATACTACGGATCAAAAAAAAACCTTGAAAATCCAAATAGGCAATGTTGTCACTGAAAATAGCATACTCTGACAACCTTCCTGGATGTCTGAGGTGTATAATACAAATATTAACAATGTGCACTGAAACACATTTTCAGTGAAATCAATCAGTTCTTTAAGAAAAACAACTAACAAAACTTACTAATCTGACCCAGATAATTTGAGTAACATTAAAATTATGAAAACAGTATCATTTATAACTTTGAAGTTCTAGCAACAAAATATGTAGGTCTTATTGGTTTCACTGAAGAATTCTACAGAACCTTTAAAATAGGAGGTCCCATTAATTTTGCACATGATATGGTGGAATAGAGAAGAATGGAGATCCTTTCTTTATTTCTTTTATGAAACTAATGTTAGTGTGATATCAAAATCAGATTTAAAACAAACACTCTACCATTAAAGTTAGTTTTATTTTTCTGTTGTAATATTTACCTCCAAGGTTTTCTTCCACAGTCTGCCGACCTAGGCTTCACACAGGCTAGAAGTTTCTAGCATTTCCAGACATAGAATATTTTTTTTACCTCTGAGACTTACTGCTGAATCACCTGATACTTTTTGTTCCTTTCTGAATTCTGACTGTCTGGTTCAACTCAGCTCTTCCGGCTTAAATGCCTCTCCAAGCTGACTGACTCAATACAACTTCTCTCTCAGGCTCTGACTGAAAACCTCTTTTTGGTATCAAACTAGCAATTTGTTCTAGTCTACTGTCTCTTTCTCCTCTGGTTCATTCTGTCTATACATCTGTTTAGATTTATCTCTGTCTCCCAGTCTCAGTCTCTATCTCTCTCTCTCTCTCTCTCTCTCTCTCTCTCTCTCTCTCCCCCCCCCCTCTCTCTCTCTCTCTCTCTCTCTCTCCCCCCCCCCCTCTCTCTCTCTCTCTCCCTCTCTCTCTCTCTCTCTCCCCCCCCCTCTCTCTCTCTCTCTCCCTCTCTCTCTCTCTCTCTCCCCCCCCCTCTCTCTCTCTCTCCCTCTCTCTCTCTCTCCCTCTCTTTCTCTGCTCTGCTCCCTCAAGCTGTTATTCTTTCCTCACCCTTCTCACAAGCATTGGGTTAAATCTTTCTCTGATTGTCTGTCACTCAATTAGAGTTCACTTTTAAACATTCTTCTAAAAGCCTCTAAAATTTTACCTTGATTGTTAAGGATTAGTATTACTAAGGGTGGATCTGTATTCTAGCCAGTGTAGCTATTTTATGAGATTAAAATCCCTCTCCACCCCATTATTCACCAGTTAATTAGAACTCTCCTTTCTACAGCAGTATTGTAATCAGCTCTTGTAAAACAATGTTTTACAAACTTAATCTCAAGAATTTATCATAAAATATATACATAAGCACCAGTTTTATAGAGTAAATTAGTACATATCACAAAGCACAAATTTTAAGATTTGCCTGAACACTCAACAATCAAGCAATGTAATCCCTGTATCAGTAAAACAGAGAAGAAAAGAACTGCAAGAAGTCTGTAGTCTAGTTAGGATAAAATTTCTCAGTAAAATAAAAGGAAAAGGCAATTTCTGAAACTTAATTTACAAAAATAATACAACTCACTAATTATCAGCAAAAGATTGATCATTTTTAAATATGAAAACAGAGTAAGAATGGCTCCTCTTACTCCTAGTAAGTCACAAAGTACCGAATATCCTGAGCACAGAAAAATAGCGATGAGGTAAAGTGAAAGGCATACATATTGCAAAACAGAAGTTAATTACCAACGGATGCTATGAAAGTTCAATAGAAATTTTTTAAGAAATCTACAACAAACCAGAAACTTCTGTATCCACTTTTGGTCAATTAGTTTACAGGTTATATCAATATTCAAAAATAAAATATATTTTATATTTTATTTATAATGTGCATGAGAAAATTATGTCATTCAAAGCTACTGTGTGTGTGTGTGTGTGTGTGTGTGTGTGTGTGTGTGTGTGTGTGAGAGAGAGAGAGAGAGAGAGAGAGAGAGAGAGAGAGAGAAAGAGAGAGAGAGATTTCTATGTAGATAACTTTATCAAACAAAAGGAAGCACATAATATCTAATTAGGTAGAGACATATGTTTATTACATAAATGTGTCAATATGATTAAGAAAGCTGTATTCCCACAGTCACCTCCTGGGTTTAATATAACTCACATAGTGTTATTTAGCCACTGAGAGACATTCGCAGACACACACACACACACACACACAAAACAGAAACACTTCTAATGTTAAAATGAAATATTATTGCCTATGTGGCACATAAGAATCGGTACATGATTTCCATAGAAGTTTTATTCATATAAATTGCAAACTATAAACAATCTGAGAGACACATAGATTACTACAGAGAAACAAAAATGAATAGATTCATGCGACTGTGGGACAGAATTCTGAGTAAGAAGGTAATTACATGAAAGCTACTCATTGTAAGATTCTGTTTACCTAATATTTTAAAGCACATGTTAGTGTCTTATGAGAAAGAGAAAAGAATTATATGTAGTTATAATATTATTTGAGATAAAATAAAACTCTACATTGAAGTGTTGACACAAATCTACACATAAAACAGAATCATGTGGACCTAAATGCATGCACTGACGTACTTCTGCATGAGTGTATTGTAAGGACTATTAACAGGGTACACTTGTGAGGGATTTTTTTTCTTTTTCCTAATATAATATTTTTGTTGATCCTTTGGTGATACCACATTATATACCCCTATCACATTTGCTTCCCAGTCCTTCATTCCTCCCCTCCCCACATGCTTGTTCTTGTGACTTCTCTCCAAATAAAAAACAAACAAACAAACAAACAATGTCCAATTTGCACTCTTTATATACTTCCTGGGACATAGTCAAACTCTCAGTGACTTGAACCTTTAATAGAACTGAGCTCCTCCTTTACCACTTCTAGAAGCCATCTATTGTGGATAGTGACTTATCAGCATAACACCGTTTTTAGTAGTTCTCTTGATGGCTGTTTAGGCTATTAACATTGGAGGAAGAGAGAGAAGTTGGGGTTATCTCAGCAGTCTACCATGTCCTTTTTTTTATCTGTTCATTTATAGTCATCAATATCACTGAAAAGTAGCTTATCTGCTCTTTACAGTCTGCAGAAATAGCAATCATAAGCTTCCATGTGGTTTCTAGTATCAGCATAGACCATAAACATGATTCTTGGTTGCAGTAGTGCCACAGACCATGCTAAGACACTCCAATTCAGCTTGGTCATAGACATCACCATGGACTTAGCTTGTGACATTGACCATGCACATCTGCAAAGCATTCAGAAGCAACATGGGCCATGAACATCAACACAGACCTGGCTGCATGAAGACCATGGACCCAGACATGGCCCTTTGCTACACCATAAACTTGGACATCACCATGGCATCAGGTGGCAGTGCAAGGTACTGAGATCCCAACTCTCCCCCAGTGGCAGCATGGCCCACGAACATCAACAGAGCTTAGGGCAGCAGCATAGGGCAGGGACCTCTGCTTGGCCTTGAGTGACAACACATGCTATGAGCATTAACTCAGACTCCAACTGTAGCTGGACCTCTAACCCAAACACAATCCTCAGCAGCAGTCCAGGTCTGGTCACCAATAGGGTTTCTAGTAACAGAGTAGGCCATTCAGATCAGCACAGTGCTCTGGAATAACATAGTCCATGAACATCAGTACATATTCAGGCCCCAGCATGGCCATGAACATCTTCATGTCATCAGATGACAACCAGTTCTTGGACATCAAACCAGAACCCAGACACATCAGTACCACTGACCCACACATGGCCCTCAGCAGCAACAAGGGAAAAGTAGTCCTATCTAGAAACATTTTTTTTAAAACTCAGGACTCCATCATTGTCAAGATCTAGGCTAATTCCAGGGCTAAGGAGCTTTTGGGGTATTGAGTGGGCATCTGCTGGTATAAAGATTATTTTTTAAAGTATCTGGAATAAACTTTTCAGTTTTCTTAATTAACAATTATTGAAGCTTTTCTGGTTACAAAAACCTATTTTGGAAGCTGAGAGAGAACTGAAATTTTAGGATATGAGCTATTTTAAAAACTTCAGGAGACAAATACATTGGCGTATCCTGAATTACCAATCATGAAAGGCCACAGTTTTGGTGAGTATCTAAAGATTTTGACAGTCTTTGAAAACATAACTGGAATGATAATGCTGGCTGGGTGCTCCTAGCGACTCTGGATAAACTGATCAATGGTAACTATGAACTCAGTGATAAAATTAAGGAGCTCCAAAGGCATAATTTACATATTTCTAAGCATTCCCTAAAGAGACACTTCTCTCCAGCAATCACAGAGCTCAAGTTGTCAAAAATCAAACCTAGCCTTCATATGAAAGTTAGCCGAATTACATCAAAAGTTCAAATCCCAGCCTCAAAATGTTGTCAGTGGTTAGAGTAAAGCAATTAATTGGTAAGAAATCAGATCCTGTATCTTGGGATGGTGATCTACAGTATTAAAGCTTATGTTTTTGAATCCTCATATTTTCAAGTGTTTATCTTACCGAGGAAGTAGTCTCCCCACTGTCTCCAGCAATTTTCATCTTTGACTGTAAAAATTTATTTTCTCTTGTCTTGTAAACCAGCAGTTATTTTCTCCAATTGAGGTGCTAGGCAAGGCCATACTGATGCCCACCAATACAGGACCCAATAATGGTTATTTCTAGACCTATAGCCAGACATAAGCCTAGGCAGGCTCCTCAAGGGGAGAGAGAAAGCATAGTCCATGCTACACTACTGAAGAAATCAAGGAGTTTGCTAATTCATTCAGCAGAAGTCTGGGAAATGCATGCAAGAAGGGATTTTAAAGTGTGTGGGATAATTGTGAACGTCCAGGCTGAATTAATTGATACTGGCCTGAAGTGGAGATCCTAGAATTAATATATAAGATTTTAGAGTTAAACGGTGTGTCAAAAGTTTGTTTGAATAGTGAGAAGATGAAGTACTGAAAAGAAATTGGAGATGCCTGATATCCCTTGGCTTAGTTTTGATGAAGGGATATTTTAAGGTTCAAGGAAATGATAGTCTAGATTACACTGTGTAAAACCCAAGTTTTCAAAATGGGAGGTTAAAAGAATGTGGTGCTCACTAATCTTATAAGGTACACATGGTGATAGGGGCACCAGCGCATTTAAAGAACTTTGTTATTTCTTCTGACAGACATTACAGCTAGAGAATAGGCTGCTCAATGAATTTTGCTGTTATCTTTTCTCCAGCCCTTCTCCAAACAGACCAGTGGCCTTCACAAGAATAACTAAACATTGGGGAAAAAATGAAACAATCACTTCTGAATGGATGATGATTCCAGAAGATTTTAAGGATCATTGTTACCATCCAGTCAAAATAGATGCTTATAGAAGTCAGATGATTAATGAAGTTTTGTTTGAAGTCCAACTCATATTTATTAAGTGTGTTTTAACACATATGTTGTGGTTATTTTCCCATTTCTAGAATGTATAATTAGAATAAAAATTTAAAAGAATCCTTATATTGTTTCTCTACCCTGTGAAGTGAAAGTTATTATGGTAGAAAGGGCTTTAAATTAATGCCTTTAGAGTTGTCTCTGCCAATGGAAATAGTGAACCAAAATTGTATCATATCTCTGGAGAACCTGCAGAAATTAGTGCCTACATTGAGGACTTGAAAGATGCATGGAAGCTAGAGAAAGGACTGAAGGAGCTGATAGGTTTACAACCTCATGGGAAGAACAACATTATCAACCAACCAAACCCTCCAAAACTCCCATGGACTAACGCACCAACCATGGAGAGACACGTGGCTCCAGTTGCACATGTAGCAGAGGATAGCATTGTCTGGCATCAATGGGAGAAGAAGCTTTTGGTCCAGTGAAAGTAAAATGCCAAGTAGGGGTCCTAGTGTAGGAAAAGGCCAAGGCACTGAGGTGGAGAGGGTGATTGGGAGAGGGAGCACCTTCATGGAAAAAAGTGGAGGGGGGGGGAAGTAATACATTTGAAATATAAATACAGAGAATATCCAACAAAATATTTTTTAAAGAAAGGAAAGGTGCATGGGTGGTAGCTTCTAAGGTACCTCTCTTTAACCATATTATTTGGCCACTCCAGAACACAAATGAATTGTGAAGAATAACAGTTGACCATCACACATGCACATAAGTAGTGGTGTCCTTACAGATTAGCATATCACTTGGTACATAATATATAGCCATTGAACTAGCGAATGCATTTTTTACTAGGTACTTGTCCATAAGGGCCAACAAAAGCAAATTGCTTTCAGTTAGTAGGGGCAGCAATATACCTTTACAGTTTTTTTTTTTCCCAAACAAATATTAATTCTCTAACCCTGCATCATAATTTAGTTCAAAGAGATCTTAGTTATCTTTCTTTTTCACAATGCATCCCTATTTTTCACTATATTGATGACATTTTGACAATTGTGTTAAGTGAGCAGGATACAGAAAATACTCTGGACTTGGTAACATGATATCAGAGGATGGGAAATAAATCCAACAAAAATTCAAGGACATTCTATCTCAGTGAAATTAGGTATACAGTGGTCTGGGCCATGCGGAGATATTCATTTTAAAATGAGGTATAAGTTATTTCACCTGGAATCTTCCACAACACAGAAAGAAGTAAAATATTTATTGGGCTGATTTGAATTCCAGAGAGCACAGTTCCCACGTGTGGGTTATTAGTCCCATACACCAAGTGATGGAAAAACTGCTAGCTTTGAGCAGGTCCTGGAAAAAGATTTTTATTTCAAAATAAAATTCAATGTAAATAGTACCCATATAATATATAATGTATTATATATTCATATATACATGTTATATAATATATAACATCTCCATCCACCCCCAATATTATTTATACACAGAAGTTTCAAATGCCATTATGAAGAAAAAATATTCAAGGGATAGGTGTAAAGATAGAGGAATGGTGCCCTGAATGAATGAGACAGTAGCAATAGGTATGAGAGAAGCCTGCAGGGAACACACCACTGCCAAATAGTCAACAGGGTAGTGTACAGCAGCCTGAAGCTTGCATTCTAACTCAGCCCCTGGACTTTATTCCCAGATGCAGGATAGCCCTTTTTTGGGCAAAGATAGGACATTCAAGATAAGGAACAATTCATTTTATGAACTGGAGTTTTCTGTGGTCTGTGCTGACACTGGAGGCTCCTTTGATACCCACAGCTCACTACCCTAAGCAGTGTTAAAGCACAAGGTTCATGTGACTGCTAGTGGTCCTGCAGCACTGGAGTTTCTACTGAAGGCCATGTTATATATGGTTCATGGCTCTCAAGAACCAGGGGTCTGTGCTGATGTCTATGGCCCATGTTACCACAGAGGTGCTTGATTCATGCTCATTCTGACTGTAAAAAGCGGGGAAACTATTTTTACTGTGGTATATATAAATGCAGACTCACGCATGAGACAAAGGGACATAGAAGGCTTCTGGGAAAACATTTACCCCCTCTGCACACCTTTCTAACAAAAACATCAAAAAGCCATCAAAGAGAACCCTTAAAACTTATGACAAGGATGCAGAAGTATAGCTCTCGACAGTTAATGGCTTCTGGCTGGGGTGCAGGTGGGGAAAAATCAGTTTTCCTTAAGGGAATGGCCATCAGGAGATTGACTATGCTTTAATAAAAACATGGGCAACACAATTTAGATGACTCCATCTCCTCTTCCTCTTCCTCCTCTTCCTACTTCTCCCTCTCTTTCTCCTTTTCCTCCTCTTTCTCTTCTTCCTCTTCCTGCTCTTTCTCCTCTAGCTCCTCCTCTACCTGGTTGCCCTCTTCTTATTCCCTTACTTCTTCTTTTGGAGGGGGAGGGATGGACTATAAAGCACTGGGAGGACTGGCAAGAATGTGTGTTATGGGCTCATGATGTAAAATTCCCACTTCTTATCTGGCTCTTTTAAGGTAGAAAGATCCACCTTTAACCCAGGTTTTGAAATATGGAGACCCACCTTTTATCTGGCCATAACTTCTACATAGAGGACACAAAGCATCTCTATTCTATTTTTTATAACCCTATTATTACTTCAAAATAAAACTCAATGTAAATAATGATCTACATATTTGTAAAAAAGATAAAGTTGTATCTCATGATGCCAAAATATTTTAAAATGTAAAAATCATGCGATGCAATTTCTCTGTATCAACAGTTTAGAGAAATAAAATTATTTGACAAGAAATGAAGCAAGAAAGCTACACACAAAGACCATTCCTTTTTCTGAAAAGTTAAAAGCTCTCAAGAACCTATTATTCTATGACAATTTTAGAAATTTAATAACAGAATTTAAGAACACCTATTGTCAACACCATAATTGCTAAATGTAAAATATTCTGCCTATGACTATATGGAAGTCAAGAATGGTAATACTTTCATGATTTCTATTCAATGTCATAATGGAGGTCTAAAAGTTTCAATAATGCCACAGATGAAGTAAATTAAGCATCTCAAACCATTAGAGACAAAAAGAAAAACTATATTTATCACTAAAGGTTTTTTTTAATCTAGAGATTTCTAAGACACAAAAATCCTACATATATACATACTGTGAAAATTAAAGGAAATGCTTCTGTTTATTGTAGTTCCCTAAGAGCAATGTATTTAGTAATACATTTAATAAAATCATCCTAGTGATTGTATAAAAACTCTCTAAATATGCAGAGAGAAAATTATAAAGATGACTAAATAAAAGGTTAATCTATATTTATGGATTGAGAATCTATTTTTTTTCAAACGTATTACATTTCTATTAAAGACCCACAAATGATTTTGGTAGAAACTCTGAAGCTCTTCCTAAAATCTGTATGGTAAGCAATACTACCCAGAATAGTGAAAGCACAATTCTAAAAGGACAAAGCCAAAAGACATGAATTATAATGGCTCAAATTATTACTAATGTCACAATAATCAATACTGGGTTTTATTTCTACAATAATAGAAACACAGACAATAGAGCAGAGTCCAGAGATCAATCCAGCTGGCAAGATCAGTGACAACAAAAAAGGTATCATTCAAGAATAACACTGGACAATCAGGTATCTAAGGGCAGCTAATCAAATGACTTTTATACATTTACCTTATACAATATAAAATGGATCATATAACTAAATATAACAGTTAAAAGTCTATCAGATTTGCAGTGAAAAACAGAAAAAAAACATTTTTGTAATCTTCAGATTGGCAAAATTCCTTGACGTAATACAAAAAACAGAATGATCTATGTGTTTGTTAGTTTAATTGCCAACTTGAGACATGTCACCAGCAGAAAAGAGCTTCTCAGTACGGGATTGTTTACATTGGGTTAGCCTTAAACCAATTCTCTTAATTACATTAATTGATGTGCAGAAAACACAGCTCACTGTGGGTATTACCATTCCTCAGAAAAAATGCTCTGAATGGTCTAACAGTAGAGACATAGAAATGTTCTCACAAACAAGTAAATAAACAAGTGTTGCGGTCCGACTAGATAGGAATGAAGTTCCCCACAATGGTCTAAAATTTTAGACTAAAATAAACTCTTTCTGCTTTTTTTCTTTTTGTTAGTATACTATATCAGAGCAAACAAACAAAAAACATATTGGTAACTAACAAAGTTAAAATCAATACTTCAAGGACTTAATTTTTAAAATGAAAACACAAACTATAGCCAGGGAGAAAAATTAACCTGTCTCATCTATCTGTCTGTCTATCTCTCTGTCCTTCTATCTGTATATCTATCATCTATATATCTATCTATCTATCTATCTATCTATCTATCTATCTATCTATCTATCTATCTATTTATCTTTGTATCTATCTTCCTACATATCTATCTTGTATCTTCTATCTGTCTATCTATATTTACATATGTAGATAGATGATAGATAGATATAATCTGATAAAGAAAATGTTCTAGAGTATAAAATATATGTATAATTAAATAATAAGAAGGTATATGAAAATATATAGCCTAACTTGTAACAAGATAAAAATACAACAATGAAAACTTAAGAATGGCATCAACTATGTCAGAAGAAGCTCCAGTATTAGTTACTAAAGAAACAAAGGCAAAAGAAACTACAAGAATAGAACACTGTACACCAACACATGGCTGTATTCAGTGACACAAAGCATCAGGAGGTGAGAAAGACAGGCAGAAATAAGACTTTCTGCATTGCTGTTGGGAATGTAAAATGTTCCAGGTTCTTTAGAGAAAACTTTAGCAGTCATTAAAATAATGAATCATATACTTACAATGTCAACTATAACTTCATTTCCTGAGAGTCTATGCAAGATAATACATTAGAATACTTTCCGAAACAAAAATACTTGTAGAGTTTTTCATGATAATGATGTTTAAAGTAGTCCAAGTAAAGGAGCAGTTAAAAGGTTAGTGACTGGGACAGTGGTAAACAAGATGTGATAACATGGCACCATGCTACACTATTTAGCAATTAAAATGGATAAGCTATTGATAGAAGAATGTCAAAACTGTTAATTATACTCCATAAAACCAGAAAAATGCAAATTAAAGCAGAGTAATGGAGACACAAGTCATACCACTGATGGTCATGGACATTAATACAAGCCATGTCAGGCACGAGGCACAATTTTGGAGTATTAGAAATTTTCTAAGATGAATTATGGTGCTGTTTGTATATACATATAAAAATATATAAACAACATTGAATAGTACATTTATCATGGGTAATTGGTAGGATATATAAACTATTGCAGTAAAAATGTTATAAGTGGCCACTAATATTATCACCCAAAACATGCATTTAAACAAAAGAAAAGTACAACAAGAGAAAATCCTGAGACTTTCAGTTTCCTCTTCATGATCCATATTTGAACAACCACTCATTCAGTTTTATATGCTGCATATAGTTGGCAAGTCAGTAATATGCACAGAAATTCTTTATTATTTAAAACACATTTCATGTTCTGTTCTCCAACACATTTTGGCACATCATTTTGAATACATCACTTTTAGAACTCACGTTAGGGTAGTTCTTCCTGCTGCTCCCTAGCTCCCCGAGCAGGTGAGCACACAGATGCTTAGCTATCTTTATCGGGGAGCATTTGTTTAGTGCCCACCTGTGCATGGGTATATGAAATAGCCAATTTATTCATTCTGTGTTTTACATCTTTGAAGGCTAAAAATTTGACAATAGAACTTTCTCACACATTATTCTTAATATAGAAGTAAATTCAAAGAGGTCTTAACAGGGCTTCGGTCTAGGCAGATGTATAGTGAGAGAGAGAGATGCAGAATGAAGAACAAGAAGTCTTAATTCAAATAAACTCACCTATTTTAGGTGTTAGTAGAAGCAAGTTTTGTTGTTTTTGTCTTTAATATCTCGCTCTTATTTCTTGTCTCTCAGTTAATAGAATGCATTTTAATTTAAATATCAGAGTATCACCTACCCCTCCACATTAAAGACATAACAATCACCTAATGGCATGAAGATCTTTGTAAGCATGAATTATCTCTGACATCTAAACACCTGTAGTTTAACAGCAAGTCTTATGTGTATGAAAGACATTTGATGCAATGAATGCACTAGATCTGAATACAGTATATAGTCCCCAAAACAATGATTTTAACTTTTGTTTAAGATTTTATGATAATGTAATGGATGTTCACACAAACGCAGGATCATTTCAGTTTAAAATCTATGTTAGGATTTCCCATGAAACTATGAAGAAAATCTGGGCATATCACAAAGGTTCTACATAGCTATCTTAAACTTAGTTTCCTTTGTTCTTTCAAGTTCAGTTAAAATTTCCTTTTCTTTTATTTTGAAGGAGGGCCATTGGATGTAAGGGTATTGCCAATTCTCTGCATGTCTCAACAGTCTGGGAAAGCTGCTGTCTTTAGTCTGTGCCCAGTTCACTAGCTAAGCAATGAGTCACATAAAGGAAGAGGGTGAAAGGGGAGCTAGAGAGACGGGAGGACTTGTTCTGTCTGATCTTCCTTTCCAGTTGCCATGAAAATGCCAAGTACTGATGGGAACTGAATCTCTATCTAATGGCAACCGAGTTTCTTCAGACCCAATAGGAGAATTGTCATAAAGGAAACGTATGTTAAGCATAGATTAAGCATGTATTATTCGGTTTCTGGTTTTAAGTAGTGAAACCAGGCTATTTAAAGGAATTATAGGTAACTCCGCCAGCATCCATGCCCACTGCTTTCCTCTAAAGCAAGGCTAGCACTATGAACTAAAAATACAGACTCTTTTCTTAGTCATAAAGAAAAGGCAATGGAGAGATACACCAAAATAGAATGCAGTATGGTACCTGTATCCCATTTATTAAGTGCTAGAAATGTTAGAAGTTAAGGAAACCTAAATATACTAATAAAAAATGGTTTGTATTTCTACAGCATATCTTGAGGCAGGCTGAAAGTGTTCTTAAAAAAATAAAAGCAAGAACCAAAAAACCTGGGACTTGTTTCCTCAGTCAACAGGAAGAGGTTCTCAAGGAGGGAGGCTTTGTGTCCTTATTAATTCATAATTGCTTTGTTTCCTTCAGACTCAGACCACATATCAGACAGTGGCCTTTCTATATTCTATTTCCTTTTGTCTCTCTCTCTTTTTTTTTTTTTTTTTTTTTTTTGTTCTGTGGATGATAAGGGATACCAAATCAATAGCTGTGTAGAAACAGCAGATATAACATTCCCAGAGACACTGAAGACAGGGAATAGAAGCAACAATTCATTTTTCTGTCTCAGTTTAAATTGTATTTATACCACCTGCTATGCCTGTGGGAATGGAATCTCTGGGAGTGTCTTTAGACACAAAGTTTCTCTTCGTGACTTTCCCTTTTCTATTCAGTGTGATAGAATTTTTTTTCTAAGAGAAGTAGCCTATGGCACTGGGCTGAGGAGATGGGACTTGGATGAGATATAAGAGACAAAGAGTGACAAATTAAAATGACAAGGCTGTCTTATAAGATTGTGATCTAGTGAAATGAAGTATTTCTGGCCCAGTCAGTGTAGACAGCATTATGCTATGTGGTAATAGATTGCAAGACCTGGGCAGCCTGTATATGTCTTAGAGATAACTGAATTTGTCACTATCAACACTCTGCCAAATTGTATCTTTTCCTAGCTTTCAAGAATATGGGTGTGGGCAAGGGTTTTTGATATAAGTCAAGTATTTTCAGAGAGTAAGGGTTTCTTTTTTCCTAAAAATGAACCATCTTTCAAAAGACTGTTTTGATAAATGTTTTAATCGATGCCATGAAATTAATCTAAGAGATGCCTTAAAACAGAGGCAAGGAACAAGAAGAGTAAGGACAGGTGTGTCTTATTGGGTGTCTTACTGCATCCATTCCCTCATCACCTAGGAGCAGCTTGACCACACCTTTGAATTTCAGTCCTTCTTGTTGGACATCTCTGATTGGGGCTAATCACATGACCCTGAATTCAACCAACAGGAACCTCAATAAAATAATGCATTGTTTTCTGTTTTTACAAAATGAAATGCAGTCCTAACTATTATGTCAAACCTTAATTTGATTGATGCATACTGAAATTACTATCATAAAATAAAAGAAGGAAAGATTACTTTAAGGATCAAAATGAAATTAAGCAGTTTCTAAGTATTTTATTTTCACTCCCAAGGTACATCTCCAAGTTCCATAACTGTTTACTTTCCAATATTTTCCTGTGACGACTGAGAGATTTCTAATTGCCTTTGCAAAGAGATTGTATACAGAGTTTGTTAATTTGGATGTTGACCTAGTGTTACAAGAATTAGTAAGGGAATAAGGTAAGGGGTTCTTATTTGTATGTTTGTGGAGTCATTAATAAAGGAATTTGAAAATGGACTATAGATGAAGCCTGAGGTCAATTTCATTAAAATTAGAAAAATAAAACAAACCAAGAGGACAGGCAACTAAATTTCATCCACAGCCAAGAGGAGAAAAGTGCAAAGACAGAAAGCCATGCCTGGAGTTACTGTCACAAAAGCCAGCAAGCTCAGTGCTGAAGGCTGGTGAGCAGCTGTAAGGAGGGCCATTAAACCTACAAACATTTTCTCCTGTTCTACTGCTTCCAGCCTTGTTTACTTTTCCCTTCTAAAGTGAGATACAGAATTTATCCAGGTATTGCAAGCATACTTAAAAAAATAGAATTGTGAGAATATATTTAAGGAATTCTTACCTGGCATCACATTCCATACTGATAGCTGTAGACAGTTATAAGATGTTGATGTATTGGACTCAGCTATAGTGTTTTCATTTTACATCTTGGAAATATAAGATTTCTTGAAGATTGAGGACAAAGAAAAAGACAAACTCTCTTGAAAAGCCATTGATAACCATGCTTACTTTTTCTTTCAGGATAATATGTACATCACTGACTGGTTATAGCCTTTACAGTATCCCATGGCATTGGCAAAAAAATTAGAGGTTGGACTGCCATATTCAGAATTCACAAATGTGGTGATGGTGACATTATTATATTTGTATCAGTCATTAGTTAAATCATAAAATGTTTATAATATCTTATGAGCATTTCACATAATTTCTGATTTTGTAAAACAAGTGTTAATATATTTATTAGATAACTATGTTTGTAGCAGCCTTATTCATAACAGTCAGAAGCTGGAAAGAACACAGATGTCCTTCAACAGAAGAATGGGTGTAAAAAATGTGGTGCATTTACACAATTAGAGTACAACTCAGTTATTAAAAACAATGATTTCATGAAATTATTTGGCAAAGGGATGGGACTAGAAAATATTATCCTGAGGGAGGTAACCCAGTCACAAAAGAACACACATGGCATGCACTCACAATAAGTGGATACTATCCCAAAAGTTCTGAATACCCAAGAAACAATTCACAGACCTAATGAAGCTCAAAAAAAAAAAAAAAAAAAAAAAGTCCAAAATGTGGATGCATCAGTCCTTGCTAGGAGAACAAAATGTTAATGGGAGGAAATGCATGGACAAAGAGTGAAGCAGACACTGAAGAAAAGATCATCCAGAGACTGCGGGGGATATATCCCATATACAGCTATCAAACCCAGTCACTATTGCTGATGCCAAGAAGTGTTTGCTGACAGGAGCCTGATATGGATGCCTCCTTAGAGGCTCTGACAAAGCTATACTGATACAGAAAAGGATGCTTACAGATAATCATTGGACTGAACACAGGAACCCATAGAGGAGCTAGAGAAAGGGCTGAAGGAGCTGAAAAGATTTGCAACCCTATGGAAAGAATATGCTCAACCATATTTAAAGCAGATTTATTTATAATAGCCAGAAGCTGGAAAGAACCCAGATGTCCTTCAACAGAGGAATGGATACAGAAATTTGTGGTACATATAGACAATGGAGTACTACTTGGCTATTAAAAGCAATGAGTTCATGAAATTCCTGGCAAATGGATGCAACTTGAAGCTATCATCATGAGTGTGGTAACGCAGTCACAAAAGAGCACTCATGGAATGTACTCACTCATAAGGAGATACTAGCACTAAAAGCTCAGAATACCCAAGAAACCACCCACAGCACTTATGAAGCTCAAAGAGAAGGAAGGTCAGAAAGTGGATGTCTCAGTCTTTCTTAGAAGGAAGAAATAATGGAACAAAATAGAAGAGCAGAGATTGGAGAAAAGATCATCCAGAGTCTACCTCACCTAGAGATCCACCCCATATGCCAGCAATATAACCAAGCACTATTGGTGATGCCAAGAAGTACTTACCTGCAGGAACCAGATATGGATGCCTCACCAGAAGCTCTGCAAGAGTTATACAGATACAGTAAAGGATGCTTGCAGCTAACCATCAGACTGATCACACGGACCCCAATGAAGGTGCTAGCGCAAGGACTGAAGGAGCAAAAAAGGTTTGCAACCTCATGGGAAGAACAACCTTATCAACTAAACAAACCCTCTACAACTCCCATGAAATAAAACGCCAACTATTGACCACATATAGAGAGCCTCATGACTCCAGCTGTATATGTAGTAGAGGATAGCAGTGTCTGGCATCAATGTGAGTAGAGACCTTGGTCCCTTGAGGGTGTAGGGGAATGTCAAAGCACTGAAATGGAAAGGGTGCTTGGGAGAGGGTGTACTTTTGTGGAGACAAATTGAGTGGGAGGTGGGGATAGGAAAGAAGGAGTGGGAAGGGGATATCACTTGAAATGTAAATACAGAGAGTATCCAATAAATTTTTTTTTTTAAAAAAAGGACAACAATATCAACTAACCAAAGCCCTCAGAGCTCCCAGGGACTAAAACACCAACCATGAGCACACATGGAAAGACTTATGGCTCCAGCTGCATATGTAGCAGAGGATGGAATTGTCTGGCATCAATGGAAGGAGAGGCCTTTGGTCCAGTGAAGGGGAATTCCCCAGTATAGGGGAATACCAAGGTGATGAAGTGGGAGTGGGTGGTTGGGAGTGGGAGCATCTTTATGAAAGCAAATCGAGGGAGAAGAGGAATGGAAAAGGTGAGAAAAAGGATTAACATATGAAATGTAAATACATAGAATACCCAATAAAATAATAATAAAAGATAACTTGCTTAAACTTTGCATGCAGGAATAGCACAGAGCCTGCAATGTTATGGATACATGTAATTCTCTAACAATTTTTGATCTGTTTCATAGTTACAGCTCTTTGGATGTAAATAAGTTTTATGGGGAAGTGTTTAGTAAATCAATAACACAAATGAAAAGGCTGTAAATACTAATTCCTAAGAGCCAAAAAGTCTCTTTTTATTAGCCAAGGACGCTTTTGTTAATATTATCATAATAGGAGGGAATAGAGATTATCTATGAAAATCCACATCATAACTCAATTGAAAACTAAAAACAAAACAAAAAACTATCACTCAATTTCTGATTCATATTCCTCCAATGTATTAATCACAAGAAACATATAAATAATAAATATTAGAAATAAATTTTAAACACAAAATATTTCTATAATGCAGATAGATATTAAAGATTACATCTTTCTTTGGTAAATTTAGTGTTTTTCAATTTCATGTACAACAGATACTTTCTTCTATAACCAATGGAAAGAAAGATGAATTTATTCGGCATCAAAGGCAATGCTGAATGAATGGGCTGGATGATGGGCACAGTAGGATCAATTGAATTTAAGATGAATAAACAATTTCAATAAATTAAATTAATTAGATTGGGCTTAAGTGTGCAAGCATTTCATTTTCAGAAATTGAGCACAATAACTTGCCCAAGAAGTGCCCGTGTATAATTTCCTAAAGCCAGTGAATAAAAAAAAAGGAAAGCTGAAAACCCATTATGTTCCTGTTAACAGTCTAACTAAACTAATTAACTGCTATTTGAATTTTCACACCTCAATTTCATGATCTTTCTTGCCTCAAACTTCAGAGCCTCAACCACAACAAACAAACAAGAAAACATATTTGGAAGAAAACAGTTCTGAAAAAAAAAAAAATTCCAAAATACTCCATTTTTAAACTCATCTGCTCCAAACCCACTTTCATGAATCTACCCTGATTGAGACCAGTTTCAGACATACACTATACATGAACTCATGATCTAATCTGTTTTGTAAATAATAACACATCTTCTCTAATGCTATGTCTTTAGTCTAGTGGTGATAATCTTATGAGCATCCTTAATTTGGTAACGGATATCATTATGATTAGATATTTGAGCAAAGCACAATGAGATTTTCTTTAATGTTTGTCTTGATTTGAATACATAAAGCTGTCTGTTATGTTTGTTATCAGTTTACAAACTCGTTTATATGAAATGGCATTGACAAAACTATGCTTAATTTTATGGAGGAAACATATTGGCAAAGGGATTTTTAAGCAATGTTTCTTTGAACAATAAAATTACTGAAATTCAACAAACCTCAAAACCAAACTGACTCCACAAATTATGTTAACTCTGTAAAATTTGTCAATTTATATTACACAAATAGTAATTGAACATGGTTTAAACATATTTTCTTCTGGACTGATAATATATGCATTACATTCCTATATATTCTAGTTGATTATAATATTGTAATACCTTAGATAAGCTTCTAAATCTCATAGGTTTATTACGATATTAATTCAAATGTAAGCTATAACTTTTAAAATGTACAGTTTATACATTTTTATCTTTAACTAACACTGTCTTTAAGTCACTATAATAATAGAGATTGTAATGAAGGTATAATTATTCTCTGATTTTATTACATTAGTCTCTTCTATAATGTTCTCTGATATTTTAAACACTAGTTTTATAAAGATGAATTTCTATTGTGATTTGTATAATGTGATTTGAATAAATTAACTTATAAAAAGAATATTAATAGCAATAATATTTTATCTTAAGTAAAATATTAAATTATTTTATATTATATTTCTATAATAGGTAAATATAAACTAAAAATTCATAATTGTTAGCCATTGCTCTTTCTAGGTTTTGAAGGAGTTTACAGCAATACAAACAGAATAAATCCCAGAATAAAAACTTCCTTCTTGATATATTTTCATCTATACTTCACATATAAACTTAAATCTGGAGTTATCAATTATATTAAGTGGTGACTCAAAAAGAATACATGATTTTATAAGCTTAGAGATGGATAAGTTGCTCATCCTTATCTAATCCATGAACTGAAATCTTTCAGAATGATCACTTGCGCTGTTCTCTTTGTGAGCTCTCTGGTTAGACTGGCTAATTTCTGCAGTTGAGGTCTGACTGAGCGATGGCCCTGAAGTTCAACAGGAAACCCTTCCTTGCATAACTATAAACTGGAGGCGATAGCAGGGAGAACACATAGCTAATGAACTCAAGGTAGCAAGTTCATGACTGAGTAGACCTAGTCTTTTTGTTGTTTTCCAGGGTTAAGAAACACACTTCACATCACAAGTACCTTTCTAGTTCACATATGTTGTTGCTCAGAGAGGTCCACTTGATGGTGCTTGTGAAGATCAAAGTAAATCCAAATGTTCACAGACCTTGCCTAGCTTCCTCTATACTGCGCGTGTAATAAGAGGCTCTTCAGCCTAGAGAGAAAACAACCGGCTACATCCTGTCTCTTTGTTACACCTGTGATGACGAAAGACTGATTGTTCACTATACAAGCTCTACTCTCCTTCATTTTATGAAGAGATTTTCAGCATCATAATATTAATTCCTAATCGAGATTAGAGAATTTCTCCAATTAAGAGAAATTGCTAAACGTAGTTGTAAGGATTATTTTCTCTTTCAGTTTTGCATAGTCATTTAGAAAACTATGCTTGTTAGTAGCATTTAATTTCTTCTCATGTAAAAGACATCATATAAAGTACAGTAGTTCTCAGATTTACTTATTTGTATGCAGATGAGTGGTTTATCCTCATGAATGTATGTGTGCTACATGCTTAACTAGAGTCTGAGTGACTGGAGAAGTGGCTAGATTCCATAGAACTATTACAGATGGTTGTGAACCACCATTGGGCGCTAAGAGTTGGACCCAGCACCAATTCAAGAACAAATAAACGTAAATGCTGAGCCATCACTTTAGCCTGAAAAATAAGATAATTTTAAGAACTTAGTATTTATTTTTTAAATGTAACAGGGACATAACCAACAAGATAATGGGAAATAGTTAATTCCCATTAATTATTATTATATATTAATTATATAGTAAATATATAATTCAGGTAAAGACACCCTAATCAAGACTTTATTTGCTAGCAAATTAATTACCCTAACCTATTAGTGTTTGTTTATCATTTGTTAATTTTTACTGGCTAGGGTTAGAATGAAAGCCTTTTACACATAGCTGGAAGAGCAGAAAATGCTGTATATACATAAGATAAAACAAAACTTGAAAATGACATTTCACATTGTCTAAGACCATCTAAAAATGACTAACTAGCATATTATTCTAGAAATGTCTATGTATATATTAAAAGTGTTATTACGGATGGACGTGCTTGGGTATGCCTTTAAACTCAGCAATGACATCTTTGTGATTTGCAGGCAGCCAGGAATAAATGGTGAGACCCACTTTCACGCAAACAAAGAAATACAGAAATACATACAAAAAAAAAAAAAGCAGTCCTATTATGACCAGAAGAGAAATGGTGGAGAATTTCTTACATAATCCTCCAAAAATGCAAAACAGGGCTATATTTTATGTAAATGAAAAAATTCAACAAATTATAAACAAGGTCCAGAATATGAACTAGAAAAATAAGATGTAAAAATGTAGGGTATTGGTACCAGTAAAGAGAAAAATGGATTAACATCTGTGATATTAATCAATATTAATTTTATAAATATGTAATTTATTTTGTATGGTGTACTCTGGCTTAAGTTCACTTATATGAATAAAATACATTAATAATAACCTTAAAAATATTTTGTATAAAATATGTCATGCAAGTCCCTCTTACTTCAAGTCTACAGTTCTGTCCCTATATACCCACTTCAAACAAATTCTTAGCTGCATGCATAAGAAAATATGTACAATGGTACCTCTGTCAGCAGTGCAAGCAATCAGGTATATGGTGCTGTCTTTAGACGCCATGAAGCAGTAAAAGAAAGAGACTGGAAATGAATAGAGAAAGAAGAAACCATTAAACTTCAATTGAAAAATCATACACATGAGCAAAACCAACATGTATGACTTTCTTATAACAGATGCTCCCTAATGCAAAAAAAACAACAAAAAAAAATCAACAAACTTAAAACAATATACCGCCCCAAACAGTCTATAAAAGAAGCTTTTCATATTTCTGCACATACCTAGTAGGAAAACAGAACAGAAAAAAAGTGAATAATAGACAGGAAGGGGAAGAAAACAAAGCAAGACAGAGTTAGCCTTGCAGGGACAGAAGACGACAATGCGGCCCAGCCTGAGGAATTTAACTCACTCTTTTCCACCCCAGGTTATAAAAATAAAGAAAAGAAAGCAGGAGGAAAGAAAAGACAAAGGAAAGAAGAGGAAAGGGGGCAAGCCATGTGTGAACTCGACACTCCAATAACTGGTAGGCAAAGTCATTTCCGGCTTAAGTTTTTAAGACAGGAGAATTTGCTTAGCATCTCTGCTGAAATATGTTCTGTGCTTGGAGCACAGACACTGCAGGTTCTCAGTCCTCTCAAGTTCCTGACACACATTCTGGGGAGAGGAGATTTAGATTATTTTAATTCAGAAACTTTTCCTGATAAAGCTATTTGTGTGATGGCATGCCCACATGACTTCGAATACATTCAGTGAACTATTAGAATCTTAAAAGAGTACTTTGCACATATTGGGCTTGATTAGAAAAAGTACAGCTGATTGCCCTACAGCTAAACTCTTTATTAATCTGTACCAGGCAATTTCTAGTTTTAAATTCATAGGCATTTAGAAAATTAATCCTTCACAGAGAGAGGATAATTCAGGTGGTGAACTTAGGAGAAGGAAGGCCTTCTGGGTATTTACTTTGGACACATTATTCCCAGCGGACCTGAATGAAGAACACTCTGTTCCATTTGCAGCAAAATCCTTTCAGCAAGTCAAGTTCAGATGCTGGCCTTCCCAGACATATGGTAAATGAATAAATCTTACATTTACACAGTCCTTTGCATTTCAAAATCTTAAAGCACTTTGCATTGTCTATCTGATTTACATGGGCACAAGTATAAAATCAGAGAGAGTTGGTGCAAAGAAAACTTGATGCTACTACCATACCCCCGAACCCAGTCATTCTTCAATGATTGTAGATATTACACAGGTATGATATAGGGTCATTTTCTGTTAGCCCTTTAGACAGAAACTTCAGGTGGTTGGCTCACATCAGAGTTCAGCACTCGTGTGGGAGGATGAACACATGAATGCAAACTTGTTTCTGCTGGAAAGATGGAGGAACGATTAAACCTCTGCCAGGTACCAGTGCCTGGTATTCCTGGTTTGGTTTGGTTTGGTTTTTGTTTGGTAGGGTGTCAAAGCTGCTTCCAATGCTGACCTCAATCTCAAAACACAACCAAGGGTAACTTGAACTCTTGATCTTTCCGTACCTAACTCCCATGTGTTTGGAATACATGGATTCACCTCTATGCTCAGCTTGAGTAAACTGTTCACTTTAAGTAAGAAATATAAATTTAGGATGTATTACAAAATCTCTGTATATTCATGACTAAGTACTCTTCTGAGGTGATACCAGTTAATTTTTATTTTAAGAGAATAGTGAAAGATTTATCTGGAAACTCAGGGCCAAGCATAAAAAAATCTACTTTATGTGTTTGTTTATAATCTACATTCTTAAAACTTCAGAACACATTATAGTAATACAATTGCAGACAAAGCCATGTATAAACGAATATACAGTTAGATATCTATAGCATGAAAACACAATTGGAAGTGAAATTTGGAGTTAATGGATACACATACAACTTTGCTTTTGCAAATAATCTTTATTTGTCTAGAGAAAGAAAATGTTTTATTACACATTTTTAAAAGGAAGTTTTGCATATATATATATATATATATATATATATATATAGCTTAATTCATGTTGAAAAAATTCTCAGAAAAGATTATGGCTGATATATCAATACTTTAAAATTTACCTTTTTCCCCTCTCTATTTTAATACTGAGGCTAATGTGAGTTATGAAGGAACTGATTTGGAAGGCAGATGATTATTTTGCTCATGTGTCTGCTAGCAAATTAAACCATCATCTAAACTGGGGGGAGTGTCAAAGTCCATCTGTGTTTTCTTTCTGTTGTAATTAAAAAAAAACTTTTGAAGCTAATAACAATTATTAATGTGAGCCTATACTGGAGAGTATATCTCAGTGAATGTATCAGCCTAATATTTGGATACACATAGGGTAGTGGAATGGCATTACCTCAATGTGTGTATCAAGATGTATATGCCTATTGTTTATTAATAGTTTACTGCTGTAGGAAAGCTCCCTGGCTTGAGGTAAGTTTATCACTGTTTTGTATCTGCTAAGGAGATGATAGCCAAGAATAACAAACTTACTTCGTTGGTTGGAAAACTTTATTCTCTGTGTGTGACTTACTGATGATATCTTAGTCTTCTGTTTTTCTGCAAATCTTGTAAAGTTCCTAGAGAAAGGTAAGTATTAGAAATAGGTATCTTTAAAGGCTGTTACCCATCAGAAGCCAGTTCTGACCAGGCAGTGACACCCTTTCAGCAATAGAAACTTCTCCAGCTCTCTGGGTTTCGAAGCATCTTCAAACAACAAGGTGGATGAGAGAGACGATGATGTTCAGATTGAGAGGAACCCCAGATGTTTATCTTTTACTCTTTTATTTTAAATACAAAAATTAGTAATTTTCTTAGCACACATATGAGCAAAATGGATGCTTCAAATGTTCACTCCCAGCTGTTTTCTGGGACTGCACTGAACAGGCAGGCACTGGTCAGCCTGGTTCTTCCAGACACTGCTGAGATGTGAGGGCAGGCCAATTGGGGTTAAAGCAGGCAGGAACCCATACAGCTGAGGATTGTTAGGAGTGATCAAGGACCAGCCAGGAGAAAAAGTCAGCTGAAAACCAGGCAGAGTACTCTATTGGGAGAGCAGCTGAGCAGTGTGTGTTGAGGAATCAACGTAACCCTATCCAAGGTTCTTTGTTGATTTAATTAATATTTTGTTTAAAATTCCAGAGTAAGCATTCTGTTCAGCTTTGATGCAAAAACTGGCAGGCAAATCCCCTGTTATTTTTCAAAAGTAATATTATCAGTGTGGTCACAAAGTCTTAAAAATTGGTCATGACCCAAAACTGGTATTTATATGATACAGCATAGAAATGTTTTCTTTCTGATTAAATTAAAATGAAACACAATGCTTCCTTGAAGAATTAATACCTAGATTGTGAGCTGCTGGGACCCTGTTCATTTGTTAACTCACCAATCTCTGTCTCTGTTTTCAATGTCCTGCAGTGCTTCCTGGTTAAATCCAAATATTCACACTATGATTCTCATCACTGAGTTTGTTTGGGGTTTTGTTTGTTTGTTTGTTTGTTTTTGTTTTGTTTGTTTTTTTTGTTTTGTTTTTTGTTTGTTTTTGGTGGACCTAAGTAATGTCATACCAATGTTTAGTAATTACTTCAGCCAATTATTATCTCACAGGAAGGTTGTGTTTATACACACACACACACACACACACACACACACACACACACTACTCAATAATAAACTGACAAAGTGAGACTTATTTGACTTACCACAATAAATACCCCCACTCCTAAAATTAACAACTCAAAAATGTTTTAACAATTTTTCATGTCATATTTATGCAAATATGAAAAGTGCTTAATTAAATCTATGGCAATTTAAGGAATGATCTTCAGCCCTTGTGCTCAGTTGGCTAGTCTCAGTACTTTGAGAAACAAGAAAGTTTGAGGTTCACAGGGGTGCACCAGGTGTGAAGATGCTGCTTCACAGTTGTATTTTCCTTCAAAACAATATAAGGAGGAGCACATGGGTAAACTGAGGTAAGGAGGGGGTCACAAGAATAGAATAATAATATTACTTTAGACTAAATTTCTACTACACAGCTCTTATATTCAAACATGTATTTGTAAGAAAGAAAAAGAATCAAAGTCTGACTTCATAGAGATAAAGTTATTTTTCAAGGTATCATGAACACTGGATGTTCCTTTGCCTTTCCAAAATGCCAGAATTTAGTGACCAACAAAGTTACAAGGTACAGCATATCAATGAGATTACTTTGCTTGATAAGTCTTGCTTTTTTGGATAGCCTTGGTTCAGGAAAACCTGTTCTTTTTGCTTTTGAAAGTTAGGACATTTTTTAAAATTTATTTTATATGTCTTTTTTATTTTTACACTCAAGATTTTATTCCCATCCTGTTCCATTCTCCTATTGCTCCACATCCCATACCTCCTCCCCACCCAGCCACCTGTCTCCATAAAGATGTCCCTACCCCACCCACCCCACCAGACCTGTAAACTCGGGGGTCTCCAGTCTCTTGAGGATTACATGCATCTACTCTGACTGAACCCAGACCTGAGAGTCCTCCGCTGAATACATACTCTGTTGAAGTTAAGACATTTTCATATTCACTAGTACTTCTTTTCTGATTAACCTTTTTTTTTTAGAGTTTGAGAATTTCATACATAAATACTGTATTCACATCATTTCCCTCCCTCTCCCTCTTCCATGTCCCTCTTACTCCACTCTAAGTCACTGACTCTTCTATCATATTCTTGTAAAACACACACACACACACACACACACACACACACACACACACACACATTGTGCTCATTACTCTTGCTCTTGTGAACATATACTTAGGGATGGCCACTTTGGGTTGGAGAACCTATTGAGGGCCAGGAACATGGAGAAGGATGATTCTCTTTCCTCAGTAGCAACTGATTCTCTGCGGTTCTTATTCTGGGGATGGGCTGTGTGAAAATTTTCTCTTCATAGTGGTATGCCCTTTGGTGCGTTCTTTAAGCAGGTTTGTTGAGGTCACCATGATGTTCAATTCATGTATATAACTTCAATGTCTAATATAGAGGATCCTAAATGGAAACACATGTGTTCTGGTCTTTTAGATCTTACTATCAGTCTAGCTTCTCTTTTCACTATGTTTCCTGAGCCCTGATTGTAGATGTAATTATTGTTGTTGTATAACCACACAATTAAATGTTCTATGTATTTTTACAAGTTATAGATCTTCGTATTGCCTCTGTCTTCTCAAAAAGAAACATCTTGCATGGGAGGGGGAGCTCCCTTTATTTGTGGGTATAAAGGTAAGTCCTTTTTTAGTCTACTAAGTCCACTCAGTGCTGTCAGTCGCTACATGGCATTGCCTTAACACACATCTTTGAAGAAAGCATGCTGTGTCCCAACAACCCTACAGTTAGAGGTATGGCTTTAGGACCACCTTCTCTGCTGAAATTTGTGTGCTTTGACCTCATACAGGTTATATGCCTGCTGCAGCAGCCTCGGTGAGTTCATATGTACAACTTCAATTTGGTATTTGGAAAATACCATTCTGATCTTAATTAGAAACATTACCTGTCAGATATCACAGTAAATATATCAGTTGCAGAGTTGAAGGAGCAAGATGGATTCCAAGTAACATGGATGGATCGATGGACAGAGCTCCAGACTGGTAGATGACAAGTTCGGACCATCAATGTGTCTTTCTCTTTATGTGATCCAGGTGAAGGAGTTAACTTAATGTGAACTATACAATAAATCCTTGGTCCTCTTTTCCTGATGCTATTTTAATATGCACATGTGCTTTTATAGTCCAATTTACCTCAATAAGTCTATATGATAACAACTAGGAACATTCCTTATTAGACTACATCCCATTGGAGGTATTGAAGATGATAGGGTTCATGGCATCCAACTGGGTGTATAGTCACACTCTAGCCAAGAAATGGAGTGACATTCTGCTTGCAAAACAAAATCTCAGATCTAGACACATTCAGAGAAAATATTGTTTTGTACAACATGAAGCATCTTAGTACAGGGTATCTAGGTATACATTATAGGATGAATATCATTACACAAGGGTAAACTAACACCAAACAAGTTGAAGGATGTTTTCAACTAAGCCCTGAGTGTTTCACCTGCTCTAGAATTTGGTAGCTGTGTCACAGCTTTAACTAATGTCTCTCAAAGATTCTCATTTGACTGCCAGTATCAGCATCACTTAAAAACTTGGTATGTTATTGGTCCTACTCTAGGCCCATTGAATCAGGAACCCTGAAGTTAAGGGCTGAAAATGTGTTTTGGAAAGCTCCCTATGTGATTCTGACTTATATGAAAGTTTTCAAAATAATTCAGTCTCTACGGTATGGAGGACATTACAGTGTAATGAAAGATTTAAAATCTGTGTGTTCCCATTGTATCAGTGCTTTTACTTACCCCTTTCCTTAACATATGTGAGAGGTATGTTTCTCAAACTTCGTGCATCAGTTCCACTGGAGGATATGGTGAGGATTTTGTGAAGAGGATATTGGGAAACATGGCCTTGTTTAATTTGCTGAGAGTAAAACCAAGCACTGGGATAAGGACACACTCAAAGTTGTGCATAAGTGGAGGACACATGGGGCCTGAGGACCATAAGACAGTGGAGAAGGGGCTGAAAAATGATGCCGTACAAAATTGTCTCAACAGGAAACACAATGCCTTCTGGGACTCTGGAGTACACACACTTCCTCATCAAGCTTTAGTGACAGCCAATATGAATCAGTTTTGTTATTTTTAGTTTTCCTTGCTTTGTTAGAGAAGGAAAGACTGAGGCAGGAGTAGACTTTTCATAAGTATCCCAAAGGCCTGTCTCTAGTACTTCAACCTCTTCAAGGACAAAGAAGTGATAAACTAATCTGAAATAAGTAAACTATAAATTAACAATTATGACCTTAGAGTTCGACTAACACAAGCATAGTTAGTCGTGAATGCATCTTGTTTTTTTTTCTTACAACTTTATTTAAAGAAGAGAGATACATTTACAGAATTTTAAAAGCATTTTGGCAATTCTTTTAGAGGTTTGATAGCATGCATTGAAATCCCACTAATTACCATAAGCATAAAATACATGTAGAACAGAATGTAACTTGGAAAAAGTCAGAGTTTTCTTGGTGTGTATAGATTAAACATAATGATCTTTGAATACCAAAACTTGCATCTATGTTTTAAATTTCTAAATGATCACTTCCTTCCAGAAGAGAAATTCCGGGACCTAATTGATAAAGATAGATTTTTAATAAATAGTGAAAACTAAAGGAATCCTGTTATGGGCTTATTTTATTTTGTGACTTTTTAAGAAGTAAAATATCTTCATATGATGCAATCTGTCAGATAAATATAGAGCCATAAATTCTAGTGTTTCATCTTTAAAACAAAATACAATCTCAAATGGTTAGATTTATGAACATATATTCTTTTCTTAAAAGAGTTAACATGAGGGAAGACTACATGTCACTTCAAAAAGAGATTTCACAGTGTTCACAATTACCAGCACATTGTTTTATTAATATTTGCACATGTGTTAAATAACGTTTACAACACCACTTTATAAATCCATTACATAGATAAATGTTTTGATTATCTTTTATTGTTTATTTTTTATCTTTGGGGATTCATTACATTGAATATACCTTTCAAACCATAATCTACAGCTTAATTAAGCCTTACAGTTATAAATTTTGAGGCAACATATTAAGAGAGAAGTTATTGCTTTTTGGGGTACAATATTACTAATGAATGTCTTGCTCTCTAGCATCTCCACTGGTATAAAATTCTAAATCTAGCCAAAGGAAACTGTCTTCGATTTCACTATTCAGAGATCATAAGTCAACTTTTTATGTACTACAAGCTTCTTAGGAATAAAATCCAAACCCATTGATGGCTGAGTAAATTTCACAGCTTGTAGAAAAGACACATATCATTGTAATGTGTGAAATTTTAATCAAAAATGTTATGAAGGAAGAAGGTAAACTGACTGGTATAATTAATGTGTTCTGACACAGGAATTTATCCAGCACATTTATAGACTGTACTGATCCCTGTTAACTGTTCCATTGCTTAAGGCCTGTCAGTGTTGGAGGAGCTACTGTATTAGGGTCTCATCACAAGAAATGTTTTCCTGAAAAGTCTGTTTTGTTATCACTTGAAATATGAAGTAATTTCTTCCTTGGCTTTTTTTATTAATATTTGGCTAGGTTTCATCTATGTTTGCTGATAGGACACACATCTCCGTTTTATAAAGAAGTGTCAATACAAAATTAAATTGTATGCACATTGTATTAAAATACAACTTAAATTCTATTTCTCTGCTACTCAACTACTGTCTGATGTGTGAAAGAGCAGAACAATTTGATTTAGATAATGAAGAAATTAGGAATTTTTTTGGCAGCACATCATACAAAAATATTTTTATAGGATGCCACAGATTTTTTTTTTCAGAATTAAATAATACTTGCTTGGACTCACAGAGTAGGTAATGCATAGCTCTATTGAGAAGACAGGCTCTGCTTTGTCACAGGGCATTTCCAATACATTTGTAATTGGGAAATAATATCTAGTTCATCAATACATTTTAAAATGTTGCTGGATTTTTCCCAAAAGAACTCCCAAGTCAGCCTCCAGTTTCAATCCTGTCTATATATTTAAAAGACACTCTTCTGGAAATTATAGCAGATTTGGTTTCTGGCTCTGCAATGTCAATCTCCTGCTGAGATCTACTGTGAAGTCTCTCAGAGTACTGCCAGTGTGGTTGTGCAGTAGACAAAAGACATACCTGAAAGGGGAAGACAGATATGCCACTTAAATTAAATAGGAAATGAATTGGCCGGCAAGTTGGCATGTCTGCTGAGACAAATCATGGACAACATGTCTCTCAACAACAAAACTTATTTGTTTTCTCTTGCCAACAGATTCATCACTGCCCAGGCAAAACAGGCAAAATACATTAGTGTCATGGTAAACTGATAAAGAGAAGTACCTCAATCTAGCATCCTCAATGGCGAAAGTCTTAGGGCAGTATTGATCTGTGTTATATAAATCTTGTTTTCTGTCTGCAGAAGTGAATCAGGAATGACCCGGAAGGTTAACAAACATTGTAATGTCTTTCAGCTGGGGCAGATGCCTGTGAGCTCTACACATTGTATTTGGTCAAGTTCCATCTCGTCATTTTACTGCCAAGAAGCTTAACTAATTGCTGGCAATCCTAAGAGTGTTTGGTGGAAGAAGATAATTCCTATAGGTTTTGCCCCCTCTTTTCATCTGTTCTTCCTATATTTCTCTCCCCTCCCTTAGGTCTTAACAAGCAAGCACTCAAAGCCAAGCAGCGGAAAACAATCAACACTGAATTAGTCAGCAGGAGTCTTCACTTCCTTGAAAGTTTATGTAATTGGCATGCCATGCTCCTATACTGCCAGGAACAGACCTGATTAAGCTGATGCACTTTGTTTCGGTGAGTTTGACAAAGATGTCTTCCCATCCTTCTGAGTTACATGTTATCATAGGTGCAGAGCATGATTTTTGCCAGGGCTAAATATGTATTCGGTGAGAAGATGAGATACCAATCTTCATTGGACCAGAGCTAGACAAGGAGAACAATTGGAAGGTGGTGGGGAGAATGTTAGTCATGAAAGAGATAAATAGTTCATGGAGCAAAACAGAAATGTTAAGGAGAGGACAATTAACCATGAAAATTATTTTTAGTTTTGAGCAAAGCACACATAAGGGAGTGGTGAGTTCTGTCTTATTTCATTACCGGTATTTTTTATGAGAAGTATGCTTTCGGCAGGTACAATGTCTTATGTTTTAAATATATACTTTAAATACTCACACACACACACACACACACACACACACACACACACACACACACACACATATATACATATACATATACACAATCTTACTGCAGCTGTAACTGATTTTTACCCTTGAAACTCTTTTCAATAATTTTCACTTTCAAATTTTGCCTTCTAACTTTTTAAATCCTTTATATGGATGTGGAGAGTAAGTCCCTTATTTGGAAAATCTGCCTTTGTGGCGAAAATAAATAAATAAATAAAATAAAAGCCCAGCACAAAGCATAAAGCTTTGGCATTTTATTTACATTTGTTCCCACTAATGTCCTCTTGTCATAACCCTAAATCAAATTACAGGTTTAAACTTGGCTTAGATTATTAAAGCTAAAAGAGAGCAGTGGCTGGGAGGCTAGTCCATACATCTATTACGTCATAATTGATAATAGAAAGGCAAGATTCAGGGAACTGATGGCGTTTCTCTTTCTTCTCCCCTTTTGTCATAAAAAGGTCAAGCTCGTTTTCAACATTTTTATGTATGTCATTCTCAATATAGTAACAGAATCTCTTATGGAAAACAATGTAAGTAAATGTCTTCACAATGCTACTAGTCACCTGATCAAAAGCCAGTGTTGAAAAACACTTCTAATGACTGTCTCTTATGCATCGGTGCACCTACTAATGAGCTGCCAGAGAAGGCTTTGTAAAGCTTTGCTAAGATAGAGCAGGAATGTGAGAATCAGGAAAGAACTTCCCTGCTGTGATCCCTGCCTTTCTAACAGGGAGCCTGGACTTGGAGCAGCTAATGAGCATGCTGGAGAGAGTGCCCAAGCCAAGGCAGGATGGAGACAATTCACCAGTCTGCTTTCAGAACCAGGCTATGATGGATGACAGGAAGACACTCAACAGTAGCTTTTCTTTAAATAATTTAGGTATTTATTGATTTTCCCTCACTATCCCCATATTTTTCCTTAGCCCCTGCATTTGATTTTCTTTTGGTGATTTCTCACACCATTGGGAAAAGAAAGGGCTAAAAATTATTCTATCATCTTATTCTGTCATCCGCAAATGCAAGATTAATGCCATAATGTTATATCATGGCAATAAGGAATACCTAATTAAGTTTTATATGGGGAAAGGAAATATGTGGCTTTGGAGGGGGTGTGTACAAAGTGAGGAGGTTGAAATGATTGTCTTCTAAAAGGCCAACAGGAAGCTTATTTAAATTAAAGGAATTCAATCTGTGGCATGCATCCAGAGGTTTAAAACAATGTAGCTGGCACAAGTTAAAGACCTTCACCCCCTAGCAATGCCTTGTTCAACATCTTTACCCATAGGCAAAACCCAGCAGGATCTCTATAGAGATCCTTACTTAACTTGGTTTGTAGAAATTCCTTGCCTATGAATGAAATAGTTAACTGCAGGATACCTTTCAAGTTCAATGCTAAGCTGTTCATATTACATATTTTGATGTTATGCTTCTTTTGAGTTTTCCTAGAGGCAATTTTACTAGTTAATGTTTTTTTAGTCAAACAGAAGTACAGAATACAAACTGTGTAATTTTACCAATTTGCAATGCCACGGCCATCCTCCAAAGAGAATCAACATCTCCATCCATTAATTACAATCCTGACTATCTGCTGGCCTCCCAGGAGGCAGCCTGTGCAGTTCACATGGGCTACTGCTATCTGCTCCTTCCAGTTGCCAGTGTTCCTATTTTCCACAGCTCACCCTTGCATTTCTCCGGTTTATACAGCATACCATGGGAAATCGCCAGCTCCGTGGCAACTGGGGAGATAAGAATGCACTGGGCCTCTGCACCCTCCTTTATCCAAGGATCTCCAAAGAGCTTTATAAAAATCTATCTTTTTTAATCCTCTGAATACCCCTGTGAGATAGGTATTAGCCTTACTTCACTAACAGAGCTAAAACCAGGGAGCATCTACCTGCCTCTCAGTTCCAGCAACCACTTTGGGATGGAATGTGGTACCAGGAGAGTTTGAATTCTGAACCTAATTCTGACCCTTTGGAGAGAGGGTTGAAAGTAGTGTTTCCTGGATGCTAATCTAATAAGAGATATAGACAAACATGTGCTTTATGTGTTTGGATTTTTTTTCACTTTGATTTTCTTGATTGTTTTTCTCAAGAAAAGACAAGCCAAAAAAAAAAAAATAATAATAATAATAATACAACCGCTCATTCCAAGTAACAAATGTTTGATGGTAGATTTGATGTGAGGTTTGTCCTCATCTTAACTTTATATTCTCAAAGTTGTATTCCAAATTTCTATAATTTTGTTTGGTTAAACCCTTTGCTAAAAGTCAGTGGGAAATGGCCATCAGTCAGTGCAGCTTTTCAAACAAACGTCATCTCTACTGAGGGCTACAAAGGATGTGAAAATATTCTACAGTCAAGAAAGCAACATTGTAAAGCCAAGAGAAAAGTTAACTAATGCAATGAACAGGTCATTCTCATAGCGTGCACACAGCCTGCTGGCCAAAGTTCTGAACATAACTAACAGGAATAAATCTTGCTTGAGCTCGTCTGGAGAAAATGCTAGTAAGTAGTTACTCACCAGAAATATGGCACCAATAACTGACCAAGGATGGTTCCATTTAATCCGGTGAGACAATGAGTTCATTGGTGTTGCCTGTAAAGACATCAGTGAGGGATTAAATACAGTAATGTGGATGATAGCTATGTAGCCAAAATGTCCCACCTCAACATGGCGATTAGTCTCTGGAAGGCGATATAGATGACTACTCTTTTCATTGGTAAACTTCCTCTGTAGATTGTAATACCTCCCATGGCCATTTGTAGATGGGACACAGTAACATGAAACTGGGATAGGTGAGGAAGAGTGGCAGAAATCTTTGATGAGAGTCTAATAGCCCTTCACATCACTTGCTTCTATGAGGAAATGCCAAAAGGCCCAGTCCTCTAGATATTCTATGGTGAAATCACAGCTACTTTTTTTGAAAATAGTAATACTGTATAAGGCTGAGGGCAGTGTTCCAAGATTCCAAAAGATTAAAGAAAAAGTTTCCTTGTTTATTTTCACCTAATAGTAAAATATGTCTTCAATTTAAGAGCACTTCTTTAGGCTCATGAGATGGCTTAGGAGCTTGGCAGCTCTTCCAGAGGACCCATGTTTGGTTCTGAGCATTCTATTGCTCACAGCTGCCTGTAATAGTAAGCTCTTGGGAACCTAATGCCACCTTCTGACCTCCATGGGTAACTGCATATACCTAGTGAACAAATAGAGATAACACAGGTATGAAAGCTTAAAATGGGTGCATAGAAAATAGTGCTTTCATGCTAAGATATAATCTTGAAAAAGCATGGAAGCTTCCCTTTGTTAATGTGAGCTGAAGACCTAGGTTCACTAGATGTTATATAGTCTTAGTCCTTAATAGTATAACATTTCATCTTAGAAAGGTTTATTTTAATGTGAACTTGAATCTCTCTTTTTATTTGTTGTCTGGAGTTCAAGCTTAACCACTGCAGGCTAGACAAACGCTCAACACTCTTCCCACTGAGCTGTAGTCTCAGCATTGAAGACGTATCACTTAACCTGAGCTTCTTAAGTAAGTGCATTTGATGTTCGGTTTAATTCTCTCATTTCAGATCAGTGCTATTCCTAGCTATTCTGTGGCTAACTATCTCAAAGCATAGATAAACCACCTACTTAAAAATTGTGAAATCTGCCTTTGTTTTCCTTATACTCCAGCTTTGTAGAGAAATGTAAGTGGTAACAAATATTTCTGAGACCCCAATGAAATGAGACACATTTCTTAAGCAAATGAATTTTCTGACTGAAAATTCTGTTATTGGAAAGACATGATATCTCTGAGCTGCTAAGACCCCATTACATAAGTGCTATATTGACTAGTTCCTTACTATCTGTATTTTTAGATTCCTTATTTCAGTCAGGAATATATTTAAGTTGCATTTACATTTTCTAAAGCACATTTTGTAGAAGATATAGATTTTGTATATAATTTTGTATAAGATTATAATGATCTGAAAATTTATTTGAAATGTACAAATATAATATTGAAATAGCAAGAAAAATTTAATTTTTATTTATTTATTTATTAGGAAGACAAAATATGTTATATTTGTTAGTGGGTTTACTGTAATATTTTAAAAGTTCCATAAAATTGAGTATAATTTCATGTTTTAATTAATCTTGGTTAAGATCAGCCATGGTAACATGATCTCAGACTCAGAAAGAGAATACAGGAGGATCAGAAACTCAAGGACAATATTGACTAATAATTTCTAAGCTGACCTGGACTATATATGTCTTCTTTCTTGATTAATGCTAAAAAAGACAACAATAACAAAACAAAACCAAACTATCAAATAAAAAAGCAAGGTAAAAGTCTTCAAGCAACAATTCCAAAAATGACTCTAGATTCTGATTATTTCAGGAAAGGTACCTTTTATTCATCTGATGTAACTATAATTTTAGAGGCTTATTGGTGAATAAGCTCAATCTTCCTAATTCTTTCTAAATTCTGGCTAGCTGGTCCAACTAGTGTTCTGACTCAAACTCCTCCTCAAGCTGAATGATTCAGTCTCTTCTTATTTTCTGGCTCATTCTATTTTCTTCAGTGTATAGCTTGTTCTCTCTTCTAGAAATTGTCTCTTGTAAAACTGTCCTAGTAAAAGTGTTCTCTCTCTCTCTCTCTCTCTCTCTCTCTCTCTCTCTCTCTCTCTCTCTCTCTCTCTCTCTCTCTCTCTCTCTTCCTCCCTCTCCTGTTCTCTTAGGTCATGTCTCTTTCCCATTCTGTTCTTGTGAGAGTTGAGAGTATCGAGTCTCTAACCCACTCTGTCAGCTCTTTCTCTGATTCCTCATCTTGTCTGCCCCTCAATTAAGTCACTTTCAAACATGGATGTTTTCTTCTACAAGCTAACTTTACCTTCAGAGTTTGGGATTAAAGGTGCATAATACTTAGTGAATATCTATGTCCCAGCCAGAGGGATTACAGGTATATGGCAGGTTTGCATTCCAGCCATATCATACAGACCTAGAATGTCTTTGGATGTGAGCTGGTGCCAGAACAGCCATATTGCTGGACTAAAATTCCTCTACCAGATGGGGCATTGTATAATGCACATTTTTATTCTCAGAATTTAGGATGATAAAAAATTCAATTATTTAGTAAATTCTATTCTAGCCCAGACTACATATCGTTATTTGTTGATTAAAAAAATGACAACAACAACGAAAGCAAGGCAAAGTTTCAAATTAAAGGCTAAGTGAAAGTCTTCAAGCAACAACTCTAAACAATGACTCTAAATTTTGGTTGTTTCAGTACTTTGTATTAACTGCTATCACAGCTGCAAATAATATATCACAGTTTTTCTTAAAGAAATAGTCATACTTTCCTAATTCTAAAAATATGTACATAACTTTATTTGAATATTGGAAGTTACTTTTCTTTTTGACAATTACTTTGTATTTAGTGTCCTAAAACCACCATTTTTGCATTTTTAATTTTTATTACTTTTCATTCATTTGTTTGAGAATTCCATATGTGAGTATAAAGTAGTTAAAAAATAGCTTGACATTGCTAAATAATTTATTTAATACATTTTCATTACCATAAAAGGGACAAAGGTTATTTTTTCTAGGAAATCCATCCCTTTGAACAAAAGCCTAAGAATGATGGAGTTGTATGATCAGGGAGATGGATGAAGATCTGAGAGGAATTGAGGTAGTTAAAGGAATATAAAAAAAAATCTATTTTGTGAATTTGTGAACAAATACATGAAAAATATTAAATACAAGTTAAATTACTACTTCATGACTTTATGTAACATAAAGACATATATTTTTCCTAAGTACTTTTGTGCACCAAACAGTATTTTATTGCTTTTTATTTAAACTGGAAAAAATCTATTTTTTAAGCTCATTAGTTTTAGAGAAGTTACCCCTTTGGTTTAAATCTCATAGTCAGAACACTGTAGTCCCTTCCATATGCTGAAGACAAACAACTGTGTGAGGCCATCTCTGTCAACAGCACTGTGACACACAGTTCTTCTATGAGGATGGCTCTCCTGGGGTCCATAGCAATGGCAGTCTATCCCATGAATCTTTCTAAAGCATAACTTCTTTCTGGTTAGTACATTAAAATGAATTCCATTACAAGCTCTGATACTTTTCTATATCTTAGTATTATGGTTTGTCCATTTTAGAGAGCATTATTCCAGCCAGCAATAGTATGGTGTGACAAACGGTTGAATAACGCTTAAAAAATCATTCAGCATCCTTAACCATCAGGGAAATGCAAATTAAAACTACTTTGCAATTTTATCTTACTCCAGTCTGAATGCCCAAGATTAATAAAACATGACAGAAGAAGATGGCAAGGATGCTGGAAAAGGGTAACTTTTATTCATTGCTGGTAGAGTACAAACTGATAAATCCACTGTGCAAATCAGTATGGAGATTTCACATAAAGCTAAAAATATGTCTACTATGTGAGTCTTCTATACCACTCTTGAGTATATACCCCAAGGACAGGACACCTTCCCACAGAGATACTTGTTTATTCATGTTCATTGCAGCTCTATTCATAATAGCCAGAAATTGGAAACAGGCTAGATATGTACCAACTGATAAATAAATTGCAAAGAATGCAGTGCATTTACACAATAGAGCATCATTTGACTATTTAAAAAAAATAGCAAAACTTGAAGGTAAATAGATGGAGCCATAAACAAGCTTCCAGACTGAGGAAAGAAAGCAGTGTGGCATATATATATTTAAACCTAAGTATTAACTTTTAAGTTTTTGGTACACCTGCTTTATTTAGAATATCTACAGGGCTAAGGTAGCTTGTAAAGGACTCGAAGAAAGGAAGGTATCTTCCAAGAATGGAAATATAGAATTCAGTGATAAAGACTAATCCAGAAAGGGGATTAAAGGAGGTAAGGAATAGCAGTTCAGGGTAGAGGATGGATGTGGAAAGAGATAACTCAAACTAAAGGCCTTTGAAAAGTTAGGTAAAACTTAATTTTGTAGACATTACAAAAATGTGTTTTATTTAAATCAAACTGCTATAAAATGGTAGAGACAATAACCCAATCAGATGTTTTATATCACAAAATAAAACCTTAAGTACTAAGAATGGGTTACATCTTTTGAAGATATTGGCCAAAGGGTTCCTATAGACTCATAGGCACATTCTATGCTATTGCCAATGCCATTGATTACCTTCTATAACATGACAAGATGTCACTATTACTGAAGACACCATAAATTTATAACATGGAACATGGCAATGTCTACTTGGCTCACACATGGGAACATCACACCTACTGGCTAGCATTTATGGTGCTAGAAGATGATATATATATCCAGAGGAGGAAAAAAAAACTCATCATTATTCTCACCAAGCTATAAATTTTGCAAACTACAATAGTGACCTGACTATAAGATATGTTCCCTGTTGTAATGTGGCACAGATATTATGGGAGTTACCAACCATCTTATTTTATTGTATTTAATATCCACTCTATGAGACAGAACCTATTATACTTTATGCTATTATTGAGGCTATAAACATGAGGCTAGATAGGTCATGGACTTTAGGGGAAAACCTACTACTATTTTTCTGTTCAACTGAACGACCCTATGGACTTTCACCAGCCTTACAACCACTGCCTCTGGCCAAGACTAGACCAAGTATCTGCTTCCTGCCTCAGCTCAAGGCTAGGCTAAGTTCCATTCTTCACCCACAGTTCTCAGGAGAATCAGGAACATTCTTGAAAAACTGTAGAATGTACTGACTGTCACCTGACCCTCTGCTCCCAGACAGAGTTCAAAAGTGTTTCATATGTTTGTTAACCAATAGATTCAAAGATCAATATACTTATCCAATATGCTTAAATTTTAACTTCGCTGATATAACCTGTTCCCTTCAAAAGTATAAAGATTTTGGGGTTGCCTTTCAGTCACTCGCCACGATGGGCTGTTTGAGGGTCAACCCCGACTCACCATGAAAAAAATCCTGTTGTGTTTTGCATCAAAGTCCATTGTCATGTCTTACTTGGGGGACACCTCATAGTTAAGACTCACTTCTAGTCTCACAAAATGATCTTAGCACTAAAATGATTTCTAATGAGAAATTGCTGTAAACCCAAATCAGTGAATCATTCAAGCCTTATCCAAAAAGTCTCTTCTTGCAGTAGATGGTAATTAACCTATACACTGACAAATGAGAAATGTGAAGAGAGTTAAAAACATTGGAGAATTCAGCCCTAAATAAGATATATTTATTATATCCCTCCACTCAAATCTTAGTGGTATTTGCAATAAAGGGACCAGACATATTTTAAAAGACAGATTTATTAGACAACCTTGGAAAAAGCAACATTTTATAAACAACAGTTATGATTCACTGTGGAGAGCTTTGGGGACTGTTTCTAGAAACTTTGCAGGAATTTGACTTTGGGCTAGAAGTAGGCTCAGGATGAATAGACCTGAGAAATGTGTTCCTTTTGTATCTTGATTGGTCCTAATAAGACCCTAAATACAGTAATCATGGAACCTTCTTTCTATGCCTTGTTTGTTTCGTACCTACCCAGTCTATGCTTTGTTCCTTAACTATGTTGTTTATGGCTTAGGATTGACCATATTCTTCGTTTATGCCTTGAATGATATAAATGCAGGCTGGAAAAACAATATGAACCCACTTCATCTTCAGAACTGATTGGGGTTATTCTACACTGTTGTCTAATTTTTTTTTTTCTTTCTTATCTTTACTCCTTCCCTGGAGAACCTGTTGATTGGCTGCACTAGCTTTGTCAATTCACATGTAAACTTTTAAGAGATTGTGACAGTGACATTATCTACAGTATCAGCACAATTCAAATCAGACCATCGCCCCGGATCACCAGAAGAGTGGAAGAGAAGTGACACAATGTCCTACCCTAAACCAAGAAACTATTAGAAACTGAGAGACCCTTGGTCCTATGAAGGCTTGATGCTCCCATTTACCGGAATGTCAGGGTGGTGAGGCAGGGGTTGGGTCGGTGGGTGGGGTAGCACCCTCATAGAAGCAGGGGGAGGGGGAATGGGATAGGGGGTTTCCAGAGGGGAAACTGGGAAAAGGAATAACATTTGAAAATAAATAAAAGTTATCCAGTGAAAGAAGAAGAAAAAAGAAAAAAAACCCATAGGTCCTCTGAGAGGAAAAAAAAATTCTTCAATGGAATAGCAATAAATATATAAATGTTACTTTGGGCTTAAGAGTAATTTGCCAGCACAAATGAAACTATGAGATTTTTGTTTTGGTTTTGGTTTTTATTTTGTTTTGTTTGTTTTTTTGTTTGTTTTGTCAAAACTTACGTTTTGACTGTTGTTATTGTTTTTAATAGAAAAAAAAGGACATAAAGTTGGTACGGAGGACCTGGTTGAAGCTTCAGGGACAGAAGGGACATGATCAAACATTTTGTCTCAGACTCCCAAAGAATACATAAAAACATCAGAAGAATAAGATAGACGACTCTGCTGGGTGCTGCGGTAAAGAAACACACTGGGGCGGTAATTCCACCCAGGACTGAGGTAGTCTTACAGACCGAATGAGACTGGAGGGGCGGCATGGACTGAGTGACAGAGGCCGTGCACTGACTCCATACTAGAAGCAGCGCTCATGGAGTGAGACTGCTGGGCTGATAAACAGATAAGCTGTTTCCCTTTTAATAATTACTGCAATGGTAATTATTTATTTTAAAAGAAGTTATTTCACTTATGTAGATAATACTTCTCTAAATTGCTATATATTAAAGTTTGCCATATATAATATGCCATATCTAAAATTCCAGTGTGAAATATAAATTTCCTTCAACATTTATGTCAGTAGTGTCCAAGAGAATCCCAAATCAATGTAAGCTAATGCTGTTCCTCTTAACTCCAAGAATATGTGCTTAACTTAAATGTTAGACAATATTCCCCAAAACAATGCACACTTCGGCATGGATTGCCACATCCTTCCTCAATATAAGAGCATTTGATCAACCTTTATTTTTTTTCTTATTGGATTTTTAAATTTGCATTTCAAATATTATCCTTTTTCCAAGTTTCTCCTCAAAAAACCCTCCATCCCACCCCCTTTCATTGTTTCTATGAGAGCGCTGCTTCACCCAACCATCTTCTCCCTCATGCCTCCCTGCCCTGTCATTCCCCTCCACTGGGGGCACTGAGCTTTTATGAGATCTAGGGCCTCTCCTTCCACTGATGCCCTACATGGTCACACTCTGCTACATATGCATCTGGAGCCATGGGTCCCTCCATGTGTACTTTTTGGATGGTGGTTTAGTTCCTGGGAAGTCTGGGAGTTCTGGTTGGTTGGTATTGTTGTTCTTCCTATGGGGTTGCAAAGCCCTTTGCCTCCTTCAGTCCTTTCTCTACCATTGAGGACCCTGTTGTTAGTCCAGTGGTTGGCTGCATGCATCTGCCTCTGTATTTGTCAAGCTCTTGCAGAGTCAGGACACAGCTATATCAGGCTCCTGCTAGTAAGCACTTGGTATCCGGAATATTGTCTGGGTTTTGTGGATGTATAAGAAATGAATCCCCAGGTAGGGCAATTTCTAGATAGCATTTCCTTCAGCCTCTGCTCCATACTTTCTTTCTGTATTTCCTCCTGTGAGTTTTTTTGTTCCCCCTTCTAAGAAGGACTGAAGCATCCACACATTGGTCTTCATTCTTCTTGAGCTTCATGTGGTCTTTGAATTATATCTTGGAAATTCTGAGATTTTCTTTTTATTGCCAAGTGTCTAGTTGATATAGATAAGAAGCATGTTCTTTTGTGAGGGGGAGACAGAAGGTCAATGAAAGAGGAGAGGTGGTAGGTACTGGAAGGAGGCATGATGTTAGGCTGTGGAGATATTGTAAAAGAGATACATAAACCAAGTAATGTACTGAGAACACCTGACCATGTGCTTCTAATCCCCAAATTATATATCTTCAGGAAAACCCTACCTCTGTTCCATAGGAAGTGATTATCACAGAAGGGGACACAGAAAAATTAGAGGAGACTTTGACAGGTCATGTTTCCTACATATGACAGTAAAGGTGCACCCATGAAGTCTCAGTAATATGCTTGCCTAATCAAGACCATCACAACAACAGCAGTTGACAAGACAACATTTTTCAGGAAATCTCACAAGACCCTATTCCTAGAGAATTTATAGAAAATTAATGGCTGCTGAGTTAGAAAGAACCAGTCATCTCAAGGGTTACTTTCTGTGGTGAATGGACTTGGGTTATACAAACAACAAGTAGAACTGTTCCTAATAATTTCCTTGGCTCATTGTCAAATAATAGAATGTTTTATTTAAACCTTTGTTATTAGTATGGTGTTTTTCATGAAAATTTGAGGCTTCTAACTTATTTCCTATTAATAATTGGTCAACTTCTTCATTTTCTTGTACTAATGGACTTGGCAAGTCAGTGTGCGACTGAATATGGGTATAGATGATGGTTAATTCTATGTCCCATGGCCTGTTGTAGTTTCATAAAAAAAGGATTAATTCTGCATAACTTCAACACATTCTACATGCAAAATAACTCATTCTAAATATAGAGAACCAGTAATTATATGAAAGACCAAGAAAAGTATAATATCATAAGGATTGCATACATCTCTGATTTTTATACTGAGGTATAATGTTTTGAATTACATTCCTTTCTTTATCTACTTTATAGACTGATACTCCTAACTCATTTGTATTAATGTTAAATGTTCATGCTTCAGGAATTGGTGTTACTTTTATAACACATGAAAAATCCAATTAGTTATTTTTATAAACTAAAGATGCTTGCTTTTAGGACATTTGCAGTTAATTTCTCCTGAATAGTTGTTTCAGGCTCTTTCTCATTCTTCATTGATTACCCATGACATAATCTCAGCATTAGTATTAGGTACTATAATTCTACCTGGTCTGTCCCTGACAATTTATATCATCTTATTCTATCTTTTATGATTAAATCAGAAAACTTTTCTATGGAAGTCTTTATTTACTATTTTGTATGCAAAGAAAATCTATCCCATAATACTATTTTCCTTCTGCACAGTGAGCCCAATAAGAACATGAGTTAAAGGCAAAGTAACCAAAATGCAATCAAGTTTGGAATACAGACTGTGAGTTGTTTCTGGGGGAGTGCAAGCCTCTGGGGTTAGCATCCCACTATCAGTGACTGCATATTATGTCTGTTCTTTTGTGACTGGGTTATCTCACTCAGGATGATATTCTCTACATGCAGCCATTTTCTTAAGAATTTGGTTAAGTCATTGTTTCTGGTGGCTGAGTAGTATTCCATTGTGTATATGTACCACAATTTTTGTATCCATTCATCTTCTGAAGGACATCTGGGTTCCTTCCAGCTTCTGGCTATTATAAATAGAGCCGCTATAAACATTGTGGTGCGTATATCTTTGTTGTATATTGAAGTGTCTCTGGGGTATATGCCCAGAAGTGGAATAGCTGGGTCTTCAGGTAGTACTATATCCAATTTTCTGAGGTATCGCCAGACAGATTTCCAGAGTGGTTGTATTAGCTTGCAAACCCACCAACAGTGGAGAAGTGTTCCTCTTTCTCCACAGCCTCGCCAGCATCTGCTGTCATCTGAATTTTGGACCTGGGCCAATCAGACTGGTGTGAGGTGGAATCTCAGGGTTGTTTTGATTTGCATTTCCCTGATGGCTAAGGATGTGGAGCACTTCCTCAGATGTTTCTTGGCCATTCAGTGTTCCTCAACTGAAAACGTTTTGTTTACCTCTGTACCCCATTTTTTAATAGGGTTATTTGATTCTCTGGTGTCTAGATATTTGAGTTCCTTGTACACCTTGGATATTAGGCCTCTATCTGATGTGGTGTTGGTAAAGATCTTTTCCCATTCTGTTGGTTGCCATTTTGTTTTCTTGACGATGTCCTTAGCCTTACAGAAACTTTGCAATCTCATTAAGTCCCATTTGTTAATCTTTGACCTTAGAGCTTGAGCCATTGGTGTTTTGTTCAGGAAGTTTTCTCCTGTGCCTATGTGTTCTAAGGTTTTCCCTACTTTCTCATCTAATAGTTTCAGTGTATCTGGTTTAATGTGGAGATCTTTGATCCACTTACACTTGAGCTTTGTACAAGGAGATAAGAAAGGGTTTATTTTCATTCTTTTGCATGCTGAGTACCAGTTGGACCAGCACCATTTGTTGAATAGGCTGTCCTTTTTCCATTGAATGTTTACTGCTCCTTTGTCAAAAATCAGGTGACCATATACATGAGGGCTCATTTCTGGATCTTCTATTCTATTCCATTGATCCACATGCCTATTTCTGTACCAGTACCATGCAGTTTTCAGCACAATTGCCTTGTAATATAGCTTGAGGTCAGGGATAGTGATTCCAGCAGATGTTTTTTTGTTGTTGAGGATGGATTTCGCTATTCTAGGTCTTTTGTTATTCCATATGAAATTGCACATTGATCTTTCCAATTCCATGAAGAACTGGGTTGGAATTTTGATGGGGATTGCATTGAATCTGTAGATTGCTTTTGGTAGGATGGCCATTTTTAAGATGTTGATTTTTCCAATCCATGAGCATGGGAGATCTTTCCATTTTCTGAGATCCTCCTCAATTTCTTTTTTTAGAGGTTTGAAGTTCTTGTCATACAGGTCCTTCACTTGCTTAGTTAGAGTCACACCAAGGTATTTCATAGTTTTTGTGACGATTGTGAAGGGTACCTTTTCCCTAATTTCTTTCTCCACATGTTTGTCCTTTGATTATAGGAAGGCTACTGATATGTTTGAGTTAATTTTATATCCAGTCACTTTGCTGAACTTGTTTATCAGCTGTAGAAGTTCTCTGGTGGAATTTTTGGAGTCACTCAAGTACACTATAATTTCATTGGCAAAGAGTGATGTTTTTATCTCTTCCTTTCTGATTTTTATCCCCTTGATCTACTTTTGCTGTTTAATTGCTCCTGCCAGGACTTCGGGTACTATGTTGAATAGGTAGGGGGAGAGTGGGAAGCCTTGTCGAGTCCCTGATTTTAGTGGGATTGCTTCAAGTTTCCCACCATTAAGTTTGATGTTGGCTGTTGGTTTGCTGTATATTGCTTTTATTATGTTTAAGTATGGACCTTGGATTCCTGTTCTTTCCAGGACTTTTAACATGAAGGGGTGTTGAATTTTGTCAAATGCTTTCTCAGCATCTAGTGAGATGACCATGTGATTTTGATCTTTGAGTTTGTTTATATGGTGTATTACATTGATGGATTTCCTTATGTTAAACCATCCCTGCATCCCAGGGATGAAGCCTACTTGGTCATGATGAATGATGGTTTTGATGTGTTCTTGGATTCGGTTTGCAAGGATTTTGTTGAGTATTTTTGCATCAATGTTCATAAGTGAGATTGGTCTGAAGTTCTCTTTTCTTGTAGGGTCTTTGTGTGGTTTAGGTACGAGGGTTATTGTAGCCTAAAAAAATGAGTTGGGTAATATTCCATCTGATTCTATCTTTTGGAATAGTTTGGAGAGTATTGGTGTTATATTCCCAATAAATGTCTGATAAAATTCTGCACTGAACCTGTCTGGACCTGGGCTTTTTTGGTTGGGACGCTTTTGATGACTTCTTCTATTTCTTTAGGTGTTATAGGGTTTTTTAGATGGTTTACTTGGTCCTGGTTTAACTTTGGGATCTTGTATCTGTCTAGGAATTTGTCCATTTCCTCCAGATTTTTCAATTTTGTGGAGTATAAGTTTTTGTAGTAGGATCTGATGATTTATTGAATTTCCTCAGTTTCAGTTGTTATGTTGCCTTTTTCTTTTCTGATTTTGTTAATTTGGATACTCTCTCTTTGCCCTCTAGTTAGTCTGGCTAGGGGTTTATTAATCTTGTTGATTTTCTCAAAGAACCAACTCTTTGTTTTGTTGATTTTTTCAATGGTTCTTTTTGTTTCTATTTGGTCTATTTCTGCCCTAATTTTGATTATTTCTTGCCATCTACTCTTTTTGAGTATATCTGCTTCCTTTTGTTCTAGGGCTTTTAGCTGTGCTGTCAGGTTGTTGATGTAAGCTCTCTCTGGTTTCTTTTTGGAAGCACTTAGGGCTATGAGTTTTCCTCTCAATACTACTTTCATTGCATCCCATAGGTTTGGGTATGTTGTGTTTTCGTTTTCGTTGAATTCTAGAAAATCCTTAATTTCTTTCTTTATTTCTTCTTTCACCCTGCTATCTTTTAACAGAGCGTTGTTTAGTTTCCATGTGTATGTGGGCTTTTTGTTGTCTTTGTTGTTGTTAAAGACCAGCCATAGACCATGGTGATCTGAGAGGGTGCATGGGAGTATTTCAATCTTCTTATATCGATGGAGGCTCGTTCTGTGTCCAATTATGTGGTCAATTTTCGAGAAGGTGTCATTGGGTGGTGAGAAGAAGATGTATTCTTTTACTTTAAGATAATATGTTCTGTATCTATCTATTAATTCTACTTGGTCCAAAGTCTCTGCTAGTTTTGCAGTGTCCTTGTTCAGTTTCTGTTTCCATGATCTGTCCATTGGTGAGAGTGGGGTATTAAAGTCTCCCACTATTATTGTGTGGGGTGAAATGTATTTTTTGAGCTTTAGTAGGGTTTCTTTTATGTATGTGGGTGCTTTTTTATTTGGAGCATATATGTTAAGGATTGAGAGTTCCTCCTGACAGATTTCCCCTGTAATGAGTAAAAAGTGTCCTTCCTTATCTTTTTTGATAACTTCTGGTTGGAAATTTACTTTATTCGATATTAGAATAGCCACTCCAGCTTGCTTCTTGGAGCTGTTTGCTTGGAAGTTTTTTTTCCCACCCTTTTACTATGAGATAGTGTCTGTCTCTGTCTCTGAGATGAGTTTCCTGTATGCAGCAAAAGGCTGGATTTTGTTTATGTATCCAGTCTGATAGTCTATGTCTCTTTATTGGGGAGTTGAGTCCATTTATGTTAATAGATATCAAGGAATAGTTGTTTCTGTTTCCTGCCATTATTGCTTTTTTGTGTTGAGTTGTGTCTGTGTTTTTTTCTTTTTTTAGTTTTCTTGTTTAGGAGTTTTCTTGTTTTTACTAGGCTGTATTTTCCCTCATTGTATTGGGTTTTCCACCTATAATTCGTTATAGTGCTGGGTATGTGGTCAGATATTGTGTGAATTTTGATTTGTCTTGAAATATCTTCTTTTCTCCATCGATGGTGATTGATAGGTTTGCTGGGTATAGCAGCTTGTGCTGGCACTTGTGCTCTCTTAGGGTGTGCATGATATCTGTCCAGGCTCTTCTAGCTTTCATAGTCTCTGTTGAGAAATCGGGTGTGAGTCTGATTGGCCTGCCTTTATATGTTACTTGACCTTTTTCCCTTACTTCTTTTAGTATTCTTTTTTTGCTTTGGGCACTTGATGTTTTTACTATTATGTGTCGGGAGGTATTTCTTTTCTGGTCCAACCTATTTGGAGTTCTGAAGGCTTCTTTTATGCTCGTGGTCATCTCATTCTTGAGGGTGGGAAAGTTTTCTTCTATGATTTTGTTGAAGATATTTACTGTGCCTCTTAGTTGATACTCTTCTCCCTCTTCTCTTCCTATTATCCTTAGGTTTGGTCTTCTCATTGTGTCTTGGATTTCCTGGACATTTTGGGTTAAGAGCTTTTTGTTTTTTGCAACTTCTCTGGCTGTTTTGTCTATGTTTGCAATGTTGTCTTCTACCACCGAGATTCTCTCTTTGATCTCTTGTAATCTATTGGAAATGCTTGCTTCTGTGACTCCTGATTTCTTTTTTTGGTGTTCTGCCTCTAGGGTTATCTCTTTTAGCGTTTTCTTTATTGTGTCAATTACCGTTTTAATTTCCCTCTTCCATTCCTTTATTTCTTTGGTTCTGTTTTCCTCTAGTTCTTTGAGTTCTTTGAGTGTTTTTCTTGTTTCTTCTTTAAAAGCTTCTGAATCTTTTTGCTTTTCCTCCCTTTCTTGTTTAAGTATCTCTATCAGCGTCTTGATGTATGATTTCAGTTCTGTGTCTTCTTTTTCTGGAGTGTTTGGAATTCCAATGTTTGCTGTTACGGGAGAGCTGGGTTCTGGTGTTGCTAGATTGTCTTGGTTTCCTTGGGATATACTTTTTCGGTTTCCTCTTGCCATTTTGTTGTCAGTGATATGTTCTCGCCTTTCCCTTCTATCTGGTCTGTGTCCCTGGATCTCCACTGGTCCAGGTGTCAGATGGGCCAAGCCCTGTTCTATGCCTCAGAGTCGTAGGGTGGGAACAGAAGTTCTAATGTTCTGTTCTTGGTCGCTGGCTCAGGCAAGGCAGGGCAGGGCAAGGCAGGGGGTGCACTTTCCGTGTCCACTCTGCAGAGATCTCTCTGCTCCCCGGCAGCCCAGGTCTCCTACCCACCAGTTGCTCAGCCTCTACAAGCTGCCGTTCCGGGTGGCAGATGGGCCAGGCTCCGCTCTGCGTCCTGAAGTCTCTGCCTGGTGGAAACAGAGGTTCTAAATTTCTGTTCCTGTTCGCTGGATCAGGCAAGGCAGGGCAGGGCAAGTCAGGGGGTGCACTTTCCGTGTGCACTCCGCAGAAATCTCTCTGCTTCCCGGCAGCCAAGGTCTCCCACCCACCAGTTGCTCTGCCTCTATGAGCTGCCGTTCCGGGTGGCAGATGGGCCAGGCTCTGCTCTGTGTCCTAAGGTCGCCACTGGGTGGAAACAGAAGTTCTAATTTTCTGTTCTGGGTCACTGGATAAGGCAAGGCAGAGCAGGGCAAGGCAGGGGGTGCACTTTCTGTGTGCGCTCCTCAGAGATCCCTCCTCTCCCCTCAGCCTAGGTCTCCCACTCACCAGTTGTTCAGCCTTTATGAGCTGCAGTTCCGGGTGCAACTCTCTTATTTCAAATGCTCTCTGGGTAAGATGAGAGCTCCATCTTCAGCCTTCAGAGTCGCAAAGAGCAATTCAAACACTCCATTCATTTATCTCCTCGCGCTCTTTAATCTTCTTTTCTCAACTCCTAAACTTCCCCCCCCACTCTGCTTCAGCTCTTAATCTTGGACAGTTTATGTGCAAATCTCCTCATAATATTTTAAACAAATTATTTAACTCTTGAGTAGTTAATCCAATGGTAAGCCATAGTCAATTAATATCAATTGTCTATATCATAGTCAGTTACCCCATTAATCTTTGAAAATCATTAAGGGTTCACAGCTGATTTCTTCTGATCTGCACCTTTTGTGGTTAAAATTTTTGTTGACTTGTTCTATAGTTCAAATAATTAATAGAATTTCCTCTCCATGGATTCTCTGGAGCATTATGTAACTCAAGCATGGCATTTCTTTATATTTCTTTAAATTTTCCCTAAAATATTTGTCAGAATTATCCATATCATGATGAGTAATGGATTGAGGAAATTGACTACAAATTATTTCTAGCGATTGTTGCACACAATATTCATGTAAAGTTGGGCTACTTATGTAAATTTCATATTTCTTGTGGGAGAACTTTTCACTGATATTTTTTACAGGTCAAACATTATTATAAGTAGGTTCTGTGCAAATAAACCTTTCTCTATCCTGCTTGTGCAAGGTGATAGTAAAAAATGAGTCTCTTAAATTAATTGCTATCATATGCCATGCCTTAAGTAACAAAGAAGAAAGGAATTCCAGACTGTAACAGACCCATTGGCTAAATTACTCTATTGACTGCTTTTAAATCTGTTAAGATCTTCTATTTTTTGTGATTGCATTTTTAAAAAATATTTTTACTTTTTATTATAGCCTCCATCTTTCCTTTCTTCCTAGGCCCACCCTACAGATCACCACGCCTTTTATACCCTACTATCCTCAGAGAAGGGAAAACCCTGGTTGGTTACCACCCCACCCTGGGACATCAAGTCCTAACATAACTGAGTACATCTTCTCCCAATGAGACCCAATTAGGCAATTTAGGAAGGTGAAAGGAATCTAACGGCAGGCAACAGAGACAGTCCCTACTCAAATTGTTTAGGGGACACACATGGAGACCAATCAACATATCTTTTACAAATGTGTATGGGTTCTAGGTCCAGCCCCTGAATGTTCTTTGCTTGGTGATTGGTTCAATCTCTGTAAGCCCCATGGACCCAGATTAGTTGATTCTGTAGGTCTTTTTATAGTGTCCATCTCCATTAATCCTATCATGAGGTCCCATTTGTTCATTCTTGATCTTAGAGCATAATCCATTGGTGATCTGGTCAGGAAAATTTCCCCTGTGCCTATGTGTTCTAAGCCTTTCCCCACTTTCTGTTCTATTATTTTCAGTGTACCTGGTTTTATGTGGGGTCTTTAATCCACTTGGACTTGAGCTTTGTACAAGGAGATAAGAAAGGATCGATTTGTATTCTTCTGCATGCTGACTGCCAGTTGAATCAGAAACATTTGTTGAAGAGGCTGTCCTTTTTCCATTGAATGCTTTCAGCTCCTTTGTCAAAGATCAAGTGACCATAGATGTGTGGGTTCATTTCTGGATCTTTGAATCTATTCCATTGGTCTACCTGCCTGTCTCTTACCAATACCAGGCAGTTTTTTTTTTTTTTTTTTTTAATCACAATTTATCTGTAATACATCTTGAGGTCAGTGATGGTGATTCCCCCAGAAGTTTTCTTACAATTGAAAATGTTTTTTGCTACCCTGGGTTTTTTATTATTGCAAATTGCTCTTTCTAACTCTATGAGAAATTGAGTTGCAATTTTGATAAGGACTTTTTCAACCACTTTGTCCTTTGAGTAGAGGAAAGCTACTGATTTGCTTGAATTAATTTTATATCCAGCCACTTTGCTGAAGGTGTTTATCAGCTGTAAAATGTACCTGGTGGAATTTTATGGTCACTTAAGTATACTATCATATTATCTGTAAATAGTGATATTTTGACATCTCTCTTTCCAATTTGTATCATTTGACCTCTTATTGTGGTCTTATTGCTCTGGCCAATACTTCAAGCACTATATTGAATAGGTAGGGTGAGAGTTGACAGCCTTGTCTAGTCCCTGATTTTAGTGGGATTTCTTTAAGTTTCTCCCCATTTACTTTGATGCTGGCTACTGGTATGTTATATATTGCTTTTACTATGTGCCTTGAATACCTGACCTTTCCAAGACTTTTAATATGAAGGGGTATTGAATTTTGTCAAATGCTTTCTCAGCATCTAAAGAGATAATCATGTGATTTTTTTCCTTTGGTTTTGTTTATGTAGTGAATGACATTGATGGATTTCTGTATATTGAACCATCCTTGCACCCTGGCATAAATGCACCTGATTATGATGAGGGGTTGCTTTGATGTGTTTCTTGATTTGCTTTGTAAGAATTTTGTTGAGTATTTTTGCATCAATGTTCATGAGGGAAATTGGTCTAAAGTTCTTTTTGTAAAATCTTTATGTGGTTTAGAAATGAATGTAATTGTGGCTTTAGTGAATGAGTTGGGCATTATTCTTGCTGTTTCTATATTGTGGAATAGTTTTAAGAGTATTGGTATTAGGTCTTCTATGAAGGTCCATAAAATTCAGCACTAAACCAATCAGATCCTGGGATTTTGGTTTTTTTTTTTTTTTTTTTTTTTTTTTTTTTTTTTTTTTTTTGGTTGAGAGCTTTTTGATGACTGCTTCTATTTCCTTAGTGGTTATGGGGCTGTTTAAATTGTTTATCTGATCTTGATTTAACTTTGGTATCTGGTATCTCTTTAGAAAATTGTCTGTTTCCTTTAGATTTTCTAGTTTTATTGAGTATAGGCTTTTGTAATAGGATCTGCTGATTTCTTGGACTTCCTCAGTTTCTATTGTTATGTCTCCCCTTTAATTTCTGATTTTGTTAATTTGGACACTCTCTCTATGCCCTCTAGTTAGTCTGATTAAGGGTTTGTCAATCTTATTAATTTTCTCAAAGAATCAGCTCTTGGTTTTCTTAATTCTTTTTATAGTTCTTTTGTCTCTATTTGGTTGATTTCAGCTCTGAGTTTGATTATTTCCCGCCATGTATTCCTCTTGGGTGTGTCTGCTTCTTTTTGTTCTAGAGCTTTCATTTGTGCTATCAAAATGTTAGTGTATGCTCTTTCTAGTTTCTTTTTGGAGTAGCTCTGTGCTATGAGTTTTTCTCTTAGCACTGCTATCATTGTATCCCATAAATTTGAATATTTTGTCCCTTCATTTTCATTAAATTCTAAGAAATCATTGATTGTTTTTATTCCATCCTAGACCAAGCTGTCATTGAGTAGAGCATTGTTTAGCTTCCATGTGTATGTTGACTTTTTGTTGTTTCTGTTATTATTGAAGACCAGCCTTTGTCCATGGTGATCTGATAGAATACATGGAATTATTTTGATCTTCTTGTATCTGTTGAGGCCTGTTTTGTGACCAACTTCTCATTCTGGAGAAGGTACCATAAGGTTCTGAAAAGAAGGTCTATTCTTTTGTTTTTGGATGAAACATTTTATAGATGTCCATTAAATCCATTTAGTTCGTAACTTCTGTTAGTTTTACTGTGTTTATATTCAGTTTCTGCATCCATGATTTGTCCATTTATGAGAGTGAGGTGTTGAAGTCTCCCACTATTATTATGTATGGTGTAATGTATGCTCTGAGCTTTAGTAGAGTTTCTTTTATAAATGTGGGTTCTCTTGTATTTGGAGCATAGATATTCAGAATTGAGAGTTCCTCTTGAAAGATTTTTTCTTTGATGAGTAAAAAGTAGTTTCTAAAAAACTGGCTTTTTTCTTGCCCCTCCCCTGACTCCCTATTCCTTACCTACTCTCACCATGGCTCCTGTACCTGGCTTTTTGATCCTCCTCCCTTTTCCAAACTGTTCTCAGATTATTCAGGCCCTATGATTGGATTTCTAAGTTTGGATTACATGTCTAACACATAGAACTCCAACTATAATGGTATGGCTTTTTTTTTTTTTTTGTCTTTCTTGTTTCCAAATAATGACATGGAGACCTATTATATTTATTAATTAGCTTCAAGCACTATAGCTGGGCAGATACTTATCTATTCTAACCCAACTATGTTGGTTACCATCCAGCCACATGCCCCATAGCCTCCCATTTCATATGTGCCCTGGCTGTTCTTGCTTCACAGAGACACTTAGGTGCCTACCTGAGACCATCTCTCTAACTTTCTGGGCTCAAAAGTCCCATCTTTTCCTTTCCTTGCTAATCAGCTCTTTATTGACCAATCAGAAGATGATGGAGAACAATGTTTTATATAATACTGAGTCAGGAAATGCTTCATAGTAATAACAATACCAAGACCAGACTGTACCAGATCTTTGGGCATAGACATCGATATTTGAATATACAGAGCACAAAAACACCTAACAGAGATAACTTGCCAGTTCTTAGAAACTGTATAAACCTTTTGAAGTAGCTATTCTGATTTACAAGATCTTTGCGAAATGACAGCTAAATCAGCCCCTTTAACCACCAAACCTATTCCAACTCCATTCATTTACTTGTAATTTTAATTTTGGCCTTTTATCATTAAGAACTGTTTGCCAGAACTTTAAACCGTTCTGTTTCATCTGCAGGATGCTGACTTGGCCTTTAATGCAAAGAAACATTAGCAGCTGAGCAATCTTATTACCTGTATTTAATTGCATCACACTTTTTTTTCATTGGCCATAATTTGTATTTCCCCTTTGATTATAATTCCAGATGCACAATGAATCCGTAGGAAGTCAGCCTACTCCCTCTTAAGCTTATCCAGACTTTTCCTGCAGGAAAAGGACCATAAACTCCAGTAGTTCTTTTATAACATTTGGTTTTTGATGATGGAGTAAGGTGTTTATCTATGACTCAGCCTAGAGCACTGCCTGCAGTGTGCATTAGATCTGCAATACTTAGCTGAGATTCTTCGGTCTGCTTGTTACTTCTTGAATGACAAGAGGCAATGACTTATACTTTTTTGCTGTGGGGCCTCCAACCAGGACCTCAGAGCCTTTCCCAATGGTAAAATAAATTTCCTTGGATATCTCTCTAGGACCTACATTCCTTGGTCCAATGGCAACACTTACCACTTCCCCTGCATATGCCTGAAAGTCAAGGTCTTCTTTCTGGATTATATTTAGAAAAACCATTGTCCTTGAGATGCTTGTTTGTCTTATTGGTAGAGTCCAGTATTTCTAGCAGTTAACACATCAGGTATTTGAGATCTGAGACCTTTAGTGTCTTGGTCACAGTTTCATTGCAAATGAATATATTTCCCATAGCAAAACCTTAATTAGAATATCTGGGCTATTTACTGAAATTAGACAGAAGCAGCTCCTGGGTTTTACATGTTTTACAGGCTCCAATATTAGAGTCTCTGCAACTTTTCCTCTGTTAATAAATATTTAGCTTACCTGAAACTTTGAGAAATAATGACTGGCATATGTGTCCATACCTAGTAATTGAGAAGACAGTCTATCATCCCACAAATGCTAGATTTGTTGTGCTTTATCAGTTGAACTATATTGATGCTGTTCATTTATATTATCACCTACTTTGTTAAAATGTTTGGCTTCAGGGGAAAATGAACATCACTTATTTTATCTTTAAAGCCTATACTCTTAAATAGCTGCTTCATTGAACATGTTCATAAAGTAAATGAGTTTAAATTTCTGAAAGATATAGATCTATAAAATTTTGATTCAAACAAAGTAGATCTATTGATGACATTTACTTGGTCATCATGAATTGCTTCTGTTTCATATTCTTGTAACCAATAATGGAGGGATTCAGATATATATCATATTGTATAAACAATAACTTACAATTTTCTTGCTATAGATTTCAATATAATTATAACTTCAAAAATAGTACATTTATTTATTTTAAAATAATATAAGCATAAGTATATAAATTTTAATGTATTTCTCAGTGACTTAAAATTATGACAAAATTAGGTTTGTGGTATAATATACATTTGTAAGAGTTTGTACTGATGCATATTTAAAACTCTTCTGAAATCATTCTTTAATTTTTGGCAAAATTTTAATAATTTTTAATATATTACTATTGAACATATGCCAAAATTATTAATAAAATTTGAAATAGGCTGGTAATTTCATTAAGTTAAGTGAAAAGGGAAGTCTGTGGCAGCAAAGGTGAAATGTGAATGCCTCTTTTATGTTCTCATTTAACTCATAAATAATGCAATTAGAGGTTTGTCCTCAGTGTTTATTGAGAATGTGCTCTCTCAGTGAGGACTTCACAACTCTGCTCTCATCGTGTTTAAATGTTCAATTTCACTAACACCACTTTGGCATGAATAATAAAGTATACATATTTTACAGAATCTGGGCTCTAAGGAGAGACTGTGAAACAGTTGGTGTGTTTCTTAAAACAGTTCCCTCCAAATTAATTTAAATTGGCTCTGGAAAGAGCACTGAAAATTTGCTTAAGGACCATAAGAGAAAGGTAATTATAATCAGCAGAGCATCCGACTTAGGGGAACTGTCTGCTGGGGTGCTTGGTGTGCATCCAAGTTTTCTCTAACAACTTTATTAATTATCTGGAAGAAAAAATAAACAGCATGTTAATTAAATTTTCAGCTGATAATAATTGGGACATGTTGCCAACTTTAATGCAAAATTAAAATCAGAAAGAATTAGTAAAGAGAGAGAATGAATAATGACAGAAAAAGGAGAAGGTATCATATGTGGCCAGAAACACAGGAAAATATGAATGAAATGCTAAGGAGGTTAGAGGAATAGAAAAGGATGACTCCAGACAATAAATCCAGAAAAAGAAGACATTAAAAACAGGGCTTGAAGATTTACAAGGTAGTTAGTATTTTAACAAATAAATAATATAACCTTGAACATGACAGCAAGTGCGCCCAGCCATCTGGAATGATTTCATATCTTAAATATATGCAATAAATTTTGTATCTGGAAAAAGCCTGGCATACTAGACATGTGAACACTGTGGCTGAGATTTGAATTCAATGTAACTGGAGGTTTTAGGGTCCTCTTTATGCTTCTGGGTCATGGTTGTATTTCCTTTATCTGGGTCCCATTTCTACAGATCTTATATGTGACTATGGCCTAACTTTAAAGGTAAAATAAAATTACAATGTTAAATTACATTAAAAGTTATCTTCTTTTTAAAGTCTGTTTTTGTTCTTTAGTAATCTCACATATTTTTACCACGTATTTAGATCATATCCACCATACACACCCATGTCTACTCCTCATACACTTCCCACCACGTCCTTCTATCTATGTAATGATCTCATCACTCACCTTCCTGTCTCTACCCCTGTCCTCCTCCATGTATCTATCCCTCTCCCACTTTCTCTCCTTCTTTCACCTCACTCCAACATTCATCAAATCCTGCCTATTGGCTCATGGCTGGTGTGCATGTAGAGTAGTAAAGCATGTCAGCCTACCATTGACTGCTCTGAAAGAACCTGACTGTCATTCCCCTGCAGCCATGTACTGACAATAGCTCCTCATCTGCAGTTGCAGCTCCTAAGTCTCTTCACTCCCCATGGATATAATGCCAAATGCTTTGATCTCATGTAGGTTGCAAACATACCTGCAAAACCACAGATGAAAACTTTTCTTCACTTGCTATCTATGACATGGTACTCCTCCTGAAGTAGGTTCTATACTGTAGGAAACTTTCACAGATAATCTTCTCTAGTGCAACAATATGAAAACAACCTTAAGTACAAAGATAGTTTTTAATATCTTTCTAATTGTCAGTCTCTAGAGCCATAGACGATGTCTAATAAATGCTTATAAAGTTTACTCTTTCAGGACATCTACATGGTGATCCAGAAATCTGCCTTATTACTTAGTAGGTCTTATATTAAGCAGAATATTACTTCCCTAAATCTTACTATCTTTACATTTAAACACACAGAATACAACACTAAATTCCCTATAGATTTGAATCATTTGTTTATAAAACTTGTGTCTCTTCCAAACATATCTAGCCCCCCACATTTTGCCATTCATAATTAAGAAAATCTCAATTAAAATGTCTAATTGTACTAGAGAGAGGTGGTACACCCCTTTAATCTAAGTACTCAAAAAAAGAGGCAGATGAATCTCTGAGTTCAAGGCCACTCTGGTCTAAGAGCAAGTTTCAAGACAGCAAGGGCTACACAGAAAAACTGTGTCACAAAAAAAACCACAAACATATATTTTATTTAAAATTAATAAGTAGAAAAGAATTTGTATATATTTTTCCTCTATCAAAAAATTTACTTGATAATGTGATTTAGAGTATATATGAACGTAAATATTTTCAAGTCTAGATAGCTCTAAACTAAACATAATTATATTAGATGAATAAAGTGGATGGATAGACTTTATATAAAATACATATTAAATATTTATGCATTTATATAGAATGTGAATGGATAATATATACATATATGTGTTATATAGTCTATTGCCCAGTTTTTCCTTGAAATGTGCAGTTTTCTTTTTAATTTTATAAAAATCTTATTTTTCACCATAAGCGTGTGATAAATGACTTGTCTTCTCATAGTGATGATATGTGAAAAGTTCCTGTGATTTATGTGTTTGGGAACTTTAAGACAATTATTACTTAGAACACTCTCTGACTACTTCATAAAAATACACCGTGTCATAAAATAGCTGCATACAAAATATGTGATCCTGAACGTCTCAGGATGAAAAGTGAAAGCAGTTACAATAATCATCATTTTAAATTTTATGTAGTTAAGTGGTTTCACACAAAAAAATTAGTCTTCCAAATGACATAGCTATAATGTGTTAATGGTAGCATAACGTGTTATTACATTATGTAACATAATTTCATGGATATTATGTATGGCATTTTAGAAACTCATGTACTTACGGTTATTAGAAGATACTCATTTTTTCCAAACCTTTATTCTTCTTAACCCTATTACTTAATGTAATCCTGCCTTTGACAAAAAGGTATCTGTATATATTCTATAACTTATTTTTTAACAGTTTAGCATACAGCTTTCTAATTTCCCCATTATCATATTTTTACCTCCTTTTAAAAAACTGAGTATTTAGAGTATTCTCTTAAAAGGATCCAAAAGTCAAGAACAAATTATGGTTGTATGTGCCTAGTTTATAATAATAAAAATTTGCTTTTAAATATTGGTTATCCATGAAATACATGGTAATAATTGTATATATATTTGGATTTTTAAAAATTTTTCTTAGATCAAAATATATAGTGCCTCTCCCCATTTGTTAAAATTTTACTGATTCTCAATATTTAATATATGAATGCTGTGTTTGCCAAGGCCATAGGTTTTGAATAACCTCTCATTGTGTTTATGAGTATAGACTTTAGCTTAAAAGGGATTCAAGTTGTAGAATTCAAATTCATGTAAAAAGAGACACATTAATTTCTAATGAACTACAATATTTAACCACTTATTTTAGTATAACTTACTTCTTTCCATTCACTGAAGCAATATAGCAACTTTTTATAGTATGTTGTAGCTCTTTAAAACCTGGGAAGATCTATTATTATTCTAATTAGTTATTCAACGTATCAGTTATTTATTGAACAAAAGCAAACAATAAGTCATAAAACGTATGCACCATGAACTGAGACTATTACCTACTCAGGGCAGATCAGATCCTCTTCTTGGAAGAAGTGTCATCTAGCAATAACACCAATAAAATGTAGCACACAGTTAGTTGTATAGTGCAATAGTTTGGATCTCAAAGGCTCACAAAGACCCATTTATTAAGGACTTCATCAAGAGAGGCACTACTGAGAACTGATGGAACCTTTAGGAGGTGAAATCCAGTGAAAGGTCTGCAGAGTTTAGGCCTATGCTTTATGGAGGCTGTGAAGTCTCATCCCACTCTTTACTCATTTGCTTTCTGGCATGAGCTGAGAGCTGTGTTGCTCTGCCATAAGATCTGTCCACCCGTTTCACTACAGGCCTAAAGCACTTCATCCATATTAAACTGTGGGCCCAAATTGTCCTTTTTCTTTAGAGATTAAAAACAAACAAACAAAAAACACAGATTAGTGTGAGCAATGGAAGAGAGGAACACTGGGATCACTCTGAAGCTTGTAAAAATGTGTGCACAATTGCTTTATCCAGGATATTAGGAAACAAGCAATGCTATTCTAGATGGCACAGCTCATTTGACAAATATAGTGTACCCTCTTATCATGCATGCTGAAATCAGGTTCTATTCTTAGGACCTGGTGCTTGCTGTCTAGGGTTTACTGTTAATTATGATATTAATGGCACCAATAAAGGAAAGATAAAGAAAATGCATAAGGAAATGTGAATGGCATATTGACAATAGACTGACAATAACTCGAATGTTTGGCATATGTCTTAGTTAGGATTTCCATTGCTGAGAAGAGACCCCCATGACCAAGGCAACTCTTATAAAGGAAAACATTCATATGTGGCTGCCTTACAATTTCAGAAGTTCAGGAAGCATGGCAGGAAGCATGGTAGACTGCAGGCACACATGTTGCTGGAGGACCCGAGAGTTCTACTTCTTGATCTGAAGGCAACCAGGAGGAGAATGACTCTTCTGTACTGGACAAAGTTTGAGCACTAGGAGCTCCCAAATTCTGCCTACACCGTGACACGTTTCCTCCACCAAGGCCACGCCTACTCCAACAAGACCATATCTCTTAATATGGCCAATCTCTTGTCAAAGAATACTCAAACTACACAGGATGGCAAATTAGAGGAGTAAGAAAAGGTTTTGCCCTGCACTTAATTTCTTGTTTCTGAAATCCTGAAAGAAGGCCAAAGACAATTTCTATTTGAGCAGTTTTGGGAATGGCTCACACAAGACTCTGCACTATGGACTGGAGAGGAAACATTAGTAAAAAGCATTATTTTTTAAAATAAAATTAATCAACTGGTATTTTAGGTTTGTTTACTGTAAAAATATAAACTAGAGGGCTTTGATTCTTAAAACTTACCGTGTGTTTTATAGCATCTTCATAGGGAACCTTAACTGCTTCATCAATTAAATATTTTCTCTTAAAAGATTAAGAGTTAAGTGTGAGTAACATAGGTGAGAGAGAGAAGACACTTGCTGCCAAGCTTGGAGATCTAAGTCTGATCCCTGGACCCATATACTTGAAGGAGAGAAACAGCTCCCAAAAATATTGCTCTTACCACCTCATGTGAACAATCTCACATACCTACCTATAATCTTCATACAAACTAAACAAAATTAGTAACAGTTTTTGAGGAACTAGTAACATTTTACCATGCATACAAGTTTACATTTTATATAAATCAATTATCTTTCAAAATTCTATTTTAATCAACCTTGACAGCAAATTTTTATTACAATAATAATCTCTTCAGTTGATAATATATTATATGAATCTATTGTACTTTGTGTGTGTATGCCTGTTTTCCTTATTTTTATGTCAGCTTAATATATCAACCCATAGGATGTTATGTTGTAATTTAAATACAGAAGACTCATTAATGATAATGGTGAGGACATATCAGTATTCATTTATGTTACTCCCACCTCTTGACGTGTACCTTCCTCTTGACCTTTCTATTTAAATATCTTCTTAGCTGCTAAAAAGGTTTTACATTCCTTCAAATAAAATTAATTCAAACTAAAGTGCTCAATGAGCTGTTTATGGAATAGTGATAGTTTTGTATTTTTAAAAACGTTATCCCCAAGTTTTGGACTGCTTTATTCTTTGTATTCTTCCTGAAAGATGTTGATCATGTATATAATACGTGTTCTTAAAAGTTCCCTTTACTAATAAAACATTACCAAAGGCAATCTTAAGCAAAATATTTTAAAATTTTAAATTGTTACATTTTTCTTCAAAAATACCTTAAGATGTCAGCTCACCTGAGCAGCAATTATTATGTTCTCACCATCTGTCCTCTTCTTTCAACAAATGTGCATCTTAGATTTCAACTCCTATGATGTATTTTGTGAGCAAAGATGCTACTATATATTTTTACTTGTAATGTAGGGATGAATCATATTGGTCAGGTAATATAGCAGGCACATAGACTAAGAGAAAAAGATTAACTCAAGTCCAAGGAAATCCAATTCATTTTGACTAGACCTCTTTACAATCTATTAAAGTTAAAAAGTGGAATAGGTAATCATCAATCATCTACCTAATTTCAGAGATAGCTCTATTTTTTCACATATGAAGAACAAATTAGTAAATTTAATTTTGGAAAACTGTCTTGTTATGCATATTTCCCAGTTTATCTCAAGCACATCATGGATTCTACTAATCATACTACCTCAGCTTAGCCCCCAAATATCTGGGGTTACACCAGTACACCCAAGGAAACATTAACAGAATGAGATATGCTTCCCTCTATTCTTCCTTATTTTTCTTTTCTTTTTTATCTATTTGTACAATGAGATCCTCTACTTCATCCAGGCACAATCATATCAAAATTCCCATATAGGATTTGCCAACTGGTTACCTACTTTCCTTCTCTATGTTCATTGCTGTTTGCCTCACAAAATGTTTCTGTCATTTTGCTTTCTATATCTCTTGTGTCAAGACTATGACCCAATCTGAACAGTTAGAGAAATCTAGCTTAGTGAGATTTTTTTTTCAGGAGCCTTTTGAAATAAATGAATGGATAAATATAACAGTTTCACATATAGCATCCTCTTCCCACTTTTGGATAGAATTCAGTGTGACTTCAGATGTAGCTGACATATGTGCCAAAAATCTTAACAGGTATAAATCATGCTAAGATATTGAAGGAAAAGTATACAAAATTCTGGTTTCCTGTTAATGCCATTTATCTTATGAATTTGGGTTGGTGAAGTCTGACTATTGAGCTCCACTCAACTAGTAACTAATGACAAGGACTAGTTAAGGGAAAAAATGTCTGTCCAAAACCTTGCAATTCAAAGTATAGTCACCCTGTCAAGCTACAAACTTATGGATAGTGGGATCAATTTTGACCTTGTTTGATGGTGGCATCTATTGTGGTGAAAAATTATGTTGCCTTTGACTTTTAATCTATTAAAAATTTACTCTGCTAATTCATAAGCAAATTTTGAATGTTTATTCTATTGCTATTTTTGTTTTAATTTTATTGTTTTATGAGTATGAGTGTTTTGCCTACTTACATGCTTGTACAAAATAGGCTCATATTGTCTATGGAGGCCAGAAGAGGCTGTTAGAACCTCTAGAAAATGAGCTATAGATGGTCATGTTCTGCACTGTGGGTGCTAGAAATCAAGCTCAGATCTTCAGGAAGAGCAGCCAGTGCTCTGAAGTACTAAATCATGTCCACAACTCACATCATATGTATATACAAATATATATTGTCAGAAAGTCCCTTACTTGCCAGTATTCAAGTTATAAATAATTTTTCCTTGTTCTTCTTAATACAGAAGAGTTTTGCTATCAAAAGGCTATTTCCTCCAGACTCTATCCAGCCTACTGTGTTTATTCTCTAATTTAGTACTCCCTATATACCTACATTAGAAACCAGTGTTGGAAATGAAGATACAGCTATCATAAGAGAACATGTAAATAAGTGAATGAATGTGCTAAAAATTTTAATTTTTAAGTTTTTGCTGTGAATATGTTTGTATTTCAGGTAAATATTTTCACAAGTAAAAAACTTATCGTTTCAAGTTTATAAGTCTCATATTTTCATAGTTACTTTCCTATTGCTGCAAAGAAATACCATGGCCACAACAACTTACAAGATAAAGTATTTCATTTGGAGGTCAGAGGGTATTAGAGTCTGTGACCATTATGGGAACAACAAAGCCACAGGCAGGAAGGCATCATGCTGGAGTAATAGCTGATGGCTTACATCTGATCCACAAGAGAGACAGGCAGAGACAGACAAACAAACAAAGAGAGACAGAAAGAGGCAAAGATCAGAAATTCCTAACCATTCTCACAAATTTGAGGACAAAGCATTCAAACATTTGTGTCTATGATGGCCATTTTTATTCATATCAACACACACACACACACATTTTTTCTCAACTTTATGGAAACAAATTTTGATGTTACCACATCATTTATCAGAGACATTTTTACCAAGCTAACCTCTTCATCTTCTACCTCTGAAGCCCTGTTCATTCTCTTGGATAATCTCCTATATTATACCAGATGTAGAGGCAAATATTGCAATACAGATAAAGAGTCAGGCTCAGTTTGGGTCTCTTCTTCTGTCTCTTCCAGATCACAGATGCTTCTTCCTGTCATGACATTTGGGTAGTTAATGTGTCTTGTTTTTTTTTTTTTTTGTTGTTTTTTTTTTCCATCACCCATTCTCCTGACCATCTGACAGTAACAGTTGCATCTCAAGTGGAACACTGTGGTCCAAGTAGATGTGGCATAAATAATCTATAAATCCAAGATCAAACATGAAGATCTAGAGAAAGTGGATGGGAAAGGAAAATTGGTTCAACAATTAAAGACAAAGGCATGTGGAATTGTTGCAAGCAAAACTAAATGTAAGTACAGTCCTCAGAATCTAAGGAACACCTGCTTAAAATGTGGATGATGTAACTGCAGTGTTCAAACTTAGCAGTAAGTGCATTTGTTTTTACTAAGTTTCAAAAGTTATTTTTATAGTGTACCTTCTCCTACAGATGCTAGTTCCTTACCTCTCTGCCTGCCTCAGCACTTTAGGATATGCATAGGGCAAAGCAGACTCTGTCTTCTATTCTGTAAAAGTTAGTCATTAAACAGGCTTTAGCTTTTCCATTTTTAAAAGATTTTAAAAGGCCATCAAAAGAGTTGCATGAATATGGAAAAATTAAAGATAAGAGAAATGACCATTTATTTTTTAAGCTACAAAACCAATTATAGAATTTGTTCACTAAAGAGGCTTTGATGGATCTTGTCTTTCTGTCCTTTTAAATTTTTTTTCAATATTTCATTTTCTTAAGTTGACTTGTACTTTTGATCCAGATACATTTAAAATAAATGGAAGCAAAGTTATATTTTTAAAGGAACCTAGTGCACAGCATGCCTCTGTGAGTTAGGCTCCTATGTACTTAATACCCTGAAGTTCAAATAAAATGTGCATGTATAGTGAAAGTGGTTATCAATGCACAATTTAGTGTCTGCTAGATCATAAGCCAATGTCTTAGTGTACTAGTCAAAGCCTGTTTTAGTTAATGACAACTATCTGAATAAAAAGAAGTGAATTGACTTCATGAACTTAATTTTGTCTGTAAATTATTTTCATTTTATGTCATTTTGATATAGAAGTGTACAAACTGTGTCAAAGAGATAAATTCAGACAGATAGAAAAAATGTAGAACAAGGAAATAAACTTCTCACCATATTCCATAGACAGTTGCTTGATCAGTCGCAGCTTTTCCATGAGATTTAAAGTAGAGCTTAAATCTGTTCTTTGTATCAGTTTCTTCCCATGGGTATTCTCCAACTTGACTTCCAGGCTGATTTTAGATCAGTCCAAATGTAATATAGATTATGCAACATGAGTAAAGAATGAGAAAAAAAGATTAGAGTGGCCCAGTGACAGGTTCAACTTACTCTCTTCTCCCAAACTTTACATCATTTGGAAGTTTAAATGAAAAAAAAAAAAACAGCCTTACATCAATAAAATGTTAAATTTGAGGTCTTCATTACACAGAAGTAACACCATTTCAGTGTGAAGTAGAGTGAATAACAGGAATGATTCTGCATTCCGGAAACTCACACTTGCTTCATCAGACTAGCAAGGCAATGGCTGTCAACGGTCAAGGACAGAGCAGGGCCGAGAAATAGATTGCTTTCTGTGTTGTTTCATTTACTGGTTGTATCTTTCTATAATAGTGTCTGTAACTTTCAAAAGAACCATCTTTGATGAGGGTGACAGCTACACTTACCTATGGATGTAAGCATAAGGAGCTGGAATAAAGTTAAAATTTATTTTGGTCTAGGAAAAATGACAATAGTAAGTCCTCCAGGGTTTGTGACCTCTACTAGCACAAGTAGCTGGCTAGGTTTACAGTAACAGCATGAATTCCCTCTATTGAGTGGACCTTAAATCTAATTATGTATTCTCCCACCCCACACATACACACACTATAAATTCTGTGAATACATTGTGTGTCATGAACAGTGGCACACAGCCTCTACAGATGACTGGGAGGATTGATAGCTCATATCTGCAGGCAGATTCCATACAACTTTCTGATAGTAGGAGACAAAGCTTTCAGGGATGAGGTTGTCAGTTTGATTCCTCCAAGTTCTATGTCAAACATGAGTGGTGTCTTTAGCAATACTTCTGGGAAACTACCAAGGGAAATGACACTAGTTTTATTATCTTGGGAGTTTCTTAAACACTCAAGACTAGAATTTAAAATGTTGTTTCTCATGTGTGACATTGAGAAGTTTGTCTAGTCTATGTCTGCTTTGCTCAAGGTTTATTATCACACTATGTGATGGATCTCTTAAAAATAGAATATTTATATATTCACTATGTATTTTAAGTAAGCTTATAGACTACTGTTTCCACATTAACCTATCAGTCATTTTTACTGTTACTTCTTTCTTTTTCTTTTTTTTACTCTCACTCCATTTTTGCCAACAGAAATCTCCATCCCCATTTTCTATTTTTTCCTTCATAGTACCCATGACCACCTATCTCTCTCTCAACACCCCATTACCCCTAATTATTTCTTTCTACTTTTCTGGATCCTGAGCTTATTTTAGATGATATATTTTTAAAAGTCCTTTATGCTAGGATTCCCAAACAATAGAGAATGTGTGTATTATATTTTTCTTTCTTTCTAGATCCATGATATTTTACTCACGTTAATATTTCCTAGTTTGATCCATTTACAGACAAATTTAAAGATTTCATTCTTTCTTTTTTACAACAAGAATAATTTCTTTGTGTTCATGTAACACATTTTATCATTTATTAATTAAAGAACATTTACATTAGGTTGTTTCCAGTTCCCTGGGAAATCAAAAACTGAGGACTACATTCCAGAGTTCACTTGACATACCATTCCAGAAGATGTGACTCCTGAGCCCAGAGAGGACCCAAACATGACACAGGCCAAGTTACTTCATCCAAGATGAGTTTCTGAGAATGAACACTGCTAGTGGAGATAGGTACTACTATTGCTACTGTCTCTACCTTTATCTGCGCAGTGGGCACTGAGAACATCTGTGTCTTCAACAACTGCCATGACATCATCCAGCGCATGCATCTCTGATAATAAGAGCAACTCTAAGTAGGGAACACCCAAATTTAGTTCAGGCTTATATACAATTAATTAATTCTTTGAAAAGACAAGGTAGATAAAGCACCAGCCAAACTAACCTGAGGACACATGGACAGTATCCAAATTAACCAAATCAGAAATGAAAAGAAAGACCTAACAACAGAAACAGAGGAAATTCAGAAAATCATCAGATATAACTGAAAAAGCCTATACTCAACAAAACTGGAAAATATGAAGAAGTGGACCAATTTCTAGACAGATACTAGGTATCAAAGTTAAATGAGGATCAGATAAACCATCTGAACAGTTCCATAACCCCTAACGAATTAGAAGCAATCATCAAAAGTCTCTCAACCAAAAATCCCAGGGCCAGATGTATTCAGTGCAGAATTCTATTAGACCTTCACAGAAGTAATACCAATACTCTTCAACCTATTCCACAGAGAATGAATTTAGTGCATAAGGCTGAACTAAATTTTGGTGTCCCCTCCTATTGTCAGAGATGCATGCGCTGGCTGATGTCATAGCAGTTGTTGAAGACACAGATGTTCTTCTGAGTGCCCATGGCACAGGTGAAGGGAGGGTAGCAGTAGTAGTGCCTATCTTCACTAGCAGTTGATTCTTAGAAACTAATCAGAAACAAAAGGAACACTACCCAATTTGTTCTATAAAGCCACAATTATGCTTCTACCTAAACTACACAAAGTCTGAACAAAGAAAGAGAACTTTAGACCAATCTCCCTTATGAATATTGAGATAGTCAATAAAATTCTCGAAAACCTAATCCAAGAACATATCCAAAAGATCACCCATCACAATCAAGTAGGTTTTATCCCAGGAATGCAGAGATATATGGAAAGCCATTAATGTAGTACGTTTATCTTTGTTTTTAAAATAAAGTTGTTCAATTAAAAAAGAAAAAAGAAAGAGATGCCCATGGACATACATAAAGCCTACAGAACACCAAATAAACTGGACCAGAAAAGAAACTTCTTCTGTCAGTCACAAAATAGTGTCCCATTTTTTAAGCAAGCAATAAATGTTGGCAAATTCTCGATCTACTTCAAAGAAAGAAAAAACAAAGAAAAAGAAAGAAATGCACAACAGTATGAAGTCATAAAAATCATACCACAGAACATCAGGTTTTAAAAAGCCTGAGTCCCCAGTGAGGGCTAATGATGCTGCGTTTAATAACAAAATGGAGAAAGTTCTGGTTGACACTGTCACTGAGAAGTCACTCACAACAAAGTCAAGAGCAATTTCAGAGAAATAATGATCAAACTAGAAGGGCACCATGGGATGAACTGAGTAAGGGAATGGGAAAGTAGAGTAAAGTAGCTATTTGAAGAAATGTTGTTGATAAGAAAGAGAAAATTTGGAATGTACGTGTAAAACAAAGTCAACAGAGGATTAGAGGTGGTTTCAAACCATGTCTGAGCCTAATATACCTGCTGTAGTACTCTAACACTGATATCCTGAGCAAACAATCAATACAAGAAATGGAATCTTCCATTCCATGTTGAACATTGCTAACACTTTTATTTAGCATCTTCTTAATTGTTGACACCTAATATCAATCAGCCCTAGACTAGAATTGTGACTATTGAAAATATTACCCAGAACACAGAAAGACTAATTTAAGACCTAAGGTTTCTCACTGCTTTACAGATCCCACAGTGTCAGGAGTTACTCTACAAGTTGCTGGGGGAAGAGGAAATCACCAACAATTTTATTTTGCTATGAACTGTTTTTGCTACATCATTATGATGCCGAGAAAGATGTTCCCACTGGTAAAATCCTGCAACCAATTGCTTTGTGATTCAGTTTAAAGGTCATGTTTGGTAGTGTAAGATGCTTAGACTCCGATGAAACTTGTAGTACACTGATACACTTTTTTTTTTAAAGATTAACCCATAGCCTCATGTGATATTATTTATGGAGCATAAAATGAAGTTAATAAATCATAAAAAAAAAGAGGTAAAAGGGAATTTTTTTTTTTTTTTTTTTTTTTTTTGCCTTTCTGCAATTTGAAGATACAGAAAATTGCATGATGGTTAATGAGGCCGAATCAAATACCAAATCCACTGTGATCTTTGTTTTAAATTTCTTAGCTCCTAAAACTATAACTAATGAATTTCTAATTATTAGAAATAATAGAGAAATCAATGAGTAAAAATACTCACTGTTCTTTCAGAGCACCTGGGTTAGATTCCAAGTACCAACATGGCAGCTCATAACTGCCTGTAATTATAGTTCCAGGGTATGTGACAACCTCCCCCTTCTTGCCTCTGCAGACACCATGAAAGTGAAATGCCTATACACATATAAATAAATAGATAACATTTAAAAATCAAAAACAAATAAACAAACTCAAGGGAAAAAAAAGAAACAGGATCATCTCATTAGATGCCAAGAAAATATTTGACAAAATTCCACACCTTTTTATGTTAAAAGTCTTGGAAAGATCAGGAATTCAAGGTCCATACCTAGACAGAGTAAAAACAATATACTGCAAAACAGTAGCCAACATCAAACTTAAGGGAGAAAAACTCAAAGCAATCCATCTAAAACCTGGGATTAGATAAGGAGGACTACTCTCTCCCTACATGTTCAATATAGTGCTCAAAGTCCTAGCTAGGGCAATTAGGCAACAAAAGGAGGTCAAAGGGATATGAATTGGAATGGAAGAAGTTAAAATATTACTCTTTGCAGATGATATTATAGTCTACTTAAGCAATCCCAAAAATTCCACAAGAGAACTATAGCTGATAGAAAAATTCAGGAAAGTGGCTGGATATAAAATTAACTCAAACAAATCAGTAATCTTACTCTACCCAAAAAATAAACAGGCTGAGAAAAAAATTATGGAAAAGACAACATTTACAATAGTTACAAATAGTATAAAACAACTTTGTGTGACTCTAACCAAGCAAGTAAAAGATCTGTATGAGTAGAATTGCAAGTCTATAAAGAAAATGATTCCCCTAGAAGCTCTTTTACTTTTGAGAATAGTCTCTGCTATTCCACATTTTTTCTTATTCCAAATGAATTTGGAAATTGCTTTTTCCAACACTGTGAAGAACTGAGTTGGAATTGTAATGGGGATTGCATTGAATCTGGAGATTACTTTTGGCTAGATGGCCATTTTTATTATATTAAACCTGCCAATCCAAGAATTGAGACATCTTTCCATCCTCTGAGATCTTCTTCAATTAGAGAAATAGTGTTAAAATCTATATGACATTGGTACAGAGACAGACAGGTAGATAAATGGAATAGAATTGAAGACCTCCAAATGAACCCACACACCTATGATCACTTGTTCTTTGACAAAGGAGCTAAAATCATTCAGTTAAAAAAAAAGCCAGAATTTTCAACAATGGTGGTATTTCATTTGCCAATCAGCATGTAGAAGAATTCAAAATGATCCATTCTAATTACCCTGTAAAAGGCTCAAGTCCAAGTGAGTCATGGACTTTCACATAAAACCTGATATGTTGAATCTAACTGAAGAGAAAGTGGGAAAGAGCCTTGAACATATCAGCACAGGAGAAATTTTCCTAAACAAAACACTGATACCTTACGCTCTAAGATTAAGAAGCAACAAATGAGTCCTCACAAAATTCTGTAAGGCAATGGGAATTGTCACTAATAGATAACAGCCACCAAAAGATTAGGCAAAAACCTTTACCAATCCTACATCCAACAGAGGACTAATATCCAATATATACAAAAAAAAAAAAAAAAAAAACAAAAACAAAAAAACAAAAACAAAAAAAAAAAAAAAAAACAAAAACAAAAAAACAAAAACAAAAAAAAAAAAAAAAAAAAAAAAAAAAACCTCAAGAAGTTAGACTCCAAAGAATCAAATAATCCTTTTAAAACTGTGAGACAGAGCTAAACAAAGAATTTTCATCTGAGGAAAACTGAATTGTTGAAAAGCACCTAATGAAAATTTTCAACATTCTTAGTCATTAGGGAAATGCAAATCAAAACAACCCTGAGATTTTACCTCATACCAGTCAGAATGGCTAAGATCAAAAACTCAGGTGACAGAAGATGCTGATGAAGATGTGGAGAAAGAGATAATTTCCTCCATTGTTGGTGGGATTGCCAGCTGGTACAACCAGTCCTGAAATCAGCCTTTGGTTCCTCAGAAACATGGACACAAGACTACCAGTTGATTCAGCTATAACACTTCTGGACTTATACCCAAAAAAAGCTCCAACACACAACAAGGATACCTGCTACACTATGTTCATAGCAGTTTTATTTATAGTAACCAGAAGCTGGAAAGAACCCAGATATCCTTTAACAGAAGAATGGATACAGAAAATCAGGCATTGGACTGAGAACAGTGTCCCAAATGGAGGACACTTAGGAAAGGACTGAAGGAGCTGAAAGGGTTTTCATCACCACAGGAAGATTAACAATATCAACTAATCAGACCCAACAGAGTTCCCAGAGACTAAACCACCCACCAAAGAGTACACACATAGTGGAACCCATGGCTCCAGAAGCATATTTAGTAGAAGATGGCCTTAATACAGATTAATGAGAGAAGAGGCCCCGGGCTCTATGAAGGCTCAATAACCCCAGTGTAGGGTAATGCCAGGGTGGGGTGATGGAAAGTAGTTAGTGGGTGGGTGGAACCCTCTCATATAGGTAGGTGGAGAAGGGCCAAGAAAGGGGGATTCCAGAAGGGTAACTGGGACAGGTAATAGATAACATTTAAAATGTAAGTAAATATAATTATAAATAAAAATAAATAAATTAAAAAATAAAACAGAACTATCTAGCAGAGAAAATCTAATTAAAATTTAAAGAAAACTAAAAAAAAAAAACTTTAGATTTTAAAGAGCCACAACATAATGCAGTGTTTAACTCAGAAATGGATTGGATTGGTATATACATCGAGGATATCATTTTTTTACATAGTTGAACATGTGAACTAAATTCATGTTTTAGATTTTTATAAAGATTTGGTAGGAACAACATCTACAAATAATAAATGAGTGATATCAATTTTCCAGCACAAAAGAGAGTGAAACATTGTTGTACAAGAAGTTGATCATTCACCATAAGGCATGATCAACACTGCAAACTTTTCTTCTTTTCCCCAGTGATTCTGAAAACTTCCTCTTCCCTTCAGCTTGCTTAGATGTTCCAAATTTAGTAACCTTAAGGCATTCTGCAGAAGAAAATCAAAAAGGCAACAAGAATTCCCTCTCACTTTAAGAAATTAAAATAAAAGCAGCAAGAAACAGAAAGAAACAAATGAAATAAATAGTGCACTGTGCAGCATTAGAAATCAAAATTAAAATTAAAACTGAACAAAAATTGTAATCACCATATGTATTCTTTTGTGACTGAGTCACCTTACTCAGAATGGTATTTTCTGATTTCACCTATTTGCCTGCTAATTTTATGAAGTCATTGTTTTTAATAGTTGAGTAGTACTGCATTATGTAAATGTAACACGTTTTCTCTATCCATTCCTCTGTTGAAGGACATTTCAGTTGTTTTTAGCTTCTGGCTATTATAAATAAGGCTGCTATAAACATATTGGTGAATGTTTCCTTGTTACATGATGGAGCATCTTTTCGGTATATATATATATATATATATATATATATATATATATATATATATATATATATATATATATATATATATATATATATATATATTCTACAAGTGGTATAGATGGGTACTCAGGTACTCCTGTGTCCAATTTTCTGGGGAACTGCCAGACTGATTTCCAGATTAGTTGTAACAGCTTGCAATCCCACCAACAATGGTAAAATGTTCCTCTTTCTCCACATCCTTACTAGCATTAGCTGTCACCTGAGTTTTTATCTTAGCCATTCTGACTGGTGTGAGGTAGAATCTCAGGGTTGTTTTGATTTGCATTTTCATAATTAGTAAGGATTTTGGACATTTCTTTAGTTTTTTCTTGGCAATTCAAGATTCTTCAGTTGAGAATTTTCTGTTTATCCCTGTACTCTACATTTTAATAAAAGTTGAATGCTTTGATATATTGGATATTAGCCCTCTATTGAATGTAGAATTGGTAAAGATATTTTCCCAATCTTTAGGTTGCCCTTTTATACTGTTATCAATGTCCTTTGCCTTGCAGAGTTATTAAATTTTAAGAGATCCCATTTGTCTATAGCTGATTTTAGAGCTTAAGCCATTGGTGTTCTATTAAAGAAAATTTCTCTTGTGCTAATGTGTTTGAGGCTCTTTCCCACTTCTTCTAGTACATTCTGTGTATTTGATTTTATGTGAAGGTCTTGGATCCACTTTGACTTGAGCTTTGTACAAGGAGATAAGAATGAGTCAATTTGCATTCTTCTACATGCTCAACTCCAACTGAACCAGTTCCATTTGTTGAAAATGCTGTCTTTTATTCACTGGATTGTTTTAGGTTCTTTGCCATAGATCAAATGATCAAATGTGTGTGCATTCATTTCTTGGACAATTTTATTCCATTGATCAACATCCCTGTCACTGTACCAATATCATATTGTTTTATCATTATTGCTCTGTAGTAGAGCTTGAGGTCAGGGATGGTGATTCCCACAGAAGTTTTCTGAATGTTGAGAATAGTTTTTGCCAGCCTGGGTATTTGTTGTTCCAAATTCATTTGAGAATTATGCTTTCTATCTTTAAGGATAATTGAGTTGGAATTTTGATGGGGATTGCATTGAATATCTAGACTTCTTTTGGTAAGGTGCCCATTTTTATTATGTTAATCCTATTGATTCATGCGCATGGGAGATCTTTCTATCTTCTGAGGTTTTCTTCAATTTCTTTCTTCAGAGACTTGAAGTTCTTGTCATACAGATCTTTCACTTGCTTTGTTAGAATAAGATGAAGATATGTTATAATATATTTGAATAGTGTGAAGGGTGTCATTTTTCTAATTTTTTTCTCATCCTGATTTTCTTTTGAGTAGGCAGAAGGCTACTAATTTGTTTGGATTAATTTTATTTCCAGCCACTTTGCTGAAGTTGTTTATCAGCTGTAGGAGTTTTCTGGTAGAATTTATGAGATCAATTAAGTATACTATCATATCATCTGCAAAGAGTGGTATTTTAACTTCTTCCTTTCCAGTTCATATTCTTGTATATCCTTTGGTTATCTAATTTTTCTAAATGGGACTTCCAATACTATATTGAATAGGTAGGGAGAGAGTGGCCAGACTTGTCTAGTTCCTGATTATAGTGGGGTTGCTTCAAGTTCTCTCCATTTAGTTTGATGTTGTCTACTGGTTTGCTGTATATTGCTTTTACTAAGTTTAGTTTTGGTCCTTGAATTCCTGATTTTTCCAAGTCTTTTAACATGAAGGGTATTGAATTTTTTCAAATGTTTTCTTAGCATCTAATAAAATGATTAGGTGGGTTTTTATTTTAGTTTGTTTTTATAGTGGATTGCATGGAATGTTTTCTGTATATTGAAACATCACTGCATCACTGAAATGAAGCCTACTTGATCATGATGAATGATCATTTTGATGTGTTCTTAAATTTGGTTTGGTAGAATTTTTTTGAGTACTTTTGCATCAATATTCATAAGAAAATTGGTCTGAAGTTATTTTTTGTTGTTGATTCTTTCTATAGTTTTGGTGTCAGCTAAACTATGGCTTTATAGACTGAATTTGGTAATGTTCCTTCTGTTTCTATTTTGAGGGATAGTTTGAAGAATATTGGTATCAGTTCTGATAAAATTCTACACTAAAACCATCTAGTCCTAGGCTTTATTTTTGTTTGTTTGTTTGTTTGTTTGTTTGGGAGACTTTTGAAAACTGCTTTTATTTCTTTAGGGGCTGTGGCTTATCTGATCATGATTTAACACTGGTGCCTGATATCCATCTAGAAACTTGTCCCATTTCATTCACATTTTCCAGCTTTTTAATTATATGCTTTTGTAGTACAATCTGATGCTTGTTCAAATTCCTTTGGTTTCTGTTTTTAATGTATCTTGTTTTCATTTCTGATTTTGTTAATTTGGATACTATCTCTGTGCCCTCTGGTAAGTCTGAATAAGACTTTATTTTTCTTGTTAATTTTTTCAGAGAACCAGCTTCTGGTTCTGTTGATTCTTTGTATAGTTCTTTTTGTTTCTATTCAGTGAATTTCAGTATTGAGTTTGATTATTTCCTCCCATTTATTCAAAAAACAAACATAACTAATACTCAAAGCCCCACTACTGATCCCACATTAAGTGGAAGATTCAAAATAACACAGTCTCCAAAGAACAGATCATGGAAACAGAAACTAAACAGAGGCACAGTAAAGCAAACAGAAGATATACACTAAATGGCCTGGAAGCCAGTATTCTGCTAGCAACTTTCAGATGAAGATGTAGAACTCTCAGCTTCTCCTGCACTATGCCAACCTGGAAGCTACCATGTTCCTGCCTTGATGACAATGGACTGAACCCCTCAACCTTTAAGCCAGCCCCAATTAAATGTTGCCCTTAATTAGAGTTACCTTGATCATGGTGTTTGTGCACAGCAGCAAAACCCTAACTAAGACAATTATTATGTGACAAGAGGATGTTTTCCCCAGTCTAATCTATTTGGTGTTCTATAGGCTTCTTACACATTTATGGCTTTTTCTTTTTTTAGGTTGGGAAAGTTTTCTCCTATGGTTTCATTGAAGATGTTTCTTGGGTCCATTGTGCAGAGAATATTTGTTCTCTTCTATTCCCACAATTTTTAGATTTGGTCTTCTCATTTTGTCCTGGATTTCCTGGATGTTTTGGGTTAGGAGTTTTCTATGTTTTAAATTTTTTAAGTGTTTTTTCAGTATCTCCTAGGGTATATTCTACACCTGAGAGTTCCCAGGCTCATACTCGGAAGAGGACTGCCTGGTCATGCCTCAGTAATAGAAGAGACACCTAACCCTTGAAAAAACTGAGGTTCCAGAGAATGTGGAGGCCTGATCCATCAAAGTGAGGTGAGGGGTGGGACATGTTTTTGGAGATGGGTGAAAAGAAATGGGATGAGCACCTATTGGAATGCAGATCTGGAGAGGGGGAATGAATAGACTGTAAAAAAAAAGATTAAAGATAATTAATAAAATTAAGAGTAGAAAGATAAAAAAACTTAATAAAATACTTCTAAGAACACAGCAAAAATATCACTCATTATGATCAAGTATGCTTCATCTCAAATATGCAGAGATGGTTTAACAGATATAAATTGATAAAAGTAACCTATCTTATAAATATATTGAAAAAGAACAATTGCATGATCATCTCATAAGATGGAAAAAAAAGATCCTTCATATATTCTTATAATCCTTCAAAATAAATGTCCTGGGAAGATTAGACATTATGTGAAAAGTGAGAGGTTATGAAAACAATTAGTCCTAAATGGGATGCCTTTATTAAATTGCTCCCATCAGAGATTATGTGATGCTGTGGATGAGAAGGCAGAAAGAGTGTGAGTCCCAGAGGAGATAGAGGACATCAGGAAAACAAGACCCTCTAAATCAGCAGGATTGATGTACATAGTAACTGACAGAGAATGAGACAATGGGTCTGTAGCAGATGGGCTCCTAGATCTGAAAGGAGAAGTAGACTCAAGCCCCATCCCTAACCCAGATGCCATTTCCAATTGATAGCTTAATGAAAACTTAATTTCCTATAAGCAAGTCTCACCATTAAAACAAAAAACTCTTATTTGTTGAGTACATGATGCTCAGCAGTAACGAAGCAGCAGATAGTAAACTCAATAGAATCTTTCCAGGTTTCTAGACACATAATTCCATATAGAGGGAGTATTTGTATATATTGCTTTCTTTTTAACTCAAAGATTCTTTATATATATATATATATATATATATATATATATATATATATATATATATATATTCCAGTTTAGTGTTTTCATGGGACTCCTGGGTAGTTGAAGGTGTGTTGCTCTGAATCTTCTTCTGTTTCTTAGGCTCTTTTCTTTCATTTGTTCACTTTGTCAGATTTTAGTGTGTTCCTTTTTCATTTTATTTATTTCATTTTATTATTAGTCATAGAGGTTTGTATGTTTCCTAGTGAAAAACAAAGTGGTTATGGATCTAGAGAGGGTTGATAATTGACAGGAGAGGGAGTAGAGGCTATAATCAGGATGTATTAAGTAAAGAAAAATTCTATTTTCAATAGAATTTTACTGACAAGCTTAATTTAGTTAAAGGAAAGCAAAACAAAGGAAAAGAAATTATTAGATCTAGGAGAACTTGATTCTTAAAAAAGTTAATATGGCTGAGAAATTTTTGGCTTAAACAAAAGAGAGAAATAGAGGACCCAGACTAACCATATCAGAAATGAACAGTAAAACATTACAACAGATATGATATAAATTCAAGATATTCTTTTCCAAAAATTTTTATTGAAAATTCTCTGCACTTACATTTCAGATGTTATCCCTTTTCAACAATCCCTTCTCTTATCTCTCTCCCCTTGATTCCATAAAGGTGCTCCCTCTCCCAAACACCCTCTCCCACCTCAGTGCCTTGGCATTCCCCTACACAGGGAAAATGAGCCTGCTCTGGACCAAAGACCTCTCTTTCTATTGATGTCAGGAAATGCTATCCTCTGCTGCATATGGAATACTTAAAAAAAAAAAAAAAAAAAAAAAAAAAAAAAAAAAAAAAAAAAAAACCTATATTCCACTCCTTTGGGAAACTTAAAAGAAATTGATTAAACACATTTTTAACCAAACCAACAAGATGGACCAGCAATAAGTCAACAACAAAAAGAGACCCATAAAAAACGAGCAAATTTAAAAAGTAATAATAAAAGAAAAAAACCTTTCAGCTCAAAAAAAATATTCAGGTCCTGAAAGTTTCACAACATAATTCTATCAGACTTTCAAGGAAGAACTCTAACCAATTCTTCTAAGACTATTTGAAAATAATCAAAACAGAAGGAAAAGTCTCAAACTTGTCCTATGAGCCCACTGTCACTCTAACACACAAGCCAGATAAATATACAACACAAAGAAAACAATAGAGCAGTGTCCCCACTGGAGGACATCCAAAAGTACTCAATAAAATAGCTGGAGACAGAATATAGACTTACTCTAAAATGAGTATCTATTATGACACATTTTTTTTTACTTCTGAGTGGGAGTAGATAGAGCAATAAGAAAAGGAAATTCAAAATACACAAATAGGAAAAAGAAGTCGGTTATCCATATCTGCAGAAGACAGGATAATGCATGAAAGACGTTCCAAATTCCACCTGAATAATTCTGAAATGATAAGCAAATTCAAAAGTATGGTAGGATACAAAATCAACTTGCACAAATAAATATTACTTTCATTTATCAACACTAAACATAGAGGGAAAGAACTCATGTACACTCCCTAATTCACAATAGACACAATGAAAATAAAATTTCTAGCATTATTATAATTAATATTGTGAAAAATATCATTTTACCAAAACATATTAAAAGATTCAGTGCAATGCCAACAAATTCCCATCGCATTCTTTGAAGAAATATAAAAATAAAACTATACTGAAATTTATGCATACCTCTTATTTAAGTCACTCATTCCCAAATTTTTTTCATATGCTCATAAACTTCATGTCAAACCTTAAAAATAGTGAAATACCCTAACATTTGTATCAATCATTTTCCCCTAAATTACATGCCTATTTCACATTTTAATGATGCAACATAAATGATCAACGCCTTGTCTGATTCATATGCTAATCACCTATTTTTAATTGCATTTTTTAATATTTATTTTCAATGTCTAGATTGAAAAATACAAAATCAGTTTAAGAGAGATTATTATAATGGAAAAGAAGGAGAAGTTTGAAAATAATTTCTATCATTTTTAGAGGTGTAGTGATTAATCCAGCCAATGATTTCCAAATCCTACATTCTCTTAAAATATTTTTGTGTGCCTCTACCATGGTAGCAGAACAATAAATTCTAAATGTAGTTAATTAAATTAAATACTACCTGATACTACATTTTTCACACAAGGTAGAAAGTTTCAGCTCATTTGTTATTCCTTTGTCAAAGTCGCAATGTCACAGATTAAATCTCATGTAGTAATGTCCTTCCCCTTTCCCGACAGAAGGCTCCTCGGAACTGTTGTCTCACCTCATTCCATGGCTTGAGGTGCATATGCAGCAGAGGACAACATTTTCTGACATCAGTGGGAGGAGAGGTCTTTGGTCCAGCGAAGGCTCATTTTCCTAGTGTTGGGGAACACCAAGGTGCTAATGTGGGAGAGGGTGGTTGGGAAAGGGAGCACCTTCATTGAGGCAATGAGAGGGGAAGGGCGATGAGATTGTTGAAAAGGAATAACATTTGAAATGTAAATGCAGAGAATATCCAATAAAAATTGGAAAAAAAGAAAAAACAAAAATGAAAATTAATATTTAGACAATTAAGTGTGCAATAATTCTTGAGCAAATAAAAATGCAGAAAGAATTTCTTAGCCAATTGTCAATGTACAGAGAGAATGGCCAATCTAAATGTTAATATTTTATAACCTTTCTACAGTTATAATTCAATATTTTTCAAGATAAATGCATTTACATCGGTCTTAAATTATGATAATTATTCCCATTCCTGTGAAAATCTGCATACAAAAGGTAACTACATGAAGTTGGGGAAACTACACCATCCAGAGAAGAATTTATAGCTATGAGTAATTGAATAGAAATGATCTTTCTCTTCTGGTGCTTTATGTTATAAATCAGAAATCACAGGAAGAATACAAACAGTCAACAGAGTAAATCTTTTCTTTAATTTTCATTTTCTCAGAGAGTCATGTAATAGACTCATTTAAAAAGTTTCATGAAATAACAAATATACATGTGCAGGATAATTTTTGAGCAGAAAAAATAGAATTACTGAGGAAGAAAACTTTAAAATGAAATCAAATCAAATTTTTAACACAGAGAGTTAACAAATACAATGTACTGTTTTCCCTCCAGAAGTTGCAAATTACATTTCTATGACTTGTAGATTTAATATGCCACATTTAGCTTGAGGACAGAATAAAGGAGTTGTTTAAATAATGGGGTAATTTAAATATATTTTGCTGCATTAATAATTTGCAAAATGCTACTTTAGAATCCAGTTATTCAGAATCATCAATACTATAGAAGCATACTGACATTTAAAAAATATTTTGATTATTGGATAGCAAACAGATGACTAGCTCAGTCAGAGAACACTTCCTCAGAATAGGTGAAGTTCTTTGCTTGACATATAAACAAAACAAGACAACAACAACACTACAATCTGAGTGTCTGGAAACCATTACATTCCTGCTTTAAAAAACTAAGTATATATTGAAAGGTAATATACACCGCTATTCTTGTCATGGAGAATGTTGCCAAAAAAATCAATATATGTTAAGAAATTATTTGCATGAGGCTGTCTATTTCAGTATAATTCAAAATAAAACTTCATTATGGTCTCCATAAATTCTAGGATTCCAGTGTCAGCTGTGGGATCCATCAATATTCATGTTAGGAAGAGTCTCATGGCTGCAAGAAGATCTGAGGTTGAAGGTCCTGACACTGCTCTAAGATGCTAAAATCACAGAAGAATGGAACTCATTTAATTTGATAGATATCAGTATTATTATTTATTATTATTTAATTTTAACAGTCCAGTCCTTTTCCCTTCACGATCCACTCTCTCAATGTTCCTCGTCTGAAACCTCCCTTGTCCCCAAGAGGATGTCCCTACCTCCCACCCCCACCCCACCAGATCTCCTCACTCCCTGGGACCCTAAGTCTTTAGAGGATTAGGTGTGGCCTCACCTAGGCCAGAGAAGGCAGTTCTCTGCTATCTGTGTCAGGGGCCTCATATTAGCTGGTGTATCCTGTCTGGTTGGTGTTTCTGTATCTAAGAGATCTTGGGGATCCAGGTTAGTTGAGACTGCTGGCCTTCCTATGGAGTTTGCCCTCCTCCTCAACTTCAAATTTTTTAAGTGCGGGACAAAAAAAAAAAAACAAACAAACAAAAAAAGGTTTGGTGAAGGAAGAATGAATGGGAAGTTCAGTGTGAAGTTAGAAGAGTTGTGCAGTCAACACAAGAAATGGAGAGGTATTAGGCAATACTTAGGTGCTCCATTGGAAATGAAGGAACGGGTGTTCCTTATAGCAGAGAGTGGAGAGGTCCTCTTTTTCTACATATCTTCCAGCCACAGACTAAAGTGGATTTTTCAAACTCTCCTGATTCCATCATCTCAGACTGATGACTGTTACCATTTCACTACCCCCACCAATATTTCTAAAGAAAGCTTTTCTTGTACTAAGGCTTTTATGGTTAAACAGAAATTTTATGGCTCCAGGGCTCTTAATTTACCAGCTTCCATGAGCATTAGAGTTCAAGGGAAATAATCCTTATTTAAAAAAGAAAGTGTACATTAAGTTATTTCTATCTAAATCATGAGAAAGAGATTTCTTTTTTAAAACCAATTACTAAGCATTAAAAGTTACCAATTATGAGGGGTTTTACAGACAAGGTCATTTATAAAAAAATCATTCAGTCTAGCTAGAGAAATCCACTGCTGAGCACAGAGCTAAAAACAATTCGTTGGCTAAATTCTCAGAAAGTTAACGCTTCTTGTTTTCCATATCTGTATTTCAGGAAGAAGTGGTGAGAATGTTGCATCCTTGAACTAAGAAGCTGCTTCCTTGCTCTTTGCAGAGAAGAAGAAAGTTTGATCGCAGTGGCAGGCTTGAGCAATCTGGATGCGCCGAGTTTTGATTTCCCTCCTGTATTTATTCTATTCTTGTGTTAGAATACGTTAAGAATCTGGAGAGGGATGGCAAAGTGGGCATTTTCAAAACAGTTTGACATGATTGAAAGCCTTCATATTTGTCAAGGTGTTTCCCTGCTATATGGGATTGTTTTCTTTTCACATTTTTTGTTGTTGTTCTCAACAGATGTCATATCCTTGAAATGTGGCAGATTTATCTCTCTGAAGTAGCGTTTTTTCAGCTCAACAGCCGAGAAGGGTCAGTTGTGGATTGAAGAGCCATGGTAAACTGGCTGACACTACCATAAACCTCTGCTCCACATTTTACTAATCTAGCAGTTGATGGGTAAAGGAAATTGTCTGCATTCACCGTGCGGCATACAAACCAAACCACCACTACAAAGATGGCTTTTCTCACAACTGTAGAGTCAGCTGAACTACAAGTCATAAATAACCAGCCATTGGAGCCCAGGGTTTCCTGTATCTACTAAGCTTCAATGGGTCATGTGGATTGTAGAAAATGGTTGTCCCTCCCAGCTTCCTGCTTTCTTTGAAACAGAACCTGTGAAGCACAACTCTGTTCAGGTCACTGGGAAAAAAATTCTCCCTTTCTTTACAATTCATTCAGAATTGTTTTGGATATTTTTAAAAGATTGTTGTCCTAGACCACAGTCCATCTTACTGGGGACAGTTTTGTGTTCTTCATACCTATTGAGATAAAATTGTGCTATAGCTTTAGATGCACTTCATAAAGTGTCACCTGGAAACAATTGGAAATCAGGAACCGTTGTCTTTGCATCCTTTAGTAATATCACATTTTCTTTTATACAACCAAATATAAGAAGATTATTAATGAATCAGTGTATGAAAGCAAGTCTCCCTAGATTTTTTTTAAATGTGGAGGATGTGTCCAATTCATTGTCTGGAGCCAAAGATAATTATCAATGATTATTAATATCTTTTTCTTTACTCCGAATATCTTAAATAAGTTTGTGCAACACTTGATGGTTTTTATATGTCAATACTTTACCTCTGCATATATGCATAATGTACTGGCTTGTTTTATGTCAACTTGACATAAGCTGGAGTTATCACGGAGAAAGGAGCCTCAGTTGAGGAAATGCCTCCATGAAATCCAGCTGTAAGGCATTTTCTCAACTAGTGATCAAGGGGGAGGGCCCAGCCCATTGTGGGTGGTGCCATCCCATGGCTGGTAGACCTGGGTTCTACAAGAAAGCAGGCTGAGCAAGCCAGGGGAGGAAAGCAAGTAAGTGACATCCCTCCATGGCCTCTGCACCAGCTCCTGCTTCCTGACCTGCTTGAGTTCCAGTCCTGACTTCCTCTGGTGATGAACAGTGATATGGAAGTGTAAGCTGAATAAACCCTTTCCTCCCCAACTTGCTTCTTGGTCATGATGTTTGTGCAGGAATAGAAACCCTGACTAATACAAATTGGTACCAGCATAGTGGGATATTCCTATGACAACCTGACCATGTTTTGGAGAGGACTGTGTAAGGATGCTGGAACATTGAGCCAGAAGAGCCATTGGCATATTAAGAGCTCTGTGGCATGTTTAGTGGGAGATTGGAAGATAATGTTGCGAACAGTGCAGAAGATGGAGGCATGGCTTGTGAAATTTCAGAGGGAAAATTTAAAGACTCTTATCAGGGTTGTTGCTATTTTGATGGTAAAGATTCTAGGGTTTTTGTTAGCTGGGGCTGAAGAATCAGCTGTAATTAACAAGATACCAGAACTACTAAAGCAAAACCTTTGCATTATAGGGAATATCAGTGCAGGTCAGCTGGAGCTAACAAGTTAGTAGTGATTAAAAGATACCAGCATCATTGAGGTGAAATCTTCTGGGAACTGTTTTCTGAGAGCACAAAGAGGATGTGTTCCAGAGATAACCAAGGTTGTACCTCCTGCTGTGTCTGGACTTGGTAATGTGAAAGAGTCACCCAGGGGGTACTGGTTTTGAAGGAATGAAGGGGTCATGGAGAGCAGCTGAGGCTAGGCACTGTGAGAGGCCATGGAAGGCCATTGTTGAAGGTGCATCCTCAGTGGCAAATAGTGCACCAGAACTGACAGTGGTGTTTTGGAGACGCCAGTACCATGAGATGACCACCAAGAACAGGAGAGGAAGTGGAGAACAGGCAGCTGGAGCCTAGAAGACAAAGTGTGTGCTAAAAAGGGCAGACCTGGAGAAGTGACTTAAGACCTTGAAGGAGCCCAGAAGTTAGTAAGTGGATTCCCAGACACGGGATGGTTAGAAATTGGTTTTGCTTTGACTGTGACTGTGCCCTGATATCTTTCCCTCTTGAAGGAAGAAGAGGAGCCCACAGTTTAGAGACTTTGAATTGTAAAAAGACTTTGAGTTTTTTGAAGAGATTGAATATTTTAAAGGTAATACAATTTTAAAATGTAAGAATTGGTAAAGACCAAGAATCTTTTTTTTCAGTTTTTTCTCATTCTTTAATTCTTTTTTTAATTGAACAACTTTATTTTAAAAAGCAAAGATAAATGTACAAATTTTAAGCATTTTTGCATACAAGTATACAAATACATTTTTGTCAGTGCTTGGCCTTTTTTTTTTTTTAAAGGTTTGATAGTGTGCATTAAGATCTTACTAGTTACAATGAGCATAAAGTACATGTAAAACAGGATGTAACCCAGAATTAGTCAAAGTTTTCTTGGTGTGTAAGGATTAAGCATAATGTTTTTTTTTCTTTTCTTTTTTTTTTTCTTTTCTTGAACTTCGCACAGTCTGTGAGTTGTTTCTGAGGTGTCCAGAGCTTTCTGGGGTTAGTATCCAATTATCAGTGACTGCATATTATGTCTGTTCTTTTGTGACTGGGTTATCTCACTCAGGATGATATTCTCTAGATGCATCCATTTTCTTAAGAATTTCATAAGGTCATTGTTTCTGAGAGCTGAGTATTATTCCATTGTGTAAATGTACCAAAATTTTTGTATCCATTCATCTACTGAAGGACATCTGGGTTATTTTCAGCTTCTGGCTATCATAAATAGAGCTGCTATGAACATTGTGGTGCATGTGTTTTTGTTATATATTGGAGCGTCTCTGGGGTATATGCATAGAAGTGGAATAACTGGGTCTTCACGTCAAGAAAACAAAATGGCAGCCAACAGAGTGGGAAAAGATCTTTACCAACCCCATATCAGATAGAGCCTAATATCCAAGGTATACAAAGAACTCAAGAAGAATCAAACAACCCTATTAAAAATGGGGTACAGAGCTATACAAAAAGTTCTCAATTGAGGAATATCGAATGGCTGAGAAACATCTAAGGAAGTGCTCGACATCATTAGCCATCAGAGAAATGCAAATCAAAACAACCCTGAAATTCTACCTCACACCGGTCAGATTGGCCAAGATCAAAAATTCAGATAACAGCAGATGCTGGAAAGGATGTGAAGAAACAGGAACACTTCTCCACTGTTGGTTTGGTTGTAAACTGCTACAACCACTCTGGAAATAAGTCTGGCAATTCCCCGGAAAATTGGACATAGTATTACATGAAGACTGTGAAAATCTTAAGGTTATCTAGATCTTAGGAATGAACAAGAAAGTAAGGGTTGAAACTTAATATTGATTTGTTTGCATGTCCAGTTGACAAGGGGTCAATTGTACTGGCTGGTTTTGTGTCAACTTGACATAAGCTGGAGTTATCACAGAGAAAGGAGCCTCAGTTGGAGAAATGCCTCCATGAAATCCAGCTGTAATGCATCTTCTTAACTAGTGATCTAGGGGCGAGGGCCCAGAACAGTGTGGGTGGTGCAATCTTTGGGCTGGTAGACCTGGGTTCTATAAGTAAGAAGGCTGAGCAAACCAGAGTAAGAAAGCCAGTAAGTGACATCCCTCCATAGCCTCTGTATCAGCTTCTGCTTCCTGACCTGCTTGAGTTCCAGTCCTGACTTCTTCTGTTGATGAACAGCAATATGAGAGTGTAAGCTGAATAAACCCTTTCCTTCCTTACTTCTTTCTTAGTCATGATGTTTGTGCAGGAATAAAAACCTTGACTAAGACACATAAATAAATGGTTATATTATCTAGAACCACACTACTTAACTAAAGCATTTCCATCTGCTGTAATTTGTCAGAAACATGGAATAATTCTAATGAACCTATTTTAAAAAGGAGCATTATGTATTTTGGTAAGTATCCAAGCACATTCTTCTTCTGGTTAATATAAAAAGAGGCCAGCTCATTTGTATTGAACTTGGAATGAACCAGCATTATATGCACAGTTCTTTGTATTGCCCATGGAGGCTGATTTAATCTATTTAGGTGAAGATGGCAGACTGTCATGAATATCTACTTTTCAAATTGGCAGTCTTCCCCAATATAGTGCAGAGTTTGTAAAGGCAAAGATGATGGGATCACTGCTCTTGGATGAAGCTGGGCCTAAAAGCAACATCTGCAGAGAGAAATCTTACTAAGCCACAGGAAGGGACATTTTCTTCACTTATTGTTTCCAGTCATATATTGGTCTCCAGCCTTCTTCAGTGGAAATGCCACCACAAATGATATAAACAGAGAAGTAATGTAATTAACACTATTCTGATGCCAAGGCTGGTTTTTAAAGAAGTCTCCTTCCTTGCTCAATGACTTTCTTGTTTCATTGATTCTGGAAACTGGAGTTCTCTGGGAATATATGTGACCAAGCACTCTTTCTTTTGCTTTTATGGCTTACTATAGCATAAATTGCTGCAGATGTGAATGTTCTTATTGGCATACATGGAAGAATGACCTTACTTTATACTGCTATTATAAAAGCATGGTTTAAACTAGCCTTTCAATTTTTGTGTGACAGAAGAAGGGGCTAATCTTGTGGGTCTTGACCTCTCTCAAGCATTCAAACTATTGATGACAGAGCACATGGCTCTTTACATTCCCTGCTTGTCATTTTCTTGGCCTTAGATTGTTCCCAAACCATTTCAGTGTATATGCCTTATTGACATCCTGTGTTGTTGGCTAATGCATCTTCTCAGACTCAATGTCTCTGGCCTACATTTCTGTAAAGATTAAGAAAAGAAGTGAGGTTTTCAAATAGGGTCTATGAATTGTTTTCTGCATTTCCAATCCACGACAAGAGGAGTATCCTAGGAGTTCTGAACTCCCCACTTACTGATAAGAATACCTAATCAATGCATTATTTCAAGCAACTGCTTGATCATTCAATTTCATGACTCAGACTTGATCACTACACTTTTTTTTCTTAGAGGGAACTCGGGTATTTATTATAGCAAGACATGTCTCATATAATTCAAATAATTTCTATATTTAAGACAACTTCAAAGAGGATCTTATCTGGTATAGGTATTCTACTTTTATCTATTTATTAAAATGAAGCACAAATTTAACAGGATTAGTTCTACTTTATATACAAATATATGAGTTACACTATAAAACCATGAAAAATTTGCTAATGTTGTAGACAGGAAAAGGAAGACAATATTAAAAGAGGCTATCTTAAGTTATCTGCATACATATGGTTTTACTTGAAGATACAGTGGACTAAGGTGCCCGCCACTCTTTCATTTCCTCTCATAGGTTCCTTATGCAGTTGCTGATGGTACCTTCACAATTACTTAGTATGCGGAGCATGCTGAATACAAAGGCACCTGTGTATCAGGTCAGCAAAGTGTGCATTGTCCTAGTGAGAACTGAGTTCCACTAAACTGCAGAAAAATGGTGGCTCCTTGCAGACCCAGAGTTTCATCTCTTTTGTGCTGTTTAAATGAGACACTCAACAGAAACTGAAGATAACAGGAAGTGGTCAAGTTGTTCAGAGGTACACAGAAAGGAAGCAGTAATGAGAAAATATAGGATTTCAGAAATCAGAGGTAAGAAAATGACCTGATAAGTGGTGAATTATGAGAGTCTATTTGCAATTAACAGCAGAGGCTATAGTCATAAAGAATGTTGCTGTTTAAGGTTGAACTAGGTAGGACACAAAAGAGGAAAGAAGCAGGGTGCTTGCTAAGTGAAGAGCTTGCTTTCCAAAGACTAGTTTCATATTAAATGCTCATCCTTACTACCTAGGTTGCAGTTCTGGTTAAATGATGAAGTTTAATCTCCTTGAGCAATAGGGGCCTATGACCATGTTTCCAAAGGGAAATAGACCTGGGATGATGGCATTAACACACTAGCTAAGCATGCAAATCTTTCATGATGCAGCTACCTCTAAAAGATCCACCTCTGCTACCACACCAGAAATAAGTTTCAGAAACTGGAACATTGACAGGTACACTCTAAGGAGAGAGGCTACTTCTTATTTTATGAATATGTGGATAATTTTCATGGTCTTCAACTATTTTGAGATATTTAATATTTAGCACTAATTGTAAGTCTTATTCTGAAGAGTTCATTATATCTTTGCTTAATTCTAATTACATGTATGAATGCACATCTGCCTGTAAGGGAATGTGTGTACAATTATCTATGAAGAACAGCAGAGCGTGCCAGACCTTCTGAAACTGGAGTTACTGGTATTTGTATGCTAACCAACATGGTGCTGGAAAAAAACTCTGGGAAATATGTAAGAACAGCAAAAGCTTCCAACTGCCGAGCCACATTTCTAGACCTCAATTTTCATTTCAACAGTTCCATAATATTCTATTACAAATCAATCAATGTTTTCCCCACATGGATCAATTTAAGTTGGACTCTGGCCTTAGGAATTTTAAAATTCCAGTTTTATCAAAAATAGTGATGAGTATGTTTTCTGGAAATTTTCAGATTTCATAAAAGAATTTAATACATTATATGTTTTGAAACTGTTAAAAACTTGCAGTGAAGCACTTAAATGTAGTTATTAGCTATTATATCAATGAGAACTAAGTCATGATCTATAGAACCACAGACAGTATTATAGGGTGAGTGAGTAGAGGGACATCATCATTTGGAGAGGAAATAGAATTCATAATTATTGACGGATGGTGCTGGCAAGGGTTGTCATGACTAGAAATGGAGGATCAAGTGGCGAGAAGAGAGGAGGTGGTGGGGGGAAATACAATAGGAGACAAATGTAAGGGGCATTTGAAGGATAGTATAAAAGCCAAATACAAAAGAAAGTATTATATATATATATATATATATATACATATATATATATATACATATATATATATATATATATATGTTTACATATATATGCATAATCTAAATGAGACTGCAGAATGATGAAGGAGACAGAGACCAAACTGATCAGCATTTGTTACCAAACAAAACTTTCAATATGGATTGAGATATACCTACTTGACTTGTTGGGTGAAAATAATACAGCTGTTACCAAATCTATAGTTTGCTAACCTAAAGCCCTACTGCTGAAGACAACACCTATGCAACTCATTGAACATGGAGTTGTTAAGCTGGTTCCTACAATGAGCCCCCACCCCTGTGTTCTACCATTGTTGTTCGTCTTAGTTACAGGAAGGTACTCAGGATGCTACCGAAAGAGATATGTTATATCTGTCAGTATATTTTGCCTTGATCAATATTTGGAGGTTTGGCCAGAGACATTTAGGACCTCTGATATTAGCCATCAGTGTAACAGAAATGGGTGGAATGTGATGAGTACTTAGCAACCTAGTCACCTTTTCAGCACAATGGAACCGATGTTTCTCTAAGGTGACTGAATTTATGGTTGTGGTCCACATTAATTCTAAACATAAAATGGTCTATATATAGGTTTAGATTCTTCGTGCTCACTTCAGTACAACCCTGGAAATGAGTTACCTAAACTTTTAACTATGTATGCATGGGGAAAAAAATGAGTCCCATTTCTTGTGACATAGAATGATAAGCCAACTAGAGAGCTGAGAAAAAATTCAGAAACTCTACATGTTCAAAGGCTCTGGCAGACCACAGAAGGAGTTCCAGGTTATCCTTGGCAGTTTGGGAAGTTCTGGTCTCAAGAACTATTAACAAGGACACAGACTTAGTGGTCGAGTGCTTGCCTAGCAAGTGCAAGCCTACAGGTCCAATTCCTCCTACAAAGTAATCTACCTTTAAAAATGAACAAACCAGAGGATGACCACATGCTGTTTTCCTCACAAGGCTTAAACTACACCCACTTGCTTTCTATGCACTTTCTATCTTTGTTGTTTCATTTCCTCATGCATACATAAGTTAATGTTTGTTTCAATATTGTCATGTTGTATTAGTTGTATAATTTTATAATAAGATCCAACCCATGCTATCTTAAATGTCTTTATCTCCAGTTTCCTAAAAATGTCTAGTTAATCTTTCTAATATGATGCTTCAGTTTCTTTTTTTTAATGTTCATATATGGCCAAATGTGATCCTTTATTCCTTTCTGTCCTGGGGGGCAATATAAATAACCTGTTCTACCACAGCATCTTTATACCTTGTCAATATTCATTGCCATAATGGCCAATAGATTTCCTCTTAAAAATACAGTATCTGCCCCCATGAATTACATTGTTTTATATTGCTGTTGTTGATTTGGTTTGGTTTAGATGATATGAGAATATGAACATTAGCCAGAGGTTCTATGATATTGAGCTATACTGCATCCCTATAAACCACATCTTGATAAATAAAGCTTCATGGTATTAAACCTCAATAATTTATTGCTAAAATAAAAATAGATACATTGCCAAGTACATGTAGAATTTTGTTACAAACTAAAATAAAAAACTGGAAAACTCATGGCAAATTTTCTCAGAAAATGGCTGAATTGAATTCTACAAAAAGTCATATAAATCACTTAGAAAATGATAAACATTTCATGCATAAAGTTCAATCAGATAAACTTATAAATGAATAAAATTATGTGAAAAGGTAGTTCTTTTTTTATTTAGGATCACAAGGATGAAGACTGAAAAATAATATCAAATACTGCCTTTAATAAAATTATACTTTGGATGTAAATGCCTAAGACTTTCATGTTGCATTTATGGGTACCAAAAGTGATCACTATTTATGATTTTGTGGTTTTTCTATAGCTCTTACTTGGAAAAATTAACAAATAATGATTTTTCTCTGAGATAACTTTATCCATCATAATTTTTAACATAATATATTTAAATTTGTGGTTGGATGTATTTAAAAGCATTGGCTGCCATCATATCATTATGAATATTATTACTGTACATGCTTATTAGAACTTAGGTAAAATTATACGTAAATATGTTTAAGGGTGTATATGTACATGAATGATCCTATGTGTGGTAGAAGAAGGGTAATTGTATGTATTTTTTTATGGTTTCCTTTTCGTAGATTTCTGTTCTTTTCCAAATAGGTGGAGTGACCAGGAAGCCAGTGATTTGGGTATATTAGCATTGATTGTGATTAAATTGTCAACATTGCAGGTCAGACATTCTGATGGCAGTGAGTGTAAGTCTTCATGAGCATCTCTATCTGGTGACACAGGCAAGTCAGGTCCCCAGTATTGCTACATTTTCGAGGTAGGGTGTGATGGAACAATGCACATTCTTCTGTCAGTACAGGATCCCATGAGGCCTTGAGATGTTACTGTTCTTGCCTCTATTCCTACTAATTACAGGTACTAGGGACACTTGATAGTCAATCAACAGTAGCACTTCTTTGCAACCAAAATTGGCCATACAAAGATGAAAATTTAGTACAACATATCTTACATAGAAGTAGTAGCAGATATAAAGAAATAGTGGTTGCTGTTTCCTGCTACTATTGCTTTTGTAGGTTGATTTGTGTCTGTGTCTCTTTCTTCTTTTGGTTTTCTTGCTTAGGAGATTTCTTGTTTTTACTAGGATGTAGTTCCCCTCATTGTATTGGGTTTTCCACCTATAATTCATTGTAGTGCTGAGTTTGTGGTCAGATATTGTGTAAATTTTGATTTGTCTTGAAATATCTTCATCTTTCCATCTATGGTAATTGATAGTTTTGCTGGGTATAGCAGCTTGGGCTGGCACTTGTGCTCTCTTAGGGTGTGCATGATGTCTGTCCAGGCTCTTCTAGCTTTTATAGTCTCTGTTGAGAAATCGGGTGTGAGTCTGATTGGTCTGCATTTATATGTTACATGACCTTTTTCCCTTACTGCTTTTAGTATTCTTTCTTTGCTTTGGGCACTTGGTGTTTTGACTATTATGTGTCGGGAGGAATTTCTTTTCTGGTTCAACCTATTTGGAGTTCTGAAGGCTTCTTTTATGCTCGTAGTCATCTCATTCTTAAGGGTAGGGAAGTTTTCTTCTACAATTTTGTTGAAGATATTTACTGTGCCTCTTAGTTGATATTTTTCTCCCTCTTCTATTCCTATTATCCTTAGGTTTGTTTTTCTCATTGTGTCCTGGATCTCCTGGATATTTTGGGCTAGGAGCTTTTTGGTTTTGCATCTTCTCTGACTGATTTGTCTATGTTTTCAATGTTGTCTTCGGCTCCCGAGATTCTCTCTTCCATCTCTTGTAGTCTATTGGAAATGCTTGCATCTGTGACTCCTGATTTCTTTTTTTAGGATTTCTACTTCTTGGGTTGTCTCTTTTAGTGTTTTCTTTATTGCTTCCATTTCTGTTTTAAATTCCTTCTTCCATTCCTTAATCTATTTGGTTCTGTTTTCTTCTAGTTCTTTGAGTTCTTTGAGTGTTTTTCTTGTTTCTTCTTTAAAAGCTTCTAATTCTTTACTCTTTTCCTTCTGTACTTGTTTAAGGATCTCCATCATCATCTTGAGGCAAGATTTCATGTCTAAGTCTTATTTTTCTGGAGTGTTTTGCGTTCTGCTGTTTGCTGTAATGGGAGAGCTGGGTTCTAGTGTTGCCAAGTTGTCTTGGTTTCCTTGGGATATGCTCTTTTGCTTTCCTCTTGCCATCTTGTTGTCAGTAATAGGTTCTTGCCTTTCCCTTGTACCTGCCCTGTGTACCTGGATCTATGCTGGATCAGATGGCAGATGGTCTGAGCCCTGTTCTGTGTCCCAAAGCTGCTGGGTGGGAACAGAAGTCCCAATGCTGGGTTCCTAGTCCCTGGGTCAGGCAGGTTAGGGCTGTGCTTTCTATGCGTGCTCGGCAGAGGTCTCTCTGCCCCCTGGCTACTCGGATCACCTTCTACCAGACCTTTATCTCTGGGGCTCCGCTGGTCCAGATGGCGGATGGTCTGAGCCCTGTTCTGTACCCCAAAGTCGCCGGGTGGGAACATAGGTCCCAATGCTGGGTTCCTGGTACAATGCTTCAGTTTCTAAAATATTATCAATAGAAATTTAATTGTCATCTTTACACACATCTTCTGAGAAAAAAAATTATGACATCATCTTTTAGAAAACACCATGATTCACAAAACTTAAAATTTCTGTTTTCTAAAATATAATTTCCTTTAGTGAACTGGAATTCATTGTGGTAGAAAAACAATGTATTATGGAAAATCTGACTGGTAGGATTAGCTTTCAATTTCTACTTTTGTACAGTTGGGGAAATTAATTCACTGCTCTAAGGCTCAGTTTCCTTATTTGAATAATGAAGAGGTTGTAGTAGAGAAGGCATTAGAATGGTCACCAAGTTCCATTCCAAATTGTGAATTCAATGAACATCTGTTATTAAAAATAATTTTTGTATGCCTGCAGGCTACTCTGCAATAGCATCTTAGTTTAACAACCACTCTACCTCCTGCTTTGGCTTTTCTCTTCTAGGTGAAGATATATTCCATAGACATGAATGGAAATTATCATGCATTTAAATATATGATACCACCTAAATAGATTACCTAATTACCAGGGGAATCATACAGTGAACTATACATCTAAAAGTGGAATCCCAGATTGAATTAATTAGGTGTTTTTTAATATAACTACAATGTTCCTATCATATGTTACATGCATTGTAACTCCAATTCATAGACACTGGACTCTGGACTGGTAGAGAAAGGTCATAAAGAAGCAAATATAAAGAATAAAGTTGTAAAAATAAGTAAGTAATAATATGCTACAAAAATAACTGCTGAAAAACAAACTTAACATAGGCCACTGGTTATTAGGCTCAATACTTGAAGTATAACTTTATGAAGATTAACTTAAATATAAAAGTAATTAAAAATACTTGTTTTAATGCTGATTTTTTCTTGGACAAGATGTGTAGTGTACTTTAACAGTTCCCTCCACCCTGTTTCTTAGATTGTAACATAAAAGCAGGATAATCCTTCCTGTGAGCACTTAATATGGAGTAGCAAGAGTTGAAGTTTGACAAGATCCACTTTGTTCTTCAGCTAGCTAACAGACTTGGAGTCCAAGTTCCTTGTGTATGCAATGTCTCAACTTACTTTTCTCTTCAGTAATGGCTTGGTTGAGGAAATAAGAAAGAAGGCACAAAGCCTTTGCTGACATATCACTTTTTACTTTTCTCTCAACTAGGTTTCGGTACTTACTCATAATGGATGCAGAATCTGGAAAGAAAGTGTTTAGAGACATGCTTAGGTGGAAGAAACTCTCAAGCTTTGCAGCCCTATAATGCACTACTCTTCATTAAATATGTCTGTTCATGAAACATATTGATAATTATTTCGTGTATTTTGCATTAGCATATATTCTTGATTTTTCTCTCTTAGTAACTGTGGTGGAAACTACGATAAAGTTGAAAATTATTAATATTTCAGGCTGAAGAAAAGAAATTTTCAAAGACCAAAATGCAATACTGCTGGCAATAGAATTGTACCATACATTGTATTTTCTTCCCGCATGTGATTCAAGACCCTCCTAAGCCTTAGTTCTTTTCTATCTTGAGTGGCTTTCTCTGCGAGTAGAATCTAGCCGACAGAATTTATATTATGTGCATGTGTGTTGGGTCTGCAGAAATGTCTGTGCAGCCCTTATGTGCTGGTGTTCATGGAAACCAGAAGAAGGCATCCGAATCCATGAAACTTTATTTATAGATGGTTGAGAGACATCACACTGATGCGGGGAACTGAATCCTCTGGAAGAGCAGCACTTATTTTTTTTTAGCTACTGAGGCATGTCTGCAATCCCAAGCTCATTTATTTTTTAATTATCTTGATATGGAAACAATAATCATCAGCTCTATTCACAGCTGGCCACAAATTCATCTTACTGGTGCTGTAATGGCAGAGACAAGTCACAGAGTTTTATTTGACTATCCTCTCAGGAAGCAGAAGAACACATAGTTCTGCTGCAAGGATAGAAATTGAGGTGAAAGGACAAAAATGGGTATTTGCTAATAATGTTACCATGAGGTTTTTCATAACAATTCATTTCTACTATGATATTTGTTCTGAAAGGAATATGATGATAACAATATAACCCTCCAATCTTCCTGTAATTGTTGCTATTATATAATTCTTCAAATATACCTGGCCTGGGATATAGGGACATTTGGTTCTATGACTGCCTTTTTAATTGGGCTGTTGGCAAAGAAGTGGTACCTTTTCCTGGACTTTCTGCTATATGGAGAAATATGGCTGTACTTAGCTATTGATATTACTGGGAAATTATACAGTTCTATCATTCCAAATAATGCATGGTAACTTACATGTAAGTGCCAAATTATAAAAACTAATATGTTAAAATGTTATTAAACTGAGTGTTATAGTACAGAAATTTGAAGGATTATATAGTATCAATATTATGCTTACTAAAAATAAACAGATAGTTGAAGAAAATTTAATAATCAAATATAAAAAAATAAAGGCATAAACTCTCTAGCTTGTCGTTGGATAGAAACCGAGCTTATGTAAAGCATCCTCAGCCACACACACATCGACATCATTTTAAAAATACTCATTTCAGCCTTGTGGTGTATAGACATTAATTTAAATCCTTTAACCTGCTCAAATCTACAATATGGTTGCATCACTGTACAACAAGTACAGTGAGATACAGTGCCTATGTTTTCTTTTCCTTTCTTTCCCTTTTCATACCTTTTTCTTTTCTTTTATCTGATATTTTCTTTATTTATATTTCAAATGTTATTCTTTTTCTTGGTTTCCCCTATGAAAACCCCCATCCCAAACCTTTCCCCTGCTTTTATAAGGGTGCTCCCCCACCCACCACCCACTCACTCCCACCTTCTTACCCTGGCATTCTCCTACACTTGGACACCTAGCCTTCTCAGGACAAAGGGCCTTTCCTCCCACAGATGCCCTACAAGGCTATCTTCTGCTATACATGTGGCTGAAACCATGGTCTGCTCTGTGTGTACTTTGTGGTTTGGTACTTTCTACGGAACCTTTTGTGGGGTTTGGTTGGTTAATATTGTTGTCCTTCCTATTGGATGGCAAAACTCTTCAGCCTTTTATACCTTGCCTCAGTTTCTCCATTGGGGTCTCTGTGCTCAGTCCAATGTTTGCCTGAATGCATCTCCATCTGTATTGGTTAGGTTTTTGCCTCAGGAGAGAGCAATGGAGAAGAGCCTCGAACACATAGGCACAGGAAAAAATTACCTGAACAGAACACCAGTGACTTATGCTTTAAGATCAAGAATCAATAAATGGGACCTCATAAAATTTCAATGCTCCCCTAAGGCAAGGGACACTGTCAATAGAACCAAATGGCAACCAACAGATTGGGCAAAGATCTTTACCAATCCTCCATCCAATAGCGGGATATTATCCAATATGTACAAAGAATTCAAGAAGCTAGACTCCAGAGAATCAAATAACTCTATTATAAATGGGGTACAGAGCTAAACAAATAATTCTCAACTGAGGAATATCAAGTGACAGAGAAGCAACTAAAGAAATTATCAACATCTCTTGTCATCAGATAAACAGTCCTCCACTGTTGGTGGGATTGCAAGCTGCTCCAACCACTCTGGAAATCAGCTTGGCTGTTCCTTAGAAAACTGGCCATAGTGCCTTTGATGTTTACTCCTGACTTTGATCTCAGACATTTGAATTACTTGGACATATGGGTGAGTAAATTATATCTTATGAGTATACTTTCATGGCGTTCTTTCCTTGAACTTCTATCTTCTGCATAGGAAGGGGTTACCTCAAGTAACACATTCCTTCAACCAGATAGAAATGGAGGCAGAGTTTGACTTACATTTTGGATCTAAGCATATCTTGTTCCCATTGGTTGAATGATCTTTGGATAAGAATAAATAATTGTTTCAGGCTACTTAACTGTATAATGTCATAATGAAGGACAGATGAAAAAACATCTTCTATCAGGTTGAAAATTCAACCGTAAAGAAAGTCAGTTAGCAAAGTCAGTATTAAGAATATGTAACCAGATGACTTTATTCCCAAAAGCTTGGAAATTTTGATGCTATTTTCTGTTCAAACTTGTTTTTGAAGAAAACCACTTTGTGCCACAGCTTAAATTTATAATACCAAAGCTTATATATCTTCTGTGTAAGTATAATTAAGATACTATTTAAAAATTAAGCTTTGTTTATGTGTTTGCTTATAGTTTTCTAGAGTATGCTTTAAGCATTGGCCACAAGCCACATTGGGACATTAAGTAATCACAATGCTAGCACATTTCAATATTCAGCTGGCAACAAGGCCTACAATTATAGTTAAGCTTTCATTCTCTCTGTCTGCAATTACCTAACCAGTGATAAGGAGATTTTCATGATTGCCATTAAGGGTCTAATTATGACTGAGTTGGATACAAGAACAGCTGTTAGCAAATATCTACCCATTCCTATGGGTAAATTGGTTGGTCCATCATAGGAGAGGGCTTAGGAAGGTAGACCAAACTACAGCAGCCAATGAAGTTCTTTACAGTAGCATTCAGGATATACTTTTATCATTCTCTTTGTGCAGCTTCATCATCTTTGAGGGTTACCCTGGGAATATCTATGGACCCAAGATGAGGATCTGTCCTCTTTCCTAGAGCATGTCTCTTGTTTTGATAATTTCTCTACTTAGTCTGTAATGAAGAGAAGGAAGTTCTGAATTCCTGAGAAATGATAGACTAAATAAACACTTTTAAATGCTTGAAAAACAAAATGCAATAGGAACTTATATCAGTGATTCAGAGATTGTTCTTATTAAGTATTCATGTCATTTTCAAAGCCCATTTACAAGTAAAGCCCATGGTTGAGTGTTCATTGACTTTACTGTAAGTCATATAAGATGTAACTTAAATCAAAGCACAGTCAAAAGGAAAATGTCATAGGTTTACTTAGTTGTTTGATGGTCATGTTTGTTGAAACATAGTAAGCTGAAAAGGCTCATTGTTTTTATCCTTAAAAACATAATAACTAAGTTGAATCCAAACTATTCTGTGAATAAAGGATCGAATAGGAAGAAGCAAAGGTAGGACTTCATTATAAAGTGATTTGGAAGAGTTAGCTATGAATGTGCCAGCTCAAAATGTAAGTAACAAAAGATAAGCCTACTTATCTGAGAATCTGAAGTACATAATGTCCTGTTTAGAAATGTCTTTATACAGGACATCAATGATCATAATACAGACAATAAACAAGGTCCACTGTTTCAGGTGGAAAAAAACCACCATTACTCAATATATATATATATATATATATATATATATATATATATATATATATATATATGTGTGTGTGTGTGTGTGTGTGTGTGTGTGTGTGTGTGTGTGTGTGTGTGTGTGTGTGTGTGTTTGTGTGTGTGTGTGTGTGTTAATAATCTTAGAAAACAATTCACTGAACAACTTTTATATAATAGCTCTACTTATTTTCTATATCTAACACACACTGATTATTGTAAACATCTCAAAAATATCAATTTTAGGATATGTTAGAGAATTTAAAACTCCTGCTTAGAATTTTATGCCATAGAGTATTTTGTTTCTAGAACATGCTAAAAAATGTGTTTTTACAAAGGAAGTTGAAATTAATGTTTTGTATTTTTAATGGTCCAAAGATAAGTTTAATTTCAAGCCAAATTAAAAAAAAAATCCCAAACCAATGTTAATTGAACAGCATCAAAATCTTTATTTAATTTAATTTTAAAACATTAAGATGAACATTTGCCAAGCTTAAAAATAATAGAAAACATATCATATAATTTGCTCTTACAAAAAATTAGGTCATTTAAACTAATGTGTAATAGGATAAAGACAACCATTTTAAACAGCAAATTCTAATCAACATCAAGCCATGCTTGAAAATAAAAAAGGATCATGCACTTAAAAATTCTCAAAACTGTGATTTAAAATATTCACAGTGCTAAAACCGTTATTCATGGGAATAAATAGGTCCTCTCTTTAAGTATTTCCACTCTTAGACATCTTCTCTAGTACAAGTGAAAATGAGGAAAACCATGTGAAAAATAGAAGAAATGCCTGTGTTGCTGATTACCATGGTGCTTATTTATTTTAAAGTGTACTTTGGCAGAATTCCCTGTGCTGCAGACATTAGCCATTAGCTGGTATTCCACAGAATAAACTTATGAGACAACAGTGTAAGTCATTAGATGTCTCTGCTACAGAATAGATCACAATACCACGGCCCGATGCAATAATATAGCAGGAGCAGAATATAGGGCGGGGACCTTGGGAATGAGTTCAAACAGAGGGAAGCTGGGTCTAGAGTAGGTGCATTGAAAACTCCATAATATATTGCCTCATGATTAGTGCAAGTAACAACTGTCTTGCCTTCATTCAGTGCCCTATTTTGATATTTCCCAGGCTTGTTGTAAATGAATTGTATATTTGTTATAATAAACTAAACACCAACTTTAGATAATATAAATTAAATTCTTACATAATCTATGAAACATAATTTTAGAATAATTAGGATACATTCTTTCAAATGTTCTAGTATCATATTTGTCTAGATTGGAATCGTGCCCAAACATTCCACTGAGAAATATACTACATAATTAAACTATTGCATGGCTTATTTTGAGAAAGCCAATGATCCAGAGGCCTTCACCATCAATATTTGCTTTGCATGATCACAAAGGTTATCTGTGATTTCTGTAATCAGTTCTGCCTTGGTTTTCAGGAGTTGGAAAGAGATATAACCTGTCATTGCTGGGCAAAAGCCTGTACTGTAGACAGCACTGCATACAAGTCCATCACACATCATGATAAAAGACAAATGTTAAATTACACTGTATATGTTACATATATTTTCTTTACTAATAAAAAAACCCCAAAACAACAGAGGTCAGAAAATGTCTTAAAATGATGCAAAAAAACCATTGTTGCTAGACAGTACATGTCAAATTATTACATTATATACTGTTTTTTTTTAATTTTTAATATGAATGAAACAATCTGAACATGAAGATAGAGCTGCCAAGAATCTCTGTGTAGATAACAAAGATGATACAAAGTAATAATAAAGAAATAAGTGATATAGATGCATCAAAGACATTTAGATAAAATTGTTTCATATTATGCAAAGCATAAAAATTGCTCTTACCTTAATCTGCCATTTCCTGAAGTCTCTTAATGTGTATGTATAATTAAATAGTTTAAAAATACGTGTGTGTGTGTGTGTGTGTGTGTGTGTGTGTGTGTGTGTGTGTGTGTTTTGTGAACTATGCATTTAGAATGCAGTTTATTATTGTTGGGCAGAAATTTTCTCTGAGAAAAAAAACTTCCATTGTGGAGGAAGGTCATGATACTCATCTTGTCCTAAAGAGAGGTAAGATATCCTTCAGGGAAACATATTAGACTTAGGAAGTAAATAACTCAAAAGCTCCAGAAAGCTGTTCACACTGATTAGGTATATCAGGCCCCTTCCTCCTTCAGTATATATAAACAATATAAGGACTTCTGAATGGCCCTTGGACTAGCCAGGGTGCCATGAGGATTCTCAGACAAGTTGAGCCATCTGTAAGAAAAAAAAAAAAAAAAAAAAAACAGTGCTACTCAGAAGCTCAGTTCAACTGAGATGTCTGAAAGAGATTCTTTCCCATATTAAATTGTTGGTTTGTTTTGCTGAACAGTCCAGCCTTCCACTGTTTATAAGCCAGCACCCATGCTAGAGTAAACTTTGAGTGGTAGTGCTGTATTTAAGTTATTTCTGCTCCAATAAATAATGCCTCAGCTGTACTCTTGTAAGCAATCCCAATAAAATTCATTGGTTCACCGAGTGGGCGTGACTGGGGTCCTTGTTTTGGTCTGTCCATTTCCTATCTGGAGGGAGTAGATTAGATGTTTTATCATGTCTCCCTGGAAATAGCGTCCTATAATGATTATGCATAAAATTTTCTCAAATACTTCAAATTTGATTCAGCTGTTATCTTAGCTACTGCCCTGATTGTTTGAAGAGTAGAAATGAACGGCAAGCCTAATCCTGTGCGTTTTGATGGAAATCTCTATTCTTTTGAATACTTTTGAGGGTTAAACAACTTAGTAGGTGTTGAGGTGTATTCCTCAGACACACATCGTAATTTAAACAATTACCACTGAAACTCACACAAAATGTATGTCCTCATATTTGTGTCAATTTATGATTATCTAGTAGCTTTTAAAACATAATATGTATGTTCATTATTATTAGTATTTTTAAGCTTTTAGAATATTTTGACTGATAAATTTGGTTTCTGAATTTGTGTCAGAAAATAAGCGTATTTGGCATAGCATGTACTTGGAATGATGGAGAAATTTTAAAATGTCATGGCACCCTGAACATAAGAAAATAAGCCTATTTACTATAGATATTTCACAAATAGTAGTCTGCCATTAAATATTTTAAGTGTTTTATATACATTTTGAACTTATAATTGTGTCATAAAATCTGTTTAGCTGTTATCTTAGCTACTGCCCTGATTGTTTGAAGAGCAAAAACAAACTGCAAACTAATTCTTGTGGGCTTTGATGCTCCTCTGTGTCCCTTTGAATATTCTTAAGGGTTAAGGAACTCAGGAAGGATTAAATATAATACTGAGCCTTACTGTGCTTTCAAGCACACTTAACTTTAAAACTCCCATAATGTACAAAAATATTTTACAAATATTTAGAATTTAGAAACCCGTTATAAACTATTGTCTTTGTGTTTTTACATATGTGGTCATCGTAGTGCATGTATAACCATGTCTTGCTCATATAAAAATAGATTAAAGAATTGATTGAATGAAGCAAGATGCCTACTCCAGATGTTTTATTGAATAAAAAATAATCAACGTGTTACACAGATATATGATTTACAACTCCAAGACAGTAACATTATGTGTATTTTATGTAATAATTTCTGTTTTCCTAAGCATGGCTGTGGTGATCAGAGGACAATATGCAGATCTCCCTGTTGCCCTGTGAGTTCCTGATATAGAAGTCAAGTAGCAAGTAATGTTTAAGAGAAGTGCCTTTATAAGATGAGCCATCTTGCTTGCTAGAAAATGATTTTTCATTGAAATTATATGTATAATTATGTGTTTGATGAACTTAACAAGCAAGAATTAAATTATATGCAAATAAGAACAGGGATTCCATTCATGAGATGATAAAAAAAAGACATTTTGAATGTGGCCCGTATTGGAGAAAGGTTGGGTAATAAATGTATACATTGCTATAAAGTATAGATGCAGATATATTTAATTTTTGATTACTAATTACACACTCACACACAAAATCCATTTGAGCTCCAAATTTACATTTTCATTTTAATTAAAAATTCCATTTTCCTATTAATTACCAGATTTACAATGAAAAATCAGATATAAAATTAAGAGGGATAAATTAAAAATTAGTCTTTGAGAACTCAAACACAAAATGCTTCAACCCAACTCTATTCCTAAGAGATTGGTAAACAGTGCCCCCTTGTGTTGAGAATCTGGTGTTATGGTTTCTTTTTAATTATTAATATTTTGAAGATGCGAAACTATATATATGGAGGATATATAGAACACTTTAAACAAACTTTGAAAAAGAAGCTGAAAGACTGAAACAGTAACTAAATCAATATTTTAAAATGGTTTTCTACTAGTCAATTTCTACACTCACTATGTTGGACTTTAGTGTATTCTAAATCTTGGGTTTTTCCCAGCTGCCATGGAAAGGGGTATTGAGAGAAGACGGATTCCTTAGTAAATCTAAGAGTAAATAAAAAATATGGTTTTTCAAATTATTAGGTACATCTCCCAGAAAAGGGAGCATAATTCAACTCAGGCAAGACAGAATTCCTTTATTCTTTTGACATAACATGGAAACTTGCCATGTTATCCAAGTGAGCCTCAGAACACACGGCATAAATGATATTCTAGTTAGAAACTCTCCAGTAGCTAGGCCTACAGGAGGGCATTGCTATGCCAGGCAGGTACAACTGTTTAATTCAAAACTCAAGTATCACTAGATGTCTCTTCATGTAAAAAGAAGGCTTATTTGGTTTTGCACTATAGATTCAGATATAATTTGTACATACATAATTATGGTTATATGTAAGCTTTAATATGTGTTAAATGTACATCTAACATACACTTTTAATTTTGCTGTGAATCGTGTTCTATATGTTTACATGGCGTGGTTATATAACTATACATTCTGTATTCTCGATACTATGGAGAATGCAGTCCAAGTGTTCTATAAGAATGATTTGTGAGAAAATTTATATACCAGACAATGACTAGTTTAGCTTCTAGGTAAATGTCATAAGAAGACACATTTCCTTCTAATACTCAAGGAAAATCATTTCAATTCCTGAGGTTTTAGGATATTAATTAAAAATTCATACTTCTGTGCTCAATTCAACAATATACTTGACTCTTACCAAACAGTATTAGCTTTTCATACAAAGTATTTTATCAAGTTACGAACAAGGAAGCATGTTGTGTCACTAACAATTACTTAGAATGCCATGCCATTCCTTCCTTCATAAACATTCTGTCAGTGTTTTGCAGAAGGCATATGCTTGTCGGCTTGATGTGCATTAGTTTTAGGGGGAAGCTGTTTGACACATTACAGAACTGTAGCCAGTAGACCCCATAACTACATAGCCCACTATGTCTAATTATAAAAGATGAAGGTTTTGAAATTTGCATAATTGCAACTACTGGTAGGGGTCGGTAACATATTTGCATTATCTACTTATGTGCCACACCAACTCTTTTAAGCACCACTTTACAACAAGTCTGCTAAGTCAGATGTTTGTAGGTGTCAGAACATTGTAACCTACAATGCTAGTGATGCCTTTTTCTGCCCACATCTCGGGGATCTGATGGCTTTCTAAAATCAATTTCTAGGTCTGGGTACTACTCTACCTTCCAAGCTTTTGAAAATAAATAGCCTTTCTATCCACAGCTCTATGTAAAAATAGAAATTACTTGTACTTCTAAGTTAAGTTCCACATATTCATTTATGCCTTTTACAAATAAGTTATTTCATTTTCTATAATTCAGAATAATTAATATACATAAGGATGACATTCACGTAAAGGTACAGAGAGACAATGAGACAGTCAAGAATAACAGTATTTACTTTGAAAGCAAACAGATATCTTATATCTTAGAGAAATGAATAATTTTCATACCTGCTACAATTTTAATGTCTAAATAGCATGTGAAATAATTAAATTAGTAAATGAAAAGGCAAGTAACTTAATCAGTGCTGAGCATTTGCTAATAAAAATAATGGTGTTAATAGCTACCATTAATTTGGTAGCTTCCACATTCAAGGTCCAAGCACATTTCATATATTACTGGTAATTCTCATTAAAACATGGTAAGGTGGACAATTTACCACTATTTCATTAAAAGAACCTAGATTCCAGAAAAAATTTGATCAGTTGCCCAAGAGTTTATAGAAATTAAACCTGGAGATAAACCTACTTTTTATGATTATAATCTATAGTTTTCCTATGCATTCCTCCACCCCCAAAATTACAACAATATTTTATGAAAAACACCTTCCTGGCAGAACCTTTAAAATCTAGTTAATGTGATAGATCATTGCTTCAGCATTTCTTTTCTGGTAGAGATTAGTTGTCCTCAAAATAGTACCACATGCATTTCATTTATTTCTTCACTCAACTAATACTGCCTCTTTGCTCTGTGCAATATGCTGTTATAGTCATAGAGAAGATATCAATTAGGAAGTGAACAGAAATCAAGAGCCTAATAATAAAACACTGAACATTACCACACTAGTTGTAAAGAACATCATAAAAATGAGTAAACAAATGGAAACCAAATAGGAATTTAAGAGATTGGAGGACAGATAGATGAATTCACTGTTCTGATAACTGGTAAATCACTAAAATGTATTTACTATAATAAAATGAAATACACTTACCTAGTGCATTACTGCTGCATTTCTTCTTCTCTCCAAGTGGAAGTCCATGAAGCTTTAGCAGGGCAGTGCCCTGGTGGCATTTTGAGTGTGCTTCTTCGATATTAGGAGGTCCACAATAGAGAGCTTCTCTGTTCTAGTTTTCACAAAGACAGGTGTCATTGCTGGACTGCCCAGTGCTCAGTAGGTATAAATATTTGGAGAAGTGATTTACAAAGAAGAGATGAAGGGACAAAAAGAGAGGACAAGAACAGCAAAGGACATTTTAGTCTCATAGTGAGCCATGATTTATAGGGGAATTACGGAGAGTTGGATGGTCCATTTGTTTTTCTATACACATATGACTGAAAGATAATTTATTGAACCAGGTTGCCATATTCAGAAAGTAAACAAATAGCATGTTTCACAAATTGAACAAGACAAGATGATAATTCCTTCTGATTTATCTTAGTTGAAATTTGTTCGTCAGGCTCAATAGTCAAAATTGTCATAGGACATGAGGTTGGCTTAGCTGGCTGCTGGGAAGTACATAAGGAAATTGACTTTGGACTTACAGGAAATCACAGGCATCCTGCTTCCAACATTTTGGTTCCTTTCAGTTTCTTCTCTCCAGAAATAAAAAAAAAAAAAAAAAAAAAAAAAAACCACCCAAGCTGTGTTTCTGCAACTTGGCTCCTCAACATTTTCTAATAAACAAGGGTGCTGGTGAACCTCTGGTTAATTATGAACAGCATCTAATTGTATAAAACATTTCAGCCTGAAGAGAAAATAAATATGCAAAGTATCTTCTTACATGAAGATAGTCTGGATCATGAAGAAAGATACAACCTTATGCTTTGATTTCTCAGAATAAGGCAACACCCCAGAAACAACAGCAAACAAACAACAACAAAAGTGTGTGTGCATGAGTATGCATACATTGCAGGCTCTCATGGTGTCACCTTGGTGACAGTGCATGGGTCTGCCTGAGTATTTCTCACTGCAGATTTCCATTTTGCTCATGTTTGCCTCTTCTCGGATGGCATTATTACTGGACCACTTCTTTCTTGCTTTCTTTGGGAGAGGTCTTGGTCTCTAAGGCATCACTTCTGCAATTTCATTGGTTTCAGAGAACAGTTTATTAGGCCTGATCTCTCTCAGTCTACTTTCTTCCCCTCCTTCTCTCTTCTGCATGCTGGACTCTGGGCCTTTTTATTTCTCAGGTCTCCTATAGGTTAAGCCTAAGCACTTACATTCTCTTGCTTTTAACTTAGCCAGCACTGGCATCTGTATTCAGTCACTCTCCCTGTGAATAAATAAATTCAGACACCAGCCTCCAAAATCTCAAGTCTGGCTAGACAAACAGCTTGAGATGCAGCTCCAGTCACACTTTCCTCTCACCTTGGAACAAAAACATCTCAATGGCACTGAGATGCAACTGATTGTATCTTTAGTTCCCCAGTGTATAGCTTTGCTAGACTTTTAAAGGGCTACCATATACCCTACAAAATTAGCATTCAACAAAGGAAAGTTATGCATCCAAAGGAGAAAGTAAGGAAGAAAAATGGGTATATCCGTGCATGGGGTAGCTAAGGAATTCTGGAGGGAAGTTGGTGCTTTTGAGAGGTTTTGGTCTGTCAGGAGACAGCTATAGTCTACCCAGTTTGAGTTGCCTGGTAAGCAATTTATATTGTTGAGAGTTTTCAGGTATCCCTCTAAATATCCATGCCTCTTACTTCAAATAAATAATTTTGCCTATAAAAGGCTCCAATGAAAATTTTCTAACATCAGAGTTCTATGAAAGCAAACACATATAGCTGGCATTTGGGCACATTTCCTTTCTTTTCCATATAAGCGGTTTAAATAGAGTTAAGTTGTTTATCTTCTAAGCTCATGGGGCATGAACACCCCTAAAAATGTAAGTCTCTCCTTTGGTCAGGTGGTCATTCTGACACTTGTTTGTATATATATATATATATATATATATATATTAACATATTATTAATATTTTGAGAATACCATATGATTTATTATTTACGCACACCAACTCCTCTTCTCAAATCCTATCTTTTATAGTTGTACCTCCTCCCAACTTCACATCCTTTCCATTTTGTATTTTGATCTTTTAATTAAACTGTATTGTTTATTGTTATGCATACAGGTGTTTTGCCTGTGTGTATCTGTGCACTGCATGGATGCACTAGCCACAGAAAACAGGAGAGGTCAGTAGACCCCAGGGAAAGTGAATTACATAGAGCTGTGGGCTTCTATGTGGGCACTGGGAATTGAACAAGGGTCTTCTGGAAGAGAAACCAGTACCTGTAACCATTATGGAAACCCTCCTGCCCCTCCTTGTTTTACTTTTAATAACACTCAAATCCAATTAGTACTGCCTATATACGAATGCCTGTGTCGGACTATCCACCGACACTACACTCTTAAAGAAGTATTAAAGGAGAGTTAATCTCCCTCTTCCAGAACACAGGCACTGACAAACTTCTAGTAGTGGTGAACACACATAAACCTCTACCTATCCATGTTAGAATATACACTGGCTTGATATTATGCAGATCTTTTGTTATCAACAACAGCTCCTCTGAGGTTTTGGGTTCACTGGTCTTTAATATCCAGAAGACACTATTTTCCTACTGTCTTCCTTAATTCCTGGCTCTTATAATCCTTCTGTCTTTCTCCCATGATGTTCTTCAAGCCATGATGGGCATGAGTGGAGGTAATATAGGTGTCCCAGCTAAGGCTAAGTATGGCACTGACACTTAGTCTCTAAACTTGGACCGTTGTGTTTCTGAGTTAACAGTCATTGATGCAAAGACTTCTCCATTGAGATCTGAGAGCTGCAAGGATCTATAGACATAGAAAAGCAAATTTAGATGGCGATTTGATAGTATATGCATTTAACAGAGAAATTAATGTAGGTCCATCCCTGGGGTCTGTGAGATTTCCAACTTAGGTTCCTGGCCAGATTTAATGTACCAGACCTAAGTTTCTCCTTTGGAATATATATTAAATCGAATCAGAAAGTATCTGGTTTGCCCATAAAACTCAAACACAAACAGTCAGTTCTTTCACTCTTGCTATTATTGTGGCTCACAAAGTCATACGAGGCTAAAACTATTAAAAACTGGACCCTTCCCAATGAGCCTATGATAGCCATATACTTCATTCTCCACATAGCAATATAGTAGGGACTATAATTGATTCCCATGGCTCTCTTACTTCACAGAGGGCCAACTCACTACACCAGCACTAACCTTGAGTGTTCCCCTCTCCCTCTCCCTTTCCCTCTCCCTCTCTGGTGTGTGTGTTCTCTTGTTGGACTTCTCCTAGACTAACAGTAAAATTTATATTCTCAAAGCCTCAAAATTGTCAGGTTTTATTTGAAATATTTATTTATATTTCTTTGTATCTTGCCATGCTTTGATGTCCTTAAACACAGAGATCTCATTACATTCATCTTTGTGATTCCAAGATCCTAGAGAATCCTAATTCTGGGTAAGCATTCTGTATTGTTGCAGGAAAGAGTGTCGTCCTTCAGTAGATGAATGGATACAAAAATTGTGGTACATTTACACAATGGAGTACTACTCAGCTATCAGAAACAATGGCCTAACGAAATTCTCAAGAAAATGGCTGCATCTAGAGAATATCATCCTAAGTGAGATAACCCAGTCACAAAAGAACAGACATAACATGCAGTCACTGATAGTGGGATACTAACCCCAGAAAGCCCTAAACACCCCAGAAACAACCCACAGACTGTGTGAAGATCAAGAGAAAAAAGAAAAAAAAGAATATATTTTAATTAAACTAGAACTGTATCATACCCCCCTTTTTTCCTAAAGCCCCTCCCAGTTTCTCTTCTATCTCCTCAAATTAATAACCTCTTTTCCTATATCATGGTTACATATATACATATGTGTATGTATAGGTACCCACAAATACTTAATTACAACCTTATAAAAATGGGTTTGTATACTTTTATGAAAAAATGCTTAAAAATCTGTACATTTATCTTTGTTTTTTAAAAATAAAGTTAAAAACAAAACAACAACAACAAAAGAAAGTGTAATTTCATAAATATGATGCCTCAATTAAAGATACCAAAACTTCAGTGAGCTTGGAAGAAGCTATGTAAAGCATTGTAAAGGGGTAGCTTGTGGGGACAGATCTTTAGGAAGAAAACGTATTTGTTTGTCTTAAGAATTCATGTCAACAGTAGAGATTAGATTTGATCCATAATTCTAACTGATGTTCAGCATATTCATTCATTATTTTGAGAGTTAAGATGTTATCAAGCCATCAAAAAAAGAAACTTAGAAATTAATAAAACTAGCTATTTTAATAACATCACCAATCACAAAATTATTTATATTTCTCATGACAGGACCCTTTGAATAAGTTTTTTTTCCTTTTCATATCCCTGCCATTTCTTCTCTCTCTCTCTCTCTCTCTCTCTCTCTCTCTCTCTCTCTCTTTCTCTTGTGGGTTTGTTTTTGGTTTTTTGACTCACACTTTTCCAGGCTGGCCAGGAACTTATGATTCTTCTGCTCCATTCTCCAGTGTATTGAGGTTCAAGCAACCATACCCGTCATAAATTTGCAAACAAAATAATGATCTCAGTTCCATCACCATAATTAAATTGCTTTTTGGAAAGACTTCTCACTTTCTGCATATCATCCCAACCTTGCTCCTCCCACACTTCAAACTCTTCATTACTCTCCTAACATCTTAAATGTTGTCTGTGGAATAAGCATCTGGTGTCTCCAAGCTCATGCATCTGTGGTCAGGTGGGCAGTGACTGCAACACAGAAATCATGTCATGTGTTTTCTTCCCTGGATATTATGAAAATCATTATTTTAATGTAAATAAAATAAAATAAAATAATGTAACTAAAATAAAAGGACAGGTTAGTCTGTTCTTGTTTCTCATCACTATTCATTAACTTTCACCAGACCCAGTCTTACTGGCACCTATAGGATCCATACTCCCCAGTTACCAGAGGGTGTGAAAACACTATACACTGGTAGAGATGCTCTGGTTCTATATGTAATATGTCTTACCAGTACACTCTGTTTAAAAGAAGATAGCTCCAAATTCTAAGATATCCAACTTGGATGCCACATTCTTCTTTCACATTTCATTCTGAAAACATTTTACATTTATCTTAAAGTTTGCATATAGCTTTAACACTCTAAACAAGAAGTTTTGTAGACCATTCATACTTATTCCTCCCAGTCTCCACATAAATAGCTGAAAATCAGTTACTGAGTTCAAACTTTCACTGAATAAAAGAAATCATATTAATTATATTAAGTTATAGTACAGCTTTAATTATAGTCACAGGTTTTAGTATTTATGATGTAGGGGTGGGTCAGAAATTCTCAAACTGTCATTGACAAATGACTCCACCCAGCTCAATATTATCCAGGAAGAAGTTGATTTGTTCATTTTTCTTGACTTTACTTTTTCTGTATATCAATAATAAGAAAACAATTAAAGGATATTTTTATGAATATACAGTTATTTAGAAGTATATACAAATTGATCATGAACATAAAACTCTTAATATTGGCTAAAACTTAAATTTCCAAGTACCTTAGTTATATGAGGAATGGAACAGTGCCATCTGGTGGCTGGCAAAGATTAGTGCACCACCAGCAGAGCATAATTAATTTAACCTGGAAATGGTTTTCTATCTGAATAAAGACATTGCATCTGTAAATTCATTGTTATAATTTTAGGATATCTGCCTCATGCCTTGGTGAGAAATGTGTATATTGAAGGAGTAGAAAGTTTTTTACCTTCCCTTTACAATCTTAAATTCAGTTTACTCTTTATAAAAACTGACATAATGCTGCACACAGGATACTCTTAGGACTGAATAAAAGTGAAGGTTAGCAAAATTTATGTGTTTGATTTGTAATATGTATTACTTTTAACCCCACGTTTTACCTATTTGAAACAGTTCTCAGAATAGATATGTCCTAATCCACTCTTTGTATTCAGTGTTTTATTAATGGAAAGAATAGCAAAAGTCTTGAAGATTAGAGTTACATTCATTTCTACCGGGACAGAGCTGTGTGACCCTAAATCAGAACATTTAATCCCTCATCCTCAGTTTTCTCATCTTATAAAGTTAGGCTTGAGAGATATATACTTAATGGATTTAGTGATAGAAACTTAATAGATGGTGATGATTAATTACAATTATATGGCTTTCCTCTCATATTTAGTATTTGGTACATAGAGGATTGATATTTTAGAAGATGGTAATAAGGCTTCTTTAAATTTATACTCAGTACTCATATAACATCCATTACCAGAGCATCCAATGGGATACAGACGTTTCCCAGGACCGTAGGCAAGAGCCAAAGCCATCACAGACACATTTGTGAAAAAATTATCCGCAGTTTGGGCACAGTTACATTCATAAATCCACTAAATGCCTGCTGTTATGTAATCATTCGCTGCTTCTCCAAATTGTGTTCAAGGACAGAACCATTAGAATCTCCTGGACATTTGTTACATATCTATATAAGATGCTCTTCCCCAAACCTACTGAAGGGAGATAACAGGAATCCACATTTTTAACAAGGTTCCCTGGTGTGAAGTTTGACTTTCCTGACTTGAGAACTACTCACTGTCCCAACCCAGAAAGCCTGTAGACTCAGACAGAAAGAGATACTGGTGCCTTCTAGCTAATGAAAGAGAAAGTCTTTTAAACCAGGACTTGAAAACTCAACTGTCAATGGGACCCACGAAAGTAAGTTAAATAAAAAAAAAATATTGGCCAACTAGGAATTCAGGGGGACTCTAGAGAGCCTGCCCCATGCAAGGAAGGCTGCTTTAATTAGCGCTGGTGTTCATTGTCGGGAGGGAAATAAGTCCTAGGGTATTTTTACCTTTGAAAAAAAGGACAGAGGGGGATGAAAATAGGATTCTTATATAAAATCTTCATTTTTAGTAGGAGTAGGAGCTAAATCACCGCAGACTAAATTAAAAACACGCGAGGGCTTTGAATTGTTGCTCTTTCTGCTAGATCTTGTCTGTAGTCTTTCTCTCATTTTATACTTTCTCCATAGCGCTTCAGTTTCAAATGTACACTGCCATCTTAGTGTGCTGTGCTCCTCCTCCCCCTCCCCCTCCCTCTCTTCCTCTTTCTGCTCCCTAATTGTTGAAAAGTGCCATGAATAAATGTCTGGGGTTATGCTCCACAACGTGATGGCCTTGGACTTTAGCCCCCTGTAACTGTAAATTCCAGATAAAATCCTTCCATTAAAAAGTTCTCCTAAGAAAAACGTTGTAACTTATTCTACAGAAAGTATTGATGACTACACAAGGATAGTAGGCAGCAATGTGGGCACTTTAAAAAATGTTTTCCCAGTTACTGCTTTGGTGATGATGATTGGTAAAGAAATGTTTCCAGATAATATGGAGACATGAAGTGGAAATGTCTGGTTATGTTGTGTGATGCAGACTCATGTGGTGTTTTGCTGAGGTGAGCTCATGAGAGGATGCATGTTTTGAGGAAGTATAAATAGGACTTGATTGACAGTGTGGCAGGATGCTTGCGTAGCTAGCATTAAGAGAGAAATGGCAGAGAATTCTTGGCATTCCTTAGACAGGTTGCTCCCAATGACTGACAATTTGGCAGAGGCCTGCCTGTTTCTGCTGGATGTGCCACTGTTGCTGATCTGTGTTTGGTGACACTTTTCAGCTGGACTGGTATTCTGACAAACAGAGATTAGAATCGCCCCCAAAGAACCATTTCTAAACAGGTCCTCATCCCCTTGTCCTATTCATCATTCTTGGCTCACCTACCCTTAGATGGTGGGCCAGAAGGAGGGTTTAAGCATTTAAGAACTCCTATTGAACTAAGTCTAAATAGGTCTAAGCCTACAGAAAAGTCTTATGGTATTACTAAGAAAAAAAGAAGGACAATACATACAGGACAGTCACAGAAGATGTGCAAGAGCAGTAGAAAGTATTAGACACATCAATGTCATATTAATTATCTTTATCTATTTGAATTGGTGATCCAAAGAATTTTTGAGATTTATCATAACCTGGAGCACATCCAAAAGCCACTAAATTTCTGAATAGATGACATATCACCAGGACTCATATCATTGTAAAATGATATGACTCGATTAATTTGAATGAAGATAAAAGATACCTAAGTTTTATGTCCTGTAATAGGCATCACTTATGTGACACATTACTATAATTTATTAAGGTTTACGATTTGTTGAGCATTAGCTCTGATTGTGGCCTTGTATGAGCTATTGGAAAAAGAATAAAAATAAACATGACATTAATTCCATATTAGAATAGCTTGGGCTCAATCAAAAAATTACAATTTAAAAAAAATTTAAAACTCAATACAATTTTAAACAAATCATTGCATTAATAAGAACTTGACTCATTACGTTAGCAAAAAGTTAAGCATAATGGTTCAGATTCAATAGCTGAAGAAGTTAAGTATGAGTCTTCTGACTTAGGCAAACATTTATATTTTCAATCCAACAGACAATGGTTGAAGGTTTACTGCATTTTTATTAAGTGGTTATTAATATTATTCAATGTCAAATATATAGCACATTATATATGTGAATATTTATATATGTATTTGCACAAGTCCTACTACTATCTCACACCCACTAAGCTCATAGTATTCATAATTCTACTACACAACACACTGTACATTGCATGTACTTGTTTTCAGCTTTTGGTGTTAAAGTGCTCTCAGTGAAATGGAATATTATTCTGCCATGTAACTGTATGGTTATTTAACTCATACCAAAGATAGAAACAGTTTCATTTCAGTATAAGTAGCACTAACATTGAAACAACAAACCTATAAAGGATTTATTCAATTTGCCCAACTTTTTCAATTGAACTTTGTATGTATTCTTATAATTTTTATTAGCAAGTTTTTATTTTAAGACATATTCCACACCATGGTAGAGGTATAACAACACCACACCAAAAAGGACAACTTTGTAACAGAACTATGACTCACTCGCAAATGAAAGCATGACACTTTTTAGCTGTGTCAGGCACAGGAGAATTACATATCCGCTTTTCTTTTCTCTTTTTGCATTTTGGTTGGATATTTTTTCTATTTACATTTCAAATGCTATCCCCTTTCTCTGTTCCCCCTCTATGTCTACCATGCCCTCTTCCACTGCTTCTGTGAGATTGCTCATCCTCTCCCCCAATCCACTCCTACCTCACCACCGTGTATTCCCCTATACTTGAAAAACAAGTCTTTACAGGACCAAGGGTTTCTCCTATTGATGCAAGACAAGGCCATCCTCTGCTACATATGCATCTGGAGCCATGGGTTCCTCCATGTGTACTCTTTGGTTTGTGGTTTAGTCCCAGGGTGTTCTGGAGTTTGGTTGGGTGATGTTGTTTTTTTCTATGGGGTCCTGAACCCCTTCAGCTCTTTAGTCCTTCCCCTAACTCCATTGGGATTCCTGTGCTCAGTCTGATGATTAGCAACAAGCATCCTCATCTGTATCAGTAAGGCTCTGGCAGACATCTCAAGAGAGATCCATATCAGGCTCCTATGAGCAAGCACTTTTTGGCATCAGACACAGGGTCTGGGTTTGATATGGGACAGATCCCCAGGTGGGTGTCTCTGGATGATCGTTCCTTAGACTTTGCTCCACTCTTGGTCCCTGTAATTCTTTCCCATGAATGTTTTGTTTTCCTTTCTAAGTAGTACTGAAGCATCCACATTTTGGCATTCCTTCTACTTGAATTTCATATGGTCTGTAAATAGTATCTTGGGTACTCAGAGCTTTTCGGCTCGATCCATTCTTATCTCCTTGTACAAACTTCAAAGCCAAGTGGATCAAGGACCTCTACATAAAACCAGATACAATAAATATAATAGAAGAGAAAGTGTAGAAGAGCCTTGAACACATCAGCACAGGGGAAAATCTCCTGAATAGAACATCAATTGCTTATGCTCTAAGATCAACAATAAATAAATGTGACCTCATAAAATTGCAAAGCTTCTGTAAGGCAAAGGACACTGCCATTCGGACAAAATGGCAACCAACAGATTAGAAAAAATATCTGTAACCAATCCTACATCTGATAGAGGTTTAATATCTAATATATACAAAGAACTCAAGAAGTTAGACTCCAGTGAATCAAATAACCCTATTTAAAATTGAATACAGAGCTAAACAAAGAATTCTCAACTGAGGAATATCTAATGGCCAAGAAGTGCCATTTGACATAGTGCTTCCTTGAAGACCCAGCTGTAACACTTCTGGGCATATACTCAAAAGATGCTCCAACATATAATAAGGACACATAGTCCACTATGTTCTAGAAGCCTTATTTATAATGGCCAGAAGCTGGAAAGAATTAAGTTGTCCTTTAATAGAGAAATGGATACAGAAAATGTGGTATATTTACACAACGGAGTACTACTCAGCTATTAAAAACAATGACTTCATGAAATTCTTAGGCAAATGGATGGAAATAGAAAATATCCTGAGTGTGGTAACCCAGTCGTGAGCACAGATTACCTGTATCCACTCACTGATGAGTGAATATGAGTATTCTTAAAATTTTACATGAATTCTTATTGTTTCAGGAGCAAAGTTGGTGGGGAATTGAGAATATGAAACACAAAGGCAGAGAGATCAGACAGGTTACAAAAAAATGGTTTCAAGTATTGTTAGCCTTTCTTGATATTCTTCCTATTCTACGGATACTATTTTCTTTTTCCCACAGAAGTTCTGGGCTCAAAGATAAAATAGTTAATTATTATTAGTCCACAGAAAGAAAGTTCTTAATTTTATTGTTCATTATGCATAAGTAAAACAATGATGCTGGTCATGGGAATTGATATGTGTACTTGAAAGTGAGAAAAGACATAGGATGAGTTTGGGGGTAGCCTGGTTTACATAGTTCCAGAATGGTTAGAGCTACGTAAACTGGAGACCCTGTTTGTAAAATCTAAAGAAAGAAACAAAGAAGGAAAGATGAAAACTGGTGGACAAGATAGAATAACAGCAGAGATAATAATTGCTAAGGAATATTAATAAACATGGTTTTCCCACATCTTTCACATATAAATAAAATATTACACCATGCTAAATTATATATGTATACATGTATACACATTCAATTTTACAATTCTGGTTTATATAATTTCTTGCACTTATCTCTTTTAAAATAAATTATTGCAGGAATTGTACTTAATTTTTAGAAACAATGTTGGAAGAAATTCAATACAACTACTATTTAAAAGACAGCATTCTTTGGTTTTCCATTAATAAATACAGCATTTTTTCTAATATCCGTATTTTCTATCTCAATATCATCTATCATATGGTTATTAAGTTGTGGATCACTACACAATCACATCACTAACTGAATCATGTCATGTCTCATGGAGTTTTATTATGTTTAAATTTTCAAAACTTGAATTCATGTAGAGAAATAAAAAGTATTAAAAAAATAAAAAACACCAAAATCACCCAGTTCTGCCCAAGATCTGACAGCTTGAAAAGAATTCCAACATTTGTAGTAAAATATGAGACTCACCACAATATGAGTCTCTAATTGGCAGCCTTCATAGGGGAATTGTCTCCAGTCAATATTATATACTCTGAGTTATTGTCAGGTTCTTGAGTAACAACTGATAATCTATTTTGCATCAAAATTAAGACATTAGATCAATAATTTCCAAAGTTTGAATGAGATATTAATTTAAAAATGCTTGTTATATAATTTTTTGAAAACTTTTATGAATGTGGTTGTTTAAATGTCTTCTTAAAATGCTGATACTTTTTCAAACCCGATTTTGTTCAAATATTTTAATTCAGGCTGATGTTTTAGTTAGGGTTTCTATTTCTGTGATAAATCAAAACAGCCAGAAACTTAGGTAGGAAATGGTTTGTTTCATCTTACACTCACAGAGAGCAGGCCTTCGGGAAAGGAAATAAGAACAGGAATTTGAAGCAGGAAATTGAAACTAAGACCCTGGAGGAGCATTGCTTGCTGGCCTATTTCTCCTGACTGGCTCATTCCACTTTCTTATACAACCTAGGATCACAGACTATGGGTGGCTCTGCCCACAGTGAGTTGGGCTCTGTCATATTAGCCACTATTTACGAAACACCTTATTTGCTTTTCTACAAGCAAATGGAGACTTTTCATCAACTGAGGTTTCTCTTCCCAGATAAGTCTACCTTATACCAAATTGATTTAAAAAATAATAATTTCACGTATTCAATTTACTTTTGAAAAATCCTACTTTCTAAATGACAAATATTTCAAAGCCTTTCTCTGCAATTTGGTAACATAACTAATCAGAACTAATATACACTTTTGAAGATCTATATGATTTTTTTTTGTTATATGAATGACATTGCTTCTGGTCCTCCAAAATATCTCAAACAACTTTCAGATTATCTGATTTTAAAATTTCATATTCACAAGAGAGACTGGTATGTCTGAAGAATATATGCTTTCTAAAATATCTCAGTGACAGAGCTCAAAGTAGAAAAAATGGATCTTTCCTCTGGATTTCTTTTCTAGATAGACATATTAATAGGACAACTTTTTTAATCTGCATATTAATAGCATAGTATCTTATGATGAGAGAAACTGATCACTCCTTTGGAGAATTATTTGAGAGCTACATGGTGCTGACATAATATATAACAAAGAGAATGTTGTGTAACTAAGTAGTAACTGGCCATTCAGATTGGGCTTTCACTTCTAGTGCTTTTCATTTTATAAATAGACACAAGTCACTTAGAACAGTGATAAATCCTATATTCACAAAACACTGCTTTCCAGAGCCTTCAGATATGTCATGCACAAGTTGTCAAAGGGGAGACGCCTTTCACATTCTATCTTGATCCTAGATTTACGTTCACTCAGGTGCTGAATCTGACCACTCAATCTACAGAGAAAATTAGCTTTAAATAGGACTGCGAATGCAGGCTACTTGAATTCCAATAAAGATGAATAGATGTTTCAATTAATATCCTCCTGGACTTTCATTATCAGCTTTAATTCATTATGTCCTGAGCTTCCCTTAGCTTTCCATGCCTGAGAGAATCAGTCTAAGCATGTTCTATATGGACTAAGTGTTGTCATAAATGTAAACAACTTTTACACATGTTGCCTTATATTTTATATGTATTATACCCCATGATAATTGCAAGGGCGCACTGTGCAGTGAAGCAACTGACAGTAAATTTTTGGTGGATGAATAAAGGCAGTGATTGATCCTTGAGCAAGGGACATCCTAACTTTTCATAAAACAAGAGATGGAGGATCTTGTCTTTACAAGAGTGATCAGTTTTGCCTCCAAAGATATTGCACTAGGATAATAAAGACCACTATAATAATATATGAGAACAACACCATCATATATCTTTATCATGTGACTCTGGGATAATGATTTTAATAAGAACATAGTTCCTTAATCATTCAACTCTACAATAGGTGTTTGCATCCTAAAGTCATTCTTCTGAAGGGGTATCATTTGGTTTATGTTACTAATGTGTCAGGCATTTACAATTACAAAGGAAATACAATTGAGACAAAAGCATTTCTAATCCAATAGGATTTGATTAACCATTAATGCTAAATGGAAAGTTCATGACCTGAGCCTAATGGACCCTTTACAAGTTGTAGTGGACAATTAGGCAACTCAGCAGTGAAACTGGCTTCAAGGAGCAGATTTTGCCTGCCAGCCGTTCTTTGGTTTGGATTTCACTGGATCGAGTTCTGAAAGGTCAGCACTGGCCGGATGAGCAGTCCAGAACTGCAGATGGCAATGTAGTCACCTGACAACTCTGGGGCTCCCCAACCTGCTGCACTGGCTCAAGTTCACTGAAAGGTCACAGCAGGGCTTAGATGATGACTTTCCAACACACAATTCCCAGGGATTCTCTTTTCTATATTGTGTGTAATAAAATATATGCTTTGTCTCCCAGTCTTGGGAAAAGAAGATGCCTATATTAGCACAGAGGTGAGGTTGCAGCTTAGCTAGGAAAAGCAGCTCAATATGGGGTCTCCATCTTTTTAAGGGTGTTTGTACCATATTCAAACAATGCCAGAAACTCCAGAGACCTAATGCATTTGCATCTAAAAATTTAGTTACAGGGTATCTGTCCTTGAGCCATTCAGTCATTGCCTTGACCTTTAGCTTTATTTCAATGTATAAAATAGAGAAAACAATTTTATGCACCTCTTGCTTGGCATATTTGAGGAGGTTATAAGCATACCTTGTATATCACTGGCAAAACAAGCCATGTATAAACGCACTGTCCATTTCTTTCTGATGAATATATTTCAGGAGAACTTCCAGAAAAATGAATGAAAAGTAATATTTTCCTTACCTCTGAAAATGTGAGTGAAAATTAGTAAGTTGAATAACTTTTAAGTATTATCCTTCGAGCCTTAAAGTCATTCCCAAAATAAAAATAAGATGACCTCAAAATATCTCCAATGATTCTATAAACATATTCTCTATATGTTACTATTTTAACCACCTCAGACTGTTTTTAATTGGGTTAAAACTATCATATTTTTTATACTTCAATAGCATTTAAAAAAATCACAGTTGCATAAATTGAGGGCATCCAAAACTGAACTTGAACTAGGGTAGAAAAGATTTGACATATTATTAGAACATCTTTTTATCCAGAACAAAATCAAATAAAAATCTTTTTAGTCTTGTTATTTTTACCAAAGTCAAAGCTAGGTTTAATGCCAACTTTAGCAAAGTGTTACATTTGGCCACAGACCTGAAAGCTTGAATATTTCTCATTCACTGTAGAGAAAGAAAGATTATATCCATACCCGAAAGTGTACATCACTCCCCACCCCCCAAAAAAAGGAGAAGAAAGTTTTAGTGCCTTCGAAAATGAGATGATTTTCCTTCCAGGAAGCCTCTTCCATATCATTAAAAATAAATTACAGATCTGGAAGTAGCTCTCCACACCTCTTTTACATAAACTGTTGGCAAGGACTACTTAGATTAAAAAAACAATTTAAATATTTATTTGTTTGTCTATTGTGTATATAGTGTTCTGTCTGAAATGTATGCCTGCAGCTAGTAGAGGACCCCAGATTTCGTTCTAGACGGTCTTGAGTTGCCATATTGTTAGTGGGAATTTAAGCCAGTACCTCTGGAACAGCCAGTGCTCTTAACTCTTCAGGTATCTCTTAAACCAGACTCCTCGGCTTTTTGTACCCGAACTCTTTTGGAAAATCAAGAATTATGTCTGGAGGTCATATTATAAACATTTAAGTGAGAACAAGTATGAGAAATAATTTAAGGAATGAAATTTTGAGGCATTCTTCACAGCACAGAAACAAAGACAGATAGGTAATAGAAATCTACCCAGTTTTGTGCTCCAATCAAGTTAGAAAGCAAACACCAGCCTATAGCTCATAGAATCCTCTGAAAGTCCCCAGGAAACCCATCCAAGGAAATAGTGGAGAGAGGGCTAGATATACAGTCTTTTAAGGCTCAGGTTGATTTCCTGTAGCTGCATGTACAAGAAAATTGAGGAGGGCTTATCCATGTGGTTGGTACAGATCAAAGGGAAAGACTCATTGTCCAGTGGCTTCTGCCTTCTGGGATCAGAAAGGACAAAGCTATTTTTCACCCTAGAAATGATTCAATTATAATTCCTTCTTTGCTGTTTACAATAGTGTTATGTGTATATGCACAAAGAGAAGAAATAATGACTTTGAGATAGAAACTGGCAGTTGCCTTCTGTTTAAGAGTTCCATCCAGGATGTGGGCAGCTGGTATGCTGAATAGCTTCTGTCTTTGAGGAGCGTCAGTTTTGAAGATGTTTTTTAAAGTGAATGTTCATACATGTGTGGCCATGGTTTCCTTTCATGGACATCCTCCACATTTTCTTCTGTAAGGTGTGGTTCCATGGACTAAGTATTCTCTTCACTGCCAGGGCAAATTATCAGTACCTTCTCCAACACCTTAATTGGCTACCAGTTTTATTTCCCTGGAGGTTGTAGTTGTGACAGTTGGAGTATTCCAGCACTCTTTCTGTGTTACTCTCCCATAGCTCAGAGGTCCTTCAATTACAGGAGGTGCTATAAGTGCATCCGCTTACATGGTTCCTATGGAAGCCAGTCCAGAAACGTCACCCTCTCCGTTTTTGAAGTCAGTCCTCATTTGTTTTTCTATCCCAAGTGTCCTCACAGTCCTGACACAAGCCTAGCCTGCCTGGAAGGGTCAAGCTTTCTGTTCACAGTAGGGAAAAAGCTGATAAAATTCCTCCACACTGAGGGCTTAAGAGCTTAATGGTGAACCCTCCCTTGAGTATCTTCATTTTGAAAGAGATTGCCTGGAGACGTTATTGATTTACCTTGAGAAATGGATTTCTAATCTTGGAATTTCATCCAATGAAGGGAAGGAAGTTGATTTGGGGGGGAAATCCTGCCACTGTTCTTTTCTGTCCAGATACCAAGCAGAAGCAGCTACTGTCTGTGTCCTCTGTATAAATGTCCTCTTAGTGAAGGCAAAATTTGTTGACTAGAGTGTCATGATACCTGTGATGAGGAATATGAAAAGAAATGGGAGACTGGACAATCATCCCACAGCAACTTCAAGGAGAGACAATGCTCTAGAGACCCCAAACTACTAAGAAAATACCCTTGAAGACTATATTCAAATTAATTTGTTATTTTTCATAATTGTAGAGTTTCATATCTGAACTAGATAAAAATAAAAATATGTTAACAATAAATATAATAAAAAGCATGCCAAATGATAGAGTTTGTTTAATCCTTCTTTCTTTTCTATGGATTTGAAGAGTTAAAAGATTAATCCACTATGGAAGCAGGTACAGAGACCAACAGGCAGATGCTATTGTAAACTAAAGGTATGTTCTTCTCCCAGGAAACTGGAAGACAGGGAAGATACATTGAGGGATCAGAGGGGATGGAAGATAGCAGGGGAATATGGCTCATTTAATCAACTAAGCATGGCACATATGGGCTCACAGAGACTGGAGGTGCAAGATGGGGCCCACAACTTTCTGAAGAGGAGACAGGAGGAATGGGATCTGGTAAGGGTAGATAGAAAGTAGCTAGGAGGAGTGGAAGGAGGGGAGTTGGTTGGGATGTATTGTATGAGAGAAAAATCTACTTTTAATTTTAAAAAGAAACAAAACAAAACATTATCAAGAAAGATTAGAACAAAGTGTTTTCTTGGTAATTAAATATCAAAAAAGGACTTTAAAGTGTAATGATACCATATGCATCTAAAATTTTTTAATGAATGAAATTACCAATAGCATTGATTGTTTTTATTTTAAACAATGATAAATGCAATACCACAACAATTCTAAACCCATCTTTTCCTAGTTCAGAATAAAAACAATGAACTCTACCAGCGGAGAGAAAAGCAGATAGACTGACCCGGGAACATAAGCTATCTTTTTTAGAGATGACGTTTGTATTGCAACTCGCTGGTCCTACATGGTGCACAGTTGCTGTGGTTCTGAATTTTTTTACTCAGGTCTCTGTTACAGTGCAGTGGTGGTTTCTGATGTACTACCATGACTGCCTTCACAATACTCCAACTACAATAACTCATCCCTTTAGAGATTTTTTAACCAGCAAGAAGTAATTGTTTAAGCAAGTTTACTTTAAACAAATAAGCAAACAAATACCCATCATGTTTTTAACTGAACAAGGAGGATGATCTCCCTCCCACCCACTCACTTCCACCTCACCACCCTGGCATTTCCCTACACTGGGGAAAAGAGCCTTCGCAGGACCAAGGAGTTCTCCTCCTATTGATACCAGACAATGCCATCCTCTGCTACATGTGTAGATGGCCCCACGGATCCCTCCATATGTGCTCTTTGGTTGGTGGTTTAGTCACCCGGAGCTCTGGGTGGTCTGGTTGATTGATATTGTTTTTCTTCCTATAGGGTCAAATAAAAGCAGGGGTAAGGGGATGTAAGAGGAAAAAAACCAGGAAAGGGGATAGTATTTGGAAAGTAGGAAAGTAAATACATAAAAATATCCAATAAAATGCAAGAAAACAGTGAAAGTAATAACTCAGTAATTTACATTTAACACGTGGAAAAAAAAAGTAGAGAGATACCATGTCGTCTATAATCACTTCTTACATGAGCAAACTCTAAGCCCAAAAACATTTTAACGAGTTTGTGTAAAGTAAAACATGACACAAAAACAGAAGAAATATTTCTAAAAACTAGTTATACATTAATCATTATTTGATGACCTTGAATCTAGTAATCTAGCAATCTAGGTTACTAGATAGCAAGTTCAAGATGGGCATGGTGCTACTTTTTCTTATTAATTTATTTATTCACTTTATATCACAGTCACAGAACCCCCTTCTGCTTCCTTTTCACATAGCCCATTGCCTTCATGCCCCTTCCCCTTCTCCTCTAAGGGGGGGACCCTGGCATATCAAGTCACCGCAGGACTAGGTATATCCTCACCCACTGAGTCCAGACAAGATGACCCAGTTAGAACAGGATCCATGGGTGAGCAAAGACCAACAGAGTCAACTAATCTGAACCAAAGAGCAAGCATTGTGGACTTTCGATGAAATTTCATTCTTTTTATCTACTTTAGTTTTAAACCCAGGCTCCAGTTTCACCCATGTTCTCAAATGAACACAAACATTGCTTTTTTAGGTAGCAGGCCCTCCTTCCCTTTCCCTTTCCTAACTGTATTGGAAACATGAAGAATGACAGACTATAACAGGTTTGTTGCTGGGAGAAGTTTATGCCTTTATCTCTATCCTCCCACTCCTTCTCTCTTTTTCTGTATCTCTAGAGAGTCATCTCTGTTTCTAGAGTGATATCTCTGTGTCTCTCCCTAACTCTGCTTCCATGGCTCTTTGTTTTTCTTTCTCTCTTCTCTGTATGTCTCTGTGTGTGCACACACGTGCACACACATACACACATGCTTGCATTCATGGATATGTGGGTACATATCCATGTGAACTGAAGCCAGACATTAACCACATGTGTAAATCCTTGGGAGTTATCTAACATGTCTCTCATTATTTAGAGCTCTCCAAATAGGAGAGATTACCGTATTCAGTACCACATCTAGTGTTTTTGTTGTTGGGTGGATACTTTTTTTCCTCTTTCAACTTTATTTTTTTTTAAAAAAGAGAAACACATGTACACATTTTCAAAGGCGTTTTGGCATAACACTATATGAATATGTTTTTGTCAGTACTTATTTCTTTTAGAGGATTGATAGTATGTATTGAAATCCCACTAGTTACCATAAGCATAAAGTACATGTAGAACAGAACATAACATGGAAACAGTCAGAGTTTTCTTGGTGTGTATAGATTAAACATAATGATTTTTGAATATAAAAAATTGCCACAAGGCTATATTCTTAGCTCTTGAATTATTAATGATTTAAGGTCCAGGTGTACCACACTCTGAGAAGGTGCTATACACATTTTTTTTCCTAAGAAGAACTGAGGTATGAATTTTTGGCTTTTTTTTTTTTTTTTTTTTTTTTTTGGAGTTTTATATGGCTTGTGAGTTGTTTCTAGGGTATTCAGAGCTTTCTGGAGCTAGTATCCAACTATCAGTGACTGCATATTATGTCTGCTCTTTTGTGACTGAGTTACCTCACTCAGGATGATATTCTCTAGATGCATTCATTTTTCTAGGAATTTCATAAAGTCATTGTTTCTAATAGCTGAGTAATAATCCATTGTGTAAATATACCACAATTTTTATATCTATTCATCTACTGAAGGACATCTGGGTTCTTTACAGCTCTGGCTATTATAAATAGGTCTGCTATGAACATTGTGGTGCATGTGTCCTTATTGTATGTTGGAGAATCTCTAGGGTATATGCCAAAAGTAGAATAACTGGGTTTTCAGGTAGGACTATGTCCAATTTTCTCAGGAACCTCCAGAGTGATTTCCAGAGTGGTTATACTCTTACAACCCCACCAACAGTGGAGGAGTGTTTCTCTTTCTCAGCATCCTTGCCAGCATCTGCTGTCATCTGAGTTTTTGATCTTAGCCCATCTGACTGGTGTGAGGTGGAATCTCAGGGTTGTTTTGATTTGCATTTCCCTGATGACTAGGGATGTTTAGCACTTCCTTAGAATTTTCTCAGCCACTCAATATTCCTCAATTGAGAGTTTTTTGTTTATCTCTGTACCCCATTTTTTAATAGGAATGTTTGATTCTCTGGAGTCTAATTTCTTGAATTCTTTGTATATATTGGATATTAGAACTCTATCAGATGTGGGATTAGTAAAGAATTTTTTCCCAATCTGTTGGCTGCCATTTTGTTTTCGTGACAGTGTCCTTAGCCTTACAGAAACTTTGCAATCTCATTAAATCCTATTTCTCAATCTTTTGTCTTAGAGCACAAGCCATTGGTGTTCTGTTCAGGAAAATTTCTCCTGTGCCTATGTGTTCTAAGGTTTTCACTAAGTTTGGCTGTATTCTTATGATCAAATCAGGTCATCCCGCTTAGACAAAATGTACTCTACAAGCTGTGAACTCACCACAGACTTTCATTTGTATTGTAAGAGTACATCTTTTATAGGCTCAAAAAAGAAGCTTCAAGTTAAAATAATGCTCTACATTTAACTTCTTCATCAGGTTGTTGGTACAAGTGAGTTCCTACACAACACAGCTATTACTGTTCTCTTGGGTAAGTCCTAAAGGTTGAAAGCTCAATATTCATTACTGAAGACATTGTCCACTTAGGTCAGTGGCTGAGACCTCTATGGACGGAGTATCATATATCACAGATCCTGCATATCAGAGATTTATATCAAAATTCATAAAAGTAGGAAAATTACATTCATGAGTTAGTGGCAAAATAATTTGTGATTAGCAGTAAGCAAAATATGAGCAACTGTATTAAAATGTCACAGCATTAGGAATGTTTAGAACCACTGCTTAGGCTAAAGAACTTGGTCTTGGAAGATTAGACCTGAATCTATCCCAAAAGTCTATTTTCAGTAGTGTAACTTTTATAGGAGCTGTCCATCTGCTGATGGACAGACTCTATCAACAATCCTGTCCAGTTCTTAGGACTGTGAACCACAACAAATTCCAGTGTGGCAAGATAGCCATTGTGTGATGATATACTGTATAAATTAATGGTGGCCCCCATACCTTGTCAATATCCATCAGCTGTCCCCTTGGCCTTCTCAACAGGAGGGGATACAGAGCAACTGGGGTCTTTTATCTCTGATGAGAATCTACCAATGCCTTCCTAGAACAGCATAATTTCTAATCACATTCTAAAACTTAACTGCGTAACACATGGGTTAGTGTATCTCTCATTCCTAATCAAAGAAGCTTGTTCTTGCAGCAATGGAGACCATAACAGCACTAGCATTCTTAATGCAGACAGCATAAGTAATGCATCATTACTCAATGATGAGATAACTGACAAATAGACATATCTAGAGCATAAGTCCTACACATGAAGTTCAAGGTGCATTTTGAAAGAAAGATTGTAAGACCTAGAGCACCAGAAAGTCTCCTGTGATACTGTGTCTACAGGAAATGATAGTGAACTTCTACTCATGACTTCTTCACAACCTGGCTGTTTAAATAAGGCCCAAACAATGACAATAAAAGAAAGCATACTATGATGAAAGGGAGACATATTATGTGATTCTACAGACATATGAGGTGAGAACCACATTCAACTAGTGATTATAGACAGAGAAACAATTGTTGTTTTCTATGATTGAAACTCTGTAATCGGTGAGTCAATAAAAACATTAATCTGTTCTGAAATCATAAACATAAGAGCAAAACCAAATGGCCTCAACAGGCTACACCCACATGTTTATGCATAGTTATGCAAAGTGACAATAATAAAGGAAAAGATATAGATTGCAGGCAAGAATGCAGAACATGGAAGGGGTTTCAGAGAAAGGAAATGGAGAAGTGAAGTAATTATATTTTAATTAATATTTCAAAATATTTCAAAATGTAAAATGTGCTACCTTTACTATTTTCTACAGTTATTTTACACACACACAAACACATTTCTTTTTGTATATTTTGTATACATATGCACAGGCTTGTACTGACACAGTTGCTTCATGAATATGCATGAATATGTGGGTTATGTGTACTTGCTACTACTTCTTGGCATTTTTCACCACAGCCAAGTGTTCATTGTGAGTCATTGAAATGCCTGGAGTTTAACACCAGTGTAGTTCTAGCCCTTAGGTAGTGGGTGACCATATATCATTTTCTTATTTTGTTTACGTTATTCCTGCTTTTAATATAAATTTCAAACAACTATACATAATTTCAGAGTAGTTTGAAGACCAACAGATCTATGAAGTTATATAGTCTGGCACAGTGATTGGTTCACAGTAAATAATCAAGAAATATTAGGGTTTTCTTAGGTTATATCAAGTATTGTATAATATTATTACAAATGCGATTATATTGTTTTCCATATTCCTACATATCTTAGTCAGGGTTTCTACTGCACAAACATCATGACCAAGAAGCAAGTTGGGGAGGAACGGGTTTATTCAGCTTACACTTCCACATGGCTGTTCATCACCAGAGGAAGTCAGGACTGGAACTCAAGCAGGTCAGAAAGCAGGAGCTGATGGAGAGGCCATGGAAGGATGTTACTAACTGGCTTGCTTCCCATGGCTTTCTCAGCCTGCTTTCTTATAGAACCCAGGTCTACCAGCCCAGGGATGGCACCACCCACAATGGTCTGGGCCCTCCCACCTTGATCACTAGTTGAGAAAATGCCTTACAGCTGGGTTTCATGGAGGCATTTCCCCAACTAAGGCTCCTTTCTCTGTGATAACTCCAGCTTGTGTCAAGTTGACACAAAACCAGCCAGTACACTACAATCCCATTTTTTTTCATAAAAATTGCAAATATAAAGAAAGTTTAACTTCTACCCTCAATTGGATTTTTAGTACAATTAATAAAATTCTTGCATAGGTAATTCAATAAATTGTTCATAATTTCATTTTATTTGTCTGCTTCACTGTCATGAAAGGCTTGCTTTGACAATTTTCCCCAGATGCTTTGGCTTTTATTAGTGTAATAAACTTATTTTTTTTTTTTTTTTGTTTCTGGGAAGAATGTAAAACCACAAATGGCTTCTTGTGTAGAAACTTTAGTTCTCCTAATATCCATTGTGACTTTGAATAAGTCTATTTATTAAACATAAGACTCAGTTTCTCCTGAAATAAAGTTCCAAAATAAGATATGAACGTAATTTTCAACACTTGCATATAGAAGCCATTTGCTTGAAGCCTTTTATGTGGAAGAAAGTCACAAGGCAATCACCATTTGCTACAAAATTGTATGATTACTGTTTTAATATTAAAATCTAATGTGAAATAATCCAATCACATTTCCTGTAAAAGACATGCATGCCACATGGAAGTAAAATACTGAAAAACTCCAATTTAAAGATATATATATATATATATATATATATATATATATATATATATATATATATATATATATATATATATATTGCATCACCCTTGTCTTGGTCAGTGTTTCTATTCCTGCACAAACATCATGATAAAGAAGCAAGTTATGGAGGAAATGGTTTATTCAGCTTACCCTTACACATTATTCTTTATTACTGTCTTAGTTAGTGTCTTATTGCTGTGAACAGATACCATGACCAAGGCAAGTCTTATAAGGACAACATTTAATTGGGACTGACTTAAAGGTTTAGAGGTTCAGTCCATTATCATCAAGGTGAGAGCATGGCAGCATCCAGGCAGGCATGGTACAGGATCTGAGAGTTCTACATCTTCATCCAAAGGAAACCAGGAATAGACTAAGCATCCTCAGGCAGCTAGGAGGACTGGCTCCAAGCCCAGTCACTGAGTGACACACTTCCTCCAAGGCCAAACCTTTAATAGTGCCACTCCCTGGGCCAAGCATATATAAACCATCACAATTACCAAAGGAAGTCAGGACTGGAACCCAAGCAGGCCAGGAAGCAGGAACTGATGCAGAAGCCATAGAGAGATGTTGCTTACTGGCTTGCTTCCCTTGGCTTGCTTCTCCTGATCAGCTTGCTTTCTTATAGAACCCAGGTCTACCAGCTATGGGATGGCACCACCCACAATGGGCTGGACCTTCCCTCCTTGATCACTAGTTGAGAAAATGACTTACAGCTGGATCTCATGGAAGCATTTCCTCAGCTGAAGCTCCTTTCTCTGTGATAACTCCAGCTTGTGTCAAGTTGACACAAACACAGCCAGTACTCTTTTCTACTTTAGTCTTCTGGTTCAATGTCCAGATAAATGGGCCCACATGCATTACTCAGGCATTGAAGTTTTCAATGTACGTTATTTTCATTATTTTCTTTTTAATTTCATTACAAATTTTTTAGAGTCTAAGTTCAGACCTTATTGTATGTGGAACCATAGCATGGTGAATCATAATATGATGGGTCTTAATGCAATATCTTAATAACTTTGCCAAAAAAAACCAAACCAAAACAAACAAACAGAAAAAAACAGGTACTAAGATAGTTACCAGTGTAAAAATGTATGGATTGCAGTGACATCTATAGGACATTGTAAACAATAAAACATATGAGCCATGGGTGTGGTAAGATTTCAGTGTCTGGAACCCACACTGAATCAAAACAGATACAAACTCAACATTAACACTCCTGTTGGTAGTATGGTCTTCTTGAAGAAATGAAGATATCAGAATAGGTTTCAAAATAGGTATAGCTTCAAATGACTGAAGAAACTGGTTTGGAAGAGTAAGTTCATTGGGAACCATATAATGGGAGAAGTGGAGGAATGGGGTAAAAATGGAGAAATAGAAAGAGCCTGAACAAAAAATGAAAATCTTGACAATCAAATAGGGCAGAAAGTTTAGTGATACTATATCTTTGTAATGCACTATTTAATTTTCTTCAGTAATCACGATTAAAATTTGATATTAATTGTAGTCATACCCTATGCTATGACACTGAGGTTGCATCTGCTTTTTTTTTTTTTTTTTTCATTTTCAGACATGTCTATCTCATAGTGGCTGTACCAAACAGAGATATTGTAGACGGCTTGCCAGGTGTGTGATTCTAGATGACACATCAACTGCAACCTTCTGGACATTAGTTATTTTATGCATAAAGGGAGAAGAGATGACAAGGCGATTCTAAAATCCAAAAACTGCTCCAATTTGTTTTCTAGCCATAACTTTAAAGTAGTGGTGACTTTTTTGTGCTTAATGATTCTGGAATTTGTGGTTAACTTGATGTGCAACGTTGTACAAAACACTTAACCTCTCTCTGTGGTGGTTTCTTCCTCTGTAATTGGAAGTGTGTAGAATAGATGATTTCTAAATTTCCACCTCCTTGACATTGTGTTATTAAACACTATTCTAGATTCACAAGCCACATTTGATCTCTAAATAAGATGAATGCAAATCTTCCTGTGGGAATAACTGAGAAAATTGGGTGAAATTACACACACACACACACACACACACACACACACACACACACAAATGTGCTCTAGTTTTGCTTTGTTTTGATGAGGAATCAATGTCAAAAGGCATGGACATGTATCTCAAGTGAACAGTAGGTACTTCTAGGTGCTGTTTTCACAGCCATGGAGTTATAGTTTAGTTGTTAATTAGGGGTGTGATGTAGTTTAGTTGTTAATTAGGGGTGTGATGGACATGTTGTTTTTGGCTATCGTGTTTATTACAACAATAGAGAATCCAAGCTAAACCAGAGGTGCTAATACCTGTAACAAATAGTAATTTTGTGGTAGACCTGACATTTTTTGCCTGGTATGATTTTGTTTGAGGAAGATGGGCTATTTGGAGCTTTGGTCTAAAGAAGGCACAGAATTCTCAGCAGTGAATGATATGGGACCTAGAAATATGTTCTGAGAAAAAAAGAAACACTGACTATGGAGGACTGGCTTATGAAGTTTCCAAGAGAAGCCAGACCATCCGTTGTTCTTTGTGGGATATATTTGAATTAAGAATCTGCGAAAAGTGGGTAGGGGTGGTCGCTCAATGCTTTAGGGCGCTGTTTCTTCCCCCAGAGGACTGAGGTTTGTCTCTTACCTCAACAAGGTAGCTCACAATCATTTGTAACTTCAGTCATAGAGCATTTGATGTCATCATTGGTACTATTTGGGTACTACATACAGGGTATATGTCATAGATGCAAGCAAAACCTCTAAACACATAAAATAGTGTGGAAAATTTTAAGAGGAAAGAATTCATAAAAGTGATTTTTTTTCTTCACAGGGTCACTATATTTTGGGTACAAAACACAGCTGTGATTATTTAGAAGCTAGTAATATTGAAGCAGAGTATTCTAAAATGTAACTCTCAGGGTCAGCACAAAGAATCTTTGGTCCAGGGGAAGCTGATTTCATATCAGTCTGGCTACTGACCTCAGTAATGTTCAAGATTCTTCCACATATTACTGACATTGAAGGCATAAAGGATCCATATAGCACAATGGAAGCCAAGTCTTGTGAGACCATTGGTGAAGGTACTGACCCACTTGTTCAGAAACCTCAGGGTTTTAGATATCTTAGGACTATTACAAGGTCACCAAGCCCAGGAAAATTTGTCAAGTGAAGATGACCTGAATGTGTTGCAAATGGCAGAACTGGAAAAGTGGAGCTGCCTAAACCATTTGGATCCTAGAAGATGGTGAATGAGTCTTAGAATACAAACTTTGAACTTTTCAATGCTAGATATTTTTCTTTCATCTGATTTTTAAACAGTACCTTGATTCTTCCCATTTGCAATAAGAAGTATGGTTTTGGGTTTACAGAAACTTGTAGTTAACAGACTTTGGAATTTTAAAGATAACAAACTTTTAATGTTTTAAAAATTTAAGTATATTGTCTGATGGTTTATATATTGTAGATTGTTGTCCTTATGCAAGGAAGGCAGGCACAAGATAACGCAAGGCCTGTGATTGGATGTGAAAGAAAAGGATAGGCAGGAATAAAGTTTTAGAAAGAGAAAGAAGATGGAGAGAGATGAGGCAAGATGGAGGACTAAGACAAATCATCTCTGCGTGGCTCTGAGTTATGAATATCTTCTAATTGATCGATTATTATAGAACAGTTTGTTTTATCTAGGTGGGCAAATTATATTATATAAATTGGATAAGATTTTATTGCGTAGTGTTTTCCTTCACTTGGCGACTCAGCTGAGTTCAGGAGAAATGTCCAGTGGTAGGCAAGGCGTACCAAGCCCACCATAGAATTGGGATATGTGGGGCTGGTGTGGCAGAGATTTGCCAAGGGAAAATAATGAGCTGAATGAAGAGGTTTCAAGAGCTCTTGTCAGAGAGTCACAGCTTAGAAGACTACCACTGTCAGCAGCAGAGCATATGACAGGGAGCTGCTGAGACCGAAGTGGGTCACAATGCCATGGGGACCAGAGCAGATCCTAGAGCTGTGGGGGACTAGCCACTGTTGAGACCTCTAGAGTCCATGTTTTAAAGCGCTGCAGGGAATGTGAGCAAAGTTCCGGGCTAGCAGAGAGGTAGCCTGGAGAGGATAGGTAAATGGTGGTGGAGAGACACCCAGGGTCAGAGAGAAACAGAGGGCATCATGGCATAGTGCCACACTGGAACTGGTCATTGCCTTTTTAATATTTTCAACAGTATATGCTTGGTCCAGGGAGTAGCACTATTAGGAGGTATGACCTTGTTGGAGTAGGTGTGTTACTGAGGGTGTGGGTTTAAGACCCTCACCCTGGCGGCCTGGAAGTCAGTATTTTGCTAGCAGCCTTCAAATGAAGATGTAGAACTTTCAGCTCCTCCTTCACCATGCCTGCCTCGATGCTGCCATATTCCCACCTTGGTGATACTGCACTGAACCTCTTAACCTATAAGCCAGGTTTTCCTTTATAAGACTTGCCTTGGTCAAGGTGTCTCTTCACAGCAGTAAAACTGCACCTAAGAAACATTGAGATTTGTTGAAGGATATTTTATAATGTAACCATAATTGTCTCATGTAATTTGGGGGGGGGGGGCGAAGAGAGAAAAGCCATGGTTTCACGTTGTTGCATTTGTGGGTCACGTGAGCAAGGTGCAAACCATGATGGATAAATCTTGTTTGCTCACTTGATATAACTTGGAAAAACAACCATAACTGAGAAAGCACTATTGTCAGATTGTCCTGTGAGTATAACTGTTGAGAGTTTTCCAATAGCTAACCAATATAGGAAAACCCAACCTACTGTGGGCAGTGCCCACCCTAAGGTTTGCATGAGAATATAAGAAAATTAGCTGAGTAAGCCAAGGGGAGCAAGCCCATAAATAAATTCTCTATGGTTTTTGCTTCCAGTTCCTTCCTTTATTTAGCCTTAGTATCCATCAACAATAGGGTGAAACTTGTAAGATAAAATACACCAGATACTTCATTAAGCTTTTTTTGGTCATGGTGTCTACCACAGCAAAAAAAAAAAAAAAAAAAAAAAAAAAAAAAAAAAAAAAAAAAAAAAAAAAAAAAATCCAGGTAGATCAGAAGACAACTAAAGAATATTTATTCTACCTCATGTGAGGATTTTTTTTTTTTTAACCCAGCCTGACTCCTGATTAAGCCTTGCACTTAGAACAATAAGCAGAAAGAGCAAGGTAAAAATTTTACTTTATTCCCTCTTTATCCAAAATGTTCAGATTTAATCTGAGTCTCACTAGATCGACTGCCCTAAGATTAAAAATGCCATTGTTACACTTGTTCTAAGAAAAGATTATTTAGAAAAATCCATATTATTTGTATTTACAATGTAGTATAGGTAGTTGCTAAGGAAACAAGTACTTCCACCTGTTCTTTTTATTCATGCTTAAGATTTTTATTTTAAATGTGTCTATGTGTGAGCTGAGTGTATATATGGGATCAGTATATGATGTCTGCAGAAACCAGAAGAGGACAGTAAATCTCATGGAACCAAAATTTTTCTGCAGTTGTGAGCAGACCCACGTAGGTCCTGGGAACCCAACCAAGATCCTCTGTAACAAATAAACCTTAGTCATGTCTCCAGCTTCCCAAGAGATCTTCATAATATCAAAAGGGAAACATTTAAAAAATATTTTGACAGGAGGCCAAGTCTAAAAATCGTTTCTGTAGAGACAGTTTTATTGGGTACATAATATGTGCAAAAGTAAGTTGAAATGTCATACCCACTGTCTAGCTCAATCTTTGTTGTTAAATGAAGGTTTTATAAATAGAAACATAAAGTTACATAAAGTTATAAAATGTTAAATTATTAAGAATTAAGGTGGATTAATGTATCACAAGCCCGTTTGTTTCATCATTAATTTTTGGGTTTTTTTTTTTTTTTTGTGTGTATATGCACATATAAGTCACACAAATGGGCATGTTCCTTCCACTTAAATTGACTCATTTATGGTATTACTAAATCTTTATTTATTTTAGCTTATATTCATTATGCTCTGATAGTAAACAAAATGTTTTGAACTGCTACAAAATTACTTTGTTTTTGGCTAACACTTTTCTTTTTTTTAAAGATTTATTTATTATATTTATATAAGTACACTGTAGCTGTTTTTTTTCTTTGTTTGTTTTCAGAAACACAAGAAAAGCGCATCAGATTCTATTATAGATGACTGTGAGCAACCATGTGGGTGCTGGGAATTGAACTCAGGACCTCTGGAAGAGCAGTCGGTGCTCTTAACCACTGAGTCATTTCTCCACCCAGTAGTTTTCTTTTTTATCTGGTGTTTCCATTTGTTTCAGTTGGCTGAGGGTTTCACAAGTTATCTCTTGCTATGAAACTCAGCAGCCTTGTTGAACTCTAAATAGTGCAGACTTCATTCACTAATCCATTTTAATTATTTTATTATTCACATATAGTAGTATTAGAATTATGAACGTGTGCCCTCATGGGAAACAACATTGCTAGAATACAGTAAAACGTGTTTCTTTTGCCGATACATTCTGCTCATATGTACATAAATCTTTATAATTAAAGATACATATTGATTACAGGTTAGATATAAACAAAAACACTTTGCTTTATCAACTGAGAAGACCTAAACTATGCTATTCCAGTAACAAGTACATAGATAATGAAAGTCTTGATTCCTAAAACCACAGTCTAATAAAAAGAATTAGTACCTTCTAAGGAAATGGCTTCAAGAAATAAAGCATTCTATTCAGGGAAAAACAAACAGATAATAGAAAAGGCAATTAAATTATGTGGAGACTCAGATAAACAGTGAAATCTGGCATATAAGAAGACAACTCAAGACTACATGTTATTGTAGCTATTGTTGAAAACTTCACTTAATAGAGAAAAAATTAATTTAGGAGTGTAATTTACATAATTAAAATCACATGTAAACTGGGGATTTACATTTGAAAGGTTGACTATGAATCTATTAAAACTGCGTTTGAAATAATCTTCTAATGCTTTAATAGAAAAAATGTTCCAAATAACCTAAATAAATGGTAGAGAAATTTAATGGGAAAACTGTACATATTCTGGCTACATTTAAAATGACCCTGCATAAATGTGCAAGTGGAGGAAAATATGGAGAACAAAGTCTCCATATACAAAAGCAGTAGTTCACTAATACTCAACATATTCAAACACTGAAAGTAACTGGAACATTCAAGGAACTCCATAAAAAATACAGGTTAAAAATTGTGAAAGGAAAAAATGAGTCACTAAGAGGTGTTTTGAGAAGGTTTCAGGTTCAGTAGTAATCAGAGAATATAAGAACACTATTTTTAGGCTGGAGAGATGGCTCAGCAGTTCAGAGCACTGACTGCTTTTCCAGAGGTTCTGAGTTTAATTCTCACCACCCACATGGTGGTGGATCACAACCATCTGTGATGTAATCTGATGCCCTCTTCTGGTGTGTCTGAAGACAACTACAGTGTACATAAACTAAGTAAATCTTTTTAAAAACCTACTATTTTCATGTGTACATCCTTTAGAAAGCGTTTATTTGAAGCAAGCATTGGTAACTAGAACTGTGAACTGTGTTATCAATCTGATATGCATATTCATGTGCATGGTCTTTTTCTCATACACTAAACAAGCCCTGAAAAATACTGTTTATCAGGATTTAAGGGCTGCTCATGGTGCTTATATTTTTGGTAGCAACACAAGCATCCGCAGGATCTTACAACAAGATCTCATTTGGAACTTAGCTGACAATAAAGCAATAGTTAGCAAAAGAAAATTTTAGGATTACACTCTGGTGAGCCCAAATAATAGTTCACCATAAAGTATCTCTAACAAATGTGACACATCAAAAATTGGGAGTTTGGGGTTGGAATTTACATTGTAGCATGAAAACAAAATAGTGCTTGAAGACATTAGGGGAATAAGGGCAGAAACATTTTCTAGTTTGTATGTGCATGAAAGAAACCCATCCAGTACAGAAAAATAAAACCTGGTCAGCTTGCAGCCAAGCAACAGGAATTTAGAAGGTGACTGGCAGGTCAAACTGTCTTGAGTGATGGACCAATTCCAGGAGATGCTGCCCAGGAAAACATTCCTGACCCAGGATAACAGGCCAGAACAACACCTGGACACAGTCAACTGCTTTTGATATTTAGACAGAAAAGTTCCAACTTTTGACACTGGAAATATCTGATTCCCCAAAATCAAGTATCACCTTTGTTTTTCTGGTAGAGGGATTGTATAAAGAACATCTGCATCTCATGTCCTACTTTTCATAGTATGCTAATCATTCTGGAGATGCTATGACTTACACAAGGTGGAAGGTAGAACAGACAGAATGACAATCCGCTAGTGTGAGAAATGTAGGGCTCCTAGCTGATAAGTCAGCATTTCTTTGTGTTTATATTGGGCATCTCTCCTAAAAGGGTACTCGTGTGAGGGCATTTGCTTGTTGGTCCTGTTTTTAAGCCATTCATTAACAATCTTTATTGAATTTTCCTGTATGACTCTGCACACATTGAAATGAGGACTTAGACAGAAGGACATTTTAGTATATCCCATCAAAGAAAGAAAACAGAAAAGGAATGGTTGACACTTCAAGTAGAGACCTTTGAAAATTGTCCCCTTTTCATTCCTCAAACCCTCTATCTGTGTCTCTGGTGTACAAACTTCAGTAGTGCTGCTACTTGCACAATTAGAGCTTTATTGTATATTTAGTAGGGAAGTACATGAAACCATACAGATGTGTGTGTGTGTGTGTGTATGTATGTGTGTGTGAAAGAGAGAGAGAAGAGAGAGAGAGAGAGAGAGAGAGAGAGAGAGAGAGAGAGAGAGAGAGAGAGAGAGAGAGAGAGAGAAAGTCAGATGAATAGATGAATATGAAAGGATGCAGATTACCAAATTTCAAACATATCTTTCACCAAACACAGTATGAAACTTAGTTGCTGGCACTCAGGGGAAACTTCTTAACAGTGGGTGAAGAATGTTGTGTTTGAACCTGACAGAGAGGGGGAGAGAGTTGTGATTGGCGGCTAATTTGATTGGCCTAAATTAGATACAATACTAAATCCAAGCCAATAAACTGAATGCATAATCTTCTCTTTTGTTAGAAATGTAGCATGTGATTTAATCAGTTAACTAACTGTAAAGCCTCAATTGCTCCCTTCCTGAACTCATTATTTTAACTAACTTTTGAATTTGTAAAGGAATAAACACTAGCTTCACAAAAACAGGACAGAAACAACCCTTGACATACACTGGTGAATACCACCTTGCTTGTTGCCTACAAAGTTCAAGTTGTTCAAAAGAATTTTTTTTTCATTCTTGCTCAGATTAACAACTCCTTCGTTTGTGTGAAATGAGTTCTCTTTTGGTCTATTTTATTTTTATATATTTACAAATACAGAAAGTACAATGACCTCACTGTGTCAAATTAAGTGAGAAGTTCAAAAAGAATCAATGTATTACTTGTAAATAAATAAAGTTAAGGAAATGAGTATTCAGCAACTATTCAGAATTTAAAATATTCCCTTGAGAAAATGTTCACACACATTGACTGGCATATTATTAAAAGTTTGCCACATGAATTAAACCATATGGGTTACTTTGAACAAATATGATGTAATAGTATCTCTGTCTTTGAAACAATTTGGTCATGTCTTTGTAAGTACTTACAAAATGTATTAAACAAAGATTTTATACATTATTAAAGCAAAGCAGGTTAGAATTTGAGTTGCTTAGTGAGGACTGAGAAAGAAACACAATTTCTTTAAATATTTCTTCTGCCAATTTTCCCACTGAGTTTGGAATTCCCAGTATGGAAATATCTCAGTTTTAGCACACTTTCCCTATTTCCTTTATTTCCATTTTATTCTGCTACCATTTATATCGTGTTTGGAAGCCTCACTTGGCATACCTCAAGCCTAGAGATTGTGCTGAGTTGTGTCCAGTCTCCCAGTGAATTCTAAGACAAATTTTATACCTGTTGTAGTGATTTAAATGGAGCATTGCTTTTGGATGCCTTTATTCTTTCTAGGTATCTCATCATATTACTCCTCAGTTCTTATATACTGTTATTGGACTTCCCTGAGGAAGTGTGAACAAATGTCCACTCGTTCTAGATAGGCAGGAATAATAGACTAGGGAGAAAACTTCATCCAAGAATAATTTAATTGCCTGTAAGTTTGTAAGGGTTAATTACTGGATTATGGAGGCCCTTGAGGAAGCTGCATTACTGCATCACAAAAGCTACCATAAATGAGTGATAACTTACACTACTGCATCCCTGGGAAACCCTGTGACTTCCTGGGGTCTCTGCTGATTGTAGTCTTCTCAAGCCAGCATTATTACCACATTGATCATTTGTGGGCAGACCTTGTTATTCTTATAAGTTTCAGGAACTTTCTGAGGCTTAAAAGATTCATTTGCCTTTTGAATTTGATGAGTTTCTGCCTATAACTAAGTTTTCCATCCAGAGGACATAGGCATACCACACACACTATCTACACATCCTATTAAATCCGTGGGTGTGTTAGTCAAAAGCACTGTCTGGCAAACCCAACTTCCTTGTGGTATTTGGGTCTGATGATTACTTACCATCCTCAGTTTTTATTTCAGATTTTTTAATACACTAATAAGACTTTAGTAAAAGGAAGATACAGTGCACCGGGTATAATGTAATGTGCTAAGCATTTCTTTAGGGGTAAGATAATAAAGAGGCTGGAGGTTTGCAGTCCTGTGAGTAGGTCTCTTTGTTTTCTTGTACATGTGTCACATGGCTATGAACTTCACACATACTTTGTGAAGTACAGATGGCTACAGGAAGTAAAATTGGTGATTTGCCTTCTTCTGAGTTATCCAGGCTCGGATCAAACCTCAGTCGTATCTGTTCTGGTCAAATCAACCATGTGTCACAAAATAATATTTCACTGACAAACTGAGAATATGCTTATGGACTGTTTAGGTGAAAAACTAAATTAATAGTCTACTGATATCTCATTCATTATTAAAGCCAGGATTGGCATATTGTCCCAGAATGTGGAGATTTAAATTGAACAGCACTCAAACCTGAGTTCCATGCATGCATTATTAATTTTTTTACTAGAATTTTTTACTAGGTTCCTAAAATTAGTTGGTAGCTTAGAATCTTGTGTTTATTGATTCCGAAAGTACTGTTAAGGGGCATCTTTAATATGTCTGGGTGTGAGCAAGGGTGGTCCTTATAATTATTGAAAACAGTTCTCAGATTCTGAATATCACTCAAATATTTCAGTGTTTTAGTTCTTTAGATTCCACTATCTCCAGCCTTTTCGCCCACACAATGCACATAAAATTAGACACAGCTAAAATAACTCATGAATCACATTCTGCATGTCACCTTTTAGTGTTTTTGCCAATTATCTTGTTTGATAACTGGTTATTTTAAATTTTCTTTGATATATTATCGGCAATCAACAGCTCTGTCACATGAGTGTACCTTTCACAAAACCTTCCTGGGCCTAGATCAGATTTGCATGTTCTGTGAGAGTGTATGATCCTCTAAATTTGTTCTCATAGTTGTAATCATTCAGCGTTATCACTCATAGGAAACGCATCAACACATTCTGCTATTCCACAATAATAAGTTTAAAACCAAGGATAGTTTCATGTCTTGACTCTTCCTACAAAGATGTTATATATTTCTTAACAATTTCTTTTAAACAATGTATTAATATTTGAGATGTGTTCAAATGATATTGTTTGTCTCCCCCGCCTCCACTTCCTTGAAATTGACATTTGAGGACCTGCTCAGTGTACACTTTACTGTGGTGAACTACTACCATCTGGTGGCCATTACATGACTTGCACACAGTAGCCTCAGACTAGAAATGTTTGTCAGTAGTTCTAAATAATGAAAAATATTGAAAAAAATATATTGGATATAGTACTACCTGAACACCCAGTCATTCCACTTCTGGGCATATACCCCAGAGAAACTCCAACATACAACAAAGACACATGCACCGCAATGTTCATAGCAGCCCTATTTATAGTAGCCAGAAGGTGGAAAGAACCCAGAGGTCCTTCAGTAGATGAATGGATATAAAAATTGTGGTATATTAGCACAATGGAGTACTCCTCAGCTATCAGAAATTATGACTTTATGAAATTCTTAAAAAATGGATGCATCTAGAGAATATCATCCTGAGTGAGATAACCCAGTCACAAAAGAACAGACATAATATGCAGTCACTGATAATTGCATACTAATCCCAGAAAGCTCTGAACACCCCAGAAACAACTCGCAGACTATATGAAGTTCAAGAAAAAAAAAAAGAAAATGAAAAACCATTAAGCTTAATCTTTACACACCAAAAAACTTTGACTATTTCCATGTTACATCTTCTTTTACACGTACTTTATGCTCATTGTAACTAGTAAGATCTTAATGCACACTATCAAACCTTTAAACAAATCAAGTAGTGACAAAAATGTATTTCTATATTTTTATGCAAAATGGTTAAAATCTGTACATTTATCTTTGTTTGTTAAAATAAAGTTGTTCAATAAAAAAAGAAAAGAAAATAAATATCTTTGTATATTTCTTATCACAAGGTAAATAATAATAGTCTAAACAACATAAATATTATAAGTAACAGTATAAATAACATACTGTGATGGGTACAAGTTATAGTTGCTACTAGCATCTACAAGCATGTTATCCAGCAAAATTACTTGAAAATGACAAGAACATAATTGCAGAATATAAGCTAAGGCATATAGAATGATAAAAAACAGAGATAAGGAATTCAGTATTAGCTAAATTAGAAAGAAATGCGCATTTTGCACTGTTTCGAGGTCAAGATGTGAATAGTAGACTAGCAAAAAAAAAAAAAAAAAAAAAAAAAAAAAAAAAAAGATGTTACATTCTAAAGCACCTCCAGTACAGGCACACTGACTAAAGCAGCTTTCCTTCACAGTAGGTGACGCCAATGGAGCAGGTGTTAAGGAATAGTTAAAGATTAATGCAACATCTGCCAATACACTATTTTGTGCATTTGTCAGTATTCATGATTGACAAACTTTTCTCCTTTGAGCTCACTAGGGAACTCTCTGAAAAAAATTTTAAAATTAAGATATAAATTATATCACATAGTATCTGTACAAGAATTCATTTGATGGCTTATACTTTTATGTTTCACACTTAAAATCAAAAACTCACAGGATAGGAGCTGGTATTTTCATGTTTAATTCTTCTAAGTATAAAGAGTTTATCCAGAAACCATAATGCAACTTGAAAAAGACTATGTGTTTGGAAAATAAGTGTGAATAAAACACAAATACAGGATTCTGGAGTGCTAGACTCTTGCCTGATGAGTCAGCATGGAGAAATGACCAGAACTCTGAATGTTATAAACACTTACACTCTTGCCAGATTTCTGGGTTGATCAGTTAGGCCTGGACAAATTTTGTGCAGTATTTTTTTAATTAATTATTTTATTTGTTTACATTCCAAAAGTTGCTCCCATTCCCAGTTTCCCAGTCTGGAGTTATTCATCGACTTCCCCTCCTCCAACATTTGAGAAGGTATTCCCTTACTCATTTCCCCACCTCTACCTCACCCCAACCAGCATCCCTATTCCTTCAGTCATCAAGTTTCCATGGGATTCAATGCATCCTCTCCCACAGCAGCCATAAATGGCAGTCCTCTGCTGCACATGTGCGCCGGGGCTACAAACCCACCCACGTATGCTCCTGAGTTCTTATGTTAGTCTCTGGGAGCTATGAGGAATCCAGGTTATTTCACACTGGTTTTCTTCCTATGGGTTGTAATCTCAGTCAGCTCCTTCAGCTGCTGAAGAAATAAATATCTTCATGTATTTCAGCCAGTTGATGGTAGAGCCTCTCAGATCCATGCCAGGCTCCTCTCTGCACACAGAGTATAGCCTCAGTAATAGTGTCAGGACTTGGTGTGTGCTCATGGGATCGATGATTTCAAGTTAGGGCTGTCACTGGGTGGGCTTGCTTCCACTCTCTGCTCCATTATTGTCCCTGCATTTTCTTTAGACAAGAACAATTCTCTGATAAAGTTTTGAAGGTCCGTGGATGCCTCACTACCTCAATTGGGGGCCATGTCTATTTACTGCATTTACACATATAAGATAACTGAAATAGTTTCTATTTCTATTCTACCTGAGCAAAATGGAGTAAATCAAGAATTCAAGAGCAAGAGAAACCATGGAGTATACAGATATCCACATGTATCATAAGAATACTATAAAATGATGAATGAGTTATCAGAGAACAAAATTAAATAAAAATACAGGAAAAAATTAAATGACAGTTCTAAAAAATTTGTACAATATAATTGCCTACTTAAAATTATCAAATAGAAAACTTAGTGATGCACCTGAGGAAAAAAAATCCAAACCCTAAAACATTAAATAAATTAAGAATACAGCATAAGTTTATATAATGGAGATATTAAAGAAAGAAATAGAAAAAAAGTTCTTCAAAAAAAAAAAAAAAACAAAAAAGAAAGACAAATTGATAGAAAAATCAACCAAATAAAAAATTTATCAATTATGCAATTAATCAAGTAAATTAAATCAGGGATGAGGAGGTAGTCATTAAAGCACATATCAAGGAACTTCAAATAATTTTGAGAATTGAAATTTACACATCAGTAGTTAGGAAATCTAAAATTAATTTTTAGATTCATCTGACCTACAAAATTAATTTAAGATGATATAAACAATTTGAAAATTTCTATGATAAATTGGGTTGAAGCAATACCAAAAACACACACAGAAAATATATTCCCAGATAGACACACTAATGACTTGTACCAACCTCAAAGAAATGATGCCATTGTTAAAAATATTTTATATCTTAGAAATGGAAGCAAGTCTACCACAATCTTTTTTTTTTTTGGAAACTGGTTTTACAATGACTACATACTGGAATAACAACTGAAAAAATTATAAACTAATTTTGTGACAAATCCAGAGATATAAATGTTCTCTATAAAATCTACATGCACAAAATTCACAATCACAGCATAAAGATCGTTCATCCCAGTTAACTTGGTTTCAGTCAAATTATTAATGGTTGGCTTACCCTACAAATAGCAATACATGTAAAATATTATGTAAATGGAATCAGATTTACATAATCAGAAATCAGATAACCATTTCATCAGATACAAAAGGCTTTGACAAAAATTAAATAACCTTTGAAGCTAAAAACCTTGAAGAGACCAGAATGAGAGGAATTATATCTAACAAAAACATAGTTATTGCCAATATACTACTACAATGATAGAAAACTCAAAGAATTTCTGCTAAATTAGAAACAAAATAGGAGAGCTTATTTTCTATATTATTCAATATAGTGTTTGAAGGTTCTGCTTACAAAAGGTAGCAAAAAGATTGCAGCAGAAAAGGAAAAAAAAGTAAGGTCCCTATTTGTATAACAAATGATTTACATATGAAACAACCAAAAGACTCCACAAGAAGATTCACAGATCTTACAGTTTAGAAAATTAGAAAGGATCAACATTAGCATATTTAGATGACTACATACATACACACATATAACAAACAGGCTGAGAAAGAAATCATGGAAATAATTCTATTCATTAGTGTCTCAGGAATACATTTGGGTAACCATAACCAAGATGGTGACAAAATATATACAATGAAAACTCTTACACAATAAAGAAAATATTGAAGACACTTAAAGTTATAACAGCAATGATCATGATTAAAAACATTAATATCATGAAAAGGTTATTCTACCAAAAGCAATCTACAGATTTCATTGCAATCACAGTAAAAATTTCAATGTAATTGTTTACAGAAGTAGAAAAAAATCATGCAAAAAGAAATATGCTGGTGGTATGCCCTTAGCTAAACTCCAAATACTCTATAGTTAAAACAAACTATCAAGATATGAAAATAAAATAAACATATAGATCTATGGAATATAATAAAAGGCCCAGATAAAATTAACATAGAAGAAAAAACAACCTCTTTAACAAAAGGTACTTGAAATCCTGCTATCCACACAAAATTAAAATAAATACACATTTTTAACCTTGCATAAGAATAAAATAAAATGGGTTAAAAATATTCAGGGTCAACCAAAGACTTACAGGATTAGAGAGAATAGTCAGTAAAACACTTTAAAATATAAGCAGAGTAGAGGGCTCATATCCAATATATACAAGAACTCAAGAAGTTACACTCTAGAGAATCAAATAATCCTATTAAAAATGGGGTACAGAGCTCAACAAAGAATTCTCAACTGAGGAATATTGAATGACTGGGTAGCACCTAAAGAAATGCTTTATATCCCTAGTCATCAGGGAAATGCAAATCAAAACAACCCTGAGATTTCACCTCACACCAGTCAGAATGGCTAAGATCAAAAACTCAGGTGACAGAAGATGGAGATGGAGAAAGAGGAACACTTCTCCACTGTTGGTGGGGTTGTAAGCTGGTACAACCACTCTGGAAATCAGTCTAGTTGTTTCTCAGAAAATTGGACATAGTACTCCAAGCTATACCATTCCTGGACATATATCCTAAAGAAATTCCAACATCTAACAAGGACACATGTTCTACCATGTTTATAGCAGCCTTATTTATAATAGCCAGAAGCTGGAAAATACCCAGATGTCCTTCAACAGAGGACTGGATAGAGAAATTGTGGTACATTTACACAATAGAGTACTATTCAGCTACTAAAAACAACAACTTCATGAAATTTCTAGGCAAATGGATGGAACTTGAAGCTATCATCCTGAGTGAGGTAACCCAGTCACAAAAGAACACACATGGTATGTACTTACTGATTAACAATTACTAGCCCAAAGGCTCAGAATAACCAAGAAACAAATCACAAAATTATAATGCTCAAAAAAAAGTAGATTTAGTCCTTGTGAGAAAGGATTATAAAACATTCATGAGAGGCAATAATGGGACATAGAGGAGCAAGAATTTAAGAAAAGTTCATTTAGAGACTACCTCAACTGGGATCCATCCCATATGCAGTCACTAACCCCTACACTATTGCTGATGCCAAGTAGTGCTTACAGGCAGGAATCTGATGTGGATGCCTCCTCTGAGGCTCTGCCAGAGCCATACTGATACAGAGGAGGGCGCTTGCAGCTAACCATTGGACTGAACATGAGGACCCAAATGAAGGAGCTAGAGAAAGGACTGAAGGAGCTGAAAGGGTCTACAACCTCATGGGCAGAAAAAAATTATTAACTAACCAAATCCACCACAGTGCCTAGGGAGTAAAACACCAACCAATGAATTCACATGGAGAGACCCATGGCTCCAGGTATATATGCAGCAGAGGATATCATTCTCTGGCATCAATGAGAGAAGCAGACTTTGATTCAGTGTAAGCTCATTTTCCCAGTGTAGGTGAATGTAAGGTGCTGAGGTGAGGGAGGGAGGTTGGGAGAGGGAGAACCTTCATGAAGCCAATCAGAAGGAGTGGGTGAGATTGGCAAAAAAGGGGAAACCACCTGAAATGTAAATACAGAGAATAAACAATACAATAAAAAGAAGTAGAAAATGTAAAGACATGGGCAGGATCAGGAAATATCAATTTTATATTATGATTGTATATTGTGCTTTATTTTCTCAAATAAGTAGTATAGAAGGTCAGATAAATAAATAGGTATGTAGCAGTAGGAATTGGAGAACTCAAGGTAGCCTCCAGTAAGTCCCAGACCCCAGAGAAGCAGGGAGTTCCCAGGACCCAACTTGGATGACATTAGCCAAAATGATCAACGAAGGGGAGAAAGAACCTGCAGAGACCTTATCTAGTGGATAGGCATAACCCCTGGTTGAGGGATGGGGCCACCTACCCATCTCAAAAAATATTAACTTAATATTGATCCAATCTAAAGAAAATGCAGAGACATAGTGGAGCAGAGATGGAAAGGCCACCCAGAGACTGCCCCACCTGAGGATCAGGTATAGACACCAAACCCAGACACTATACTGATGTCAAGGCGTGCTTGCTGTCAGGAGCCTGGTATAGCTGTCCCCTGAAAGGCTTGGCCAAAGTCTGATCAATACAGATGTAGATGCTTGCACAGCAGTCTACCATCAGACTGAGCATGGAGACTCCAATTGAAGAGTTAGGGCAAGGATTAAAGAAGTTGAAGGGGACAGCAGCTCCATAGAAAAAAATAACAATATCAACTAACTGGTTCCACCCTCCCAATGCTCTAAAGAGCTCCCATGCTCTAAAGAACCAACCAAAGAGGGACCAACCATGGAGGGACCTATGGCATCAGCTGCATATGTAGCAGAGGGATAACTTATTTTGCATCAGTGGGAGGGGAGGTTCTTAATCCTTTGTAGGCTTGATACTCCAAAATAGGGGGATGCTAGGGCAATGAGGTTGAAGTGAAAAGGTCAGTAGGGGAGCACCTTCATAGAGGCAAAGTGGAAGGAGTGGGATAGGGAGTTTACAGAAAGGAAACATGGAAGTGGGACAACATTTGAAACATAAATAAATAAAATAACAAATAAAAAATTAGAAAAAAAAGAAAAGACCCATTTTGTTCTGTTCTATAAGTAGAAGCCTGACTGTTCCTTTTGTGTTGTCTGCAGTGTTTTCTTTGTTTCCCTCTTCTACTTTACATTCTGCATAATATTCTCTTAATTTTTTTAACTTACCATGTAGTTTCTAATTTATTCACCTCTTCTGCCTTTTCCCTCTAATCTTCCTCTCTCCTCCTACTCCGATGTCATAATAATTCTCTTACTCTCAATATCTTTTCTCCCAATGCTGTGCCTTTACTTCTAAGTTCTCTTTGGGTTCAGTTTTGTATAAAAAAGATCTCTTGTGTCCTAACTAAACTATTATCTTTAGTTCTGTTCTAAAATGCTCTTGTTCCTCTATTAGACCTTGCATTTCCCCCCAAGAGCATTTTGTTCTCCCTTCTAAGAAGGAATGAGGCACCCCCATTTTGACCTTCTTCTTCTTCTTTTTTTTTTTTTTTTTTTTTTTTTTTTTTTTGATCTTTATAATGCTGTGAATTGTTTCTTGGGTATTCAGAGCCTTCTGGGGCTAGTACCCACTTATAAGTGAATACATATCATGTGTGTTCTTCTGTGACTGGGTTACCTCACTCAGGATGACAGTTTCTAGTTCCATCCATTTGCCTAGGAATTTCATGAAGTCATTGTTTCTAATAGGTAAGTAGTACTCCATTGTGTAAATGTATGACACTTCCTGTATCCATTCTTCAGTTGAAGGACATCTGGATTCTTTCCAGCCACTTGCTATTATAATTAAGGCTGCTAGAAACATGTTGGAGCATGTGTCCTTGTTATATGTTAGAGCATTTTGGGGTATATGACCAGGAGTGGAATAGCTCAGTTTTCAGGTAGTACTATGCCCATGGATCTACCACATATGCAGCCACCAAATCCAAGCACTATGGCTGATGCCAAGATGTACTTACTGGCAGGAACCAGGTAAAGATGCTTTCTCAGGGACTGTCAGAGTCATATATATACAGCTAAGCATGCCTGCAACTAATCATAGGACTGAACATGAGGCCCCTACTGAAGGTACTAAAGAAAGAACTGTAAGAGCTAAAAGGTGTTGGGACCTCATGGGAAGAACAACATTATCAACCAACCAATTCTTCCAAAACTCCCATGAACTAAAATACCAACCTTTGAGCACACACTGAGAGACCTATTGATCCAGTTGCATATGTAGCTGAAAATAGCATTATCTGGCATCAGTGTGAGAGGAAGCTTTTGGTCCAGGGATGGCTTGTTTTCCCAATGTAGAAGAATGCCAACACAATGGGGTTGAGAGGGTGATTAGAAGGGAGTGCACTTTTGTTAAGGCAAATGGAGGGGGGGAGTGGGATGGGAGAGGAGTGGGAGAAAGGGATAACATCTCAAATGCAAATACAGAGTATCTGATTTAAAAAAAAAGTTTACAACAGAGGATGCTTACTTGCATATCATTAGGGGTAATTATCTTGCTAAACATTCATCATCTGTTATGGCTCCACAAGTTCGTAGAGTGTTAAAAACCATAACCAAGTTATTGTTGGAGTTTTGTATAGATGAACCAAGTCAACATTTTATCTTCTGTCCCAGCACTTATAATATCATAGTTCCCTTTTTAGGACCTTTGGTTAATTGTTTTACATCCGTTCAGAATGTGCTTTGAGTAAGAGAAGTAATTAACTGATGACAGAGACTGGCAGAGTTTTCAATGAAATTTTAACTATCAGAAAGGACCTAATAGCAGTCTCAGTTTAAAAGAATATAACACATATTGATATAATTTTAGGTTTTTTTTTTTTTTGAGAAAGGATGTGTTGTCCCATTTAATTTATTCAAAATTGCCTTCAAATAAGCCAGTGTTTTCTTTGGGAGTGGTGAATCTGGAAGAAGTATAGTCCCTCTGCATTTTCTTTTATTTTCTATTTTTCTTTTTTGTTAATCATTCCATTTGTTTTCATCTCAAATGATTACTAAATTCCCCCATTACCCCCTCCACCAAAACCCTTTCCACATCCATGATCACTCCTCCTCTTTGTCTGTTTGAGAATGCTCCCCACCCACCAACATTTTCCTGCTATTGTCCAATCCCTAAGAGTGGTACACCTGGGTCACATGTTAAATCTCTGTGTAGTGTTGGAAGAACCCTCCATAATGATTGTGCTCCCACCAGCAGTCAGACAATGTCCTCTCACTCCAACTTCAGGCCAGCATCTGAGGTGCATTTTCTTTGTTCTTGGATGGTCTCACTAGCATAAGAAAAAAAAAAACTAAAAATAATTTTATTTTGCATTTTTGATGGTTAAAAATGCTGAACATTTTTTAAAGTTTCTTAGTTTTTTGTATTTAACATTTTGAAAATTTGGTATTGAGATCCATCACTTATCTTTGTGTTTCTTTCCTTGATATTTAGTTTTCAAATTACTTTTACATTCTAGATGTAATCCTATGCTATATGTCTCTAAAAAATACCAGGAAACAAATACAAATGGCAGAATTTAGAGATAGCCTTGCTTTTTCTATAATCAGGAGCTTGGACATGTTCTTCACTACCCAATATCCATAAAGGCTCACCATTTTCATCAGAACATTAACAAGTAGGCTTCCTGACAGGTACCTGTAACCACAACTTTTAGGAAGGTAAGAGAAAATAGCCAAGTTTTAGGTCAGCCTGAATTACATAATAAAACCCTGTGACTAGATAAACAGAAATCATTGTGAAGAATTAGCTCTAAGTGATATATTAATTAATAAGGCTTCTTGTTAAAACTGAGCCAAATCACTTACGAAGACTAGAAATGATATATTTCCAGATGTCCTTTTTTAGTAGAACTAATGTTTCATGTATTTATTTGACCCAAAGTAGAGAGGCAATGTATAATAAAGGTCTGTTGTCTAGGTATAAAATACAAAGCAGACACTGTCTTGCCTTAGATAATATTTTCTATTGCTGTTTTGTTTTGTTTATCTGACAAAATAAAACTGCGTCACCCCTCCTTTTTTAAAATTAATCACTCCATTCATTTACACCTCAAATTATATCCTACTTTCTGGTTACCCCTCTCCATCCCTTTGCCTCTATGTGGATGATTCCAACCCAATCCTCCTCAGTGCCACCACTCCAGCATCCAGCCAAATTAGGACTTCTAACCTCCACAGGACCAAGGGCTTCCTCTCCCATTGTTGTCATGCAAGGACATCCATTGCCACATATGTGTCTGTAGACAGGGATCCTTCCAGATAAACTCCTTTATTGGTGGTCTAGACTCTAGGAGAACTGAACATTTTCTTTGTGCCTATGTGTTCAAGGCTCTTCCCCACTTTCTCTTCTGTTAGATTCTCTATATCTGGCTTTATGTGGAGGTCCTTGATCCATTGGACATGAGATTTGTACAAGAAGATAAGAATGAGTCAATCTGTAATCTTATACATGCAGAGTGCCAGTTAAAACAGAACTCTTTGTTGAAAATGTCTTTTTTCCACTGAATAGTTTTAGCTTCTTTGTCAGAAATCAAGTAACCATAGGTGTGTGAGTTTGTTTCTGGGTCTTTAATTCTGTTTTGATATACTTTCCTGTCTCTTTACCAATACCGTGCCATTTTTATCACTATTACTCTATAATATAGCTTAATATCAGGGATTGTGATTTCTGCAGAAGTTCTTTTAGTATTGAGAATAGTTTCCACCATCCTAGTTTTTTGTTTTTTGTTTTTGTTTTTTTTTTTTTTTTTTGTTATTCCAAATAAATTTGGGAATTGGTCTTTATAACTCTGTGAAGAATTGTTTTGAAATTTTGATGATGAAAGCATTGAATGTGTAGATTGCATTTGGTAATATGGCCATTTTTACTATATTAATCCTGCCTAACTATGAGAATGGGAGATCTTTCCATCTTTTGAGATCTTCAAATTCTTTCTTTAGGTATTTGAAGTTCTTGTCATTCAGATCTTTCACTCACTTGGTTAGAGTCAGATGAATATACTTTATATTATTTGTGACCATTTTAAGGCTGTTGTTTCTCAAATTTTTTTTGCAGCCTTTTTGTCCTTTGACTAGAAGAAGGCTTCTCCTTCGTTTGAGTTGGTTTTATATCCAGCCATTTTGCTGAAGTTGCTTATCTGCTGTAGAAGCTCTATGATAAAATTTTTGGGTTTGTTTATGTATACTATTATATCTTCTGCAAATAGTGATATGGTGAATTATTCCTTCCCAATTTGCATTGTTTTCACCTCTTTTAATTGTCTAATTACTCTGACTAGAACTTTGAGTACTATATTGAATAGGTAAGAAGAAAGTGGGCATCCTTATATCGTCTCTGATTTTATATTTCCAACTCAAATAGCCAGCAAACATCTTCAAGAAAATTATAGAAAGACACTTTCCTATCCTAAAAAAAGAAATGCCCATAAACATACAAGAAGCCTACAGAACTACAGAAGAGAAATTCCTCTTGACACATAATAATTAAAACATGAAATTCACAAAATGAAGAGCATTGAAGACAGTAAGGAAAAAAGTTCGAGTAAAATATGAAGGCAGACATTTCAGAATTATACCAGCCTTCTAACCAGGGATTCTAAAAACCAGAATATCCTGGGCAGGTGTCTTACAGACCTTAAGAGAAGAAAAATGCCAGTCCAGGCCACTATACCTAGCAAAACTCTCAATCACCATAGATGAAAAAAACCAAGGTATTCCAAAACAAAACCAAATTTATCCAATAATTTTTTTTTCTTTTTGCAAATTCAACCCTACCGAAGATAATAGAAAAAAAAATCCAAATGAAGGAAAAGAAATACACCCAAGCAAAAGCAAGAAATTATTCTTTTCACAGCAAACATACACACACACACACACACACACACACACACACACACTAAGAAAAACTTGCAAACGTAATTGGATGTCTAACAACAAAAGTAACAGGAAGCAACAATCATATTGGTCCCTGATATTTCTCAAAATTAACGCACTCAATTCCCCAGAAAAAGACATAGACTAACAAACTGGATGTGTAAACAGGCTCCAGCAATTGGCTGCATACAGAAAACACACCTAGTGATCAAAGATAGAAAATACCTCAATATGAAAGGATGGGAAAATATGCCAAGGAAATTGTCCCAAGATACAAGCTAGAGTAGCCATTCTAATATCCAACAAAATAGAATTTCAACCAAAACTTACCAATATGGGGAAGGACACTGCATACTCATCAAATGAAAAATCTACCAAGATAAACTCTCAATTCTGAACATCTGTTCCCTAAATTCAAGGGCTCAAAGTACACATTGAACCTGACACAATAATAGTAGGATATTTCAACACCCCACCCTCACAAATGGACAGATAATATAGTAGAAACTAAACAGAGACAAGTGAAACTAACAGAAGTCATGAACCAAATTAATTTAACTGATATCTACAGAACCTTTCACCAAAATGAAAAAAGAAAGACAAAAATATGTTCATTTTAGCACCTCATAGTAGTTTCTCAGATATTGGCCATATACTCTAACAACAACAAAAAAAATCCTCAACAAATAAAAGAATATTGAATTAATTTATGTATTCTGTAGGACTAACATGAACTAAGACAGGTTCTTCAATAGCAATAGTTTTTCTTCAATAGCAAGAAAAACTATAGAAAGCACAGATACATGTGTAAGCTGAAGAACAATCTACTAAAAGATAACTTTTTCAGGAGAGAAATAAAGAAAGAAATTAAAGCATTTTTAAAATTGGAGAGATTCTCCACTAATTAGCATCTTAACAGCTCATCTGGAAGCTCTAGAACAAAAAGGAGCAAATACACCCAAGAGAAGTAAATGCCAGGAAATAATCAATATCAGGTCTGAAAACAACCAAATACAAACAAGAAGAACTATACAAAGAATCAACAAAACCAGGAGGTGTTTCTTTGAGAAAATCAACATGATAGATAAACTCTTAGCCAGACTAACCAGAGGGCAGAGAGGCAGTATCCAAATTAACAAAATCAGAAATAAAAAGGGTGACATAACAACAGAAACTGAAGATATTAAAAAAATCATCAGATCCTACTACAAAAAACTATACTCAGCAAAACTGGAAACCCTGGATGAAATGGGTGATTTCCTAGACTGATACCAGGTACCAGGGTTAAATCAGGATTAGATAAATTATCTACACAGTCTCATAATGCCCAATGAAATATAAGCAGTCATTAGAAGTCTCCCAAACAAAAAAAGCCCAGGGCAAGATGGTTTTAGTGCAGAATTCTATAAGCCCTTCAAAAAAGATCTAATGCCAATACACCTCAACTATTCCACAAAATAGAAACAGAAGGAACACTACCCAATTCTTTCTATGAATCCACAATTAAACTGATACATAAACCACAAAACAAACCATCAAAGGAAGAGAACTACAGATCAATTTCCCTTATGAATATTGATGCAAAAATACTCAATACAATGCTCAGAAACTGAATTCAAGAACACATCAAATTGATCATTCATCATGATCTATACCAGAAATGCACAAATGGTTCAGTATATGGAAATCTATCAGTGCATTTCACCACTATATAAATCAACTTCAAGGAAAAAAAAAAACCCTGATCATCTCAATAGATGATGAAAAAGCCTTAGACACCCATTCATAACACCCATTCATGTTAAAAGTATTAGATAGGTCAGGAATTGGAAAGATTAGGAACATACATAAATATAATAAAAGGAATATACATCAATCCAATAATCAACATCAAACTAACTTTTAGGAATTCATATAAGATTATTAGTAAGAATTAAAAAGTCATCCATTTGTCTATATAGCATCAACACAGGACAGTACATCTTTTTATATCTGCAGAGATATTCTCAAAACAGTGGTTTAATACCTATTGATTGTTTTATATATATTTAATAATAACAGGTAAGTCTATTAATAGCAGAAATATTTCTCAAAATGATTTATATTTGGCTTTGGTTATGGATCATATCTGTTGTGGATTATTTTAGTCTGAGGCAGATCATTTCAGGAAGATTAGCTGCTAGTTATTAGTTTGTCCTATGTCAGCTCCTGACACCTCAGCATTTACTTCAAGTTCACAGTCACCATGCACCATACTCTACATATGGCATTATTGACAATTTTAAAGTCATGGGATCAATAGGTATGTTCATAAGCTGAAAAACAAATGGATAAAAGAAATGCATATATTATGTAGTGTATGGAAAGATGGCTCAGTGGCTCAGAGCATCTGTTGTTCTTGCAGAGAGGCCAGGTTTTGTTTTCAGCACTCACAAGACAGATCACCACTGGCAGGAACTCCAGTTCAAGTGGATCAGGTGGCTACTCTTGACAAACTGGGTACCAGGCATGAAGGTAGTACACATTTATATATGCAATCAAAACATTCACATGCATAAAATAAAATAAAGAATTCTACAGACCCAAGAGAAAATATGTAGCATAAACACAAATGATTTTTTTGCAGTAAAGAAAGAGAAAAATGAATGCGGTGGAAATAAATATATCGAGGAAGTCTAAGAAAAACACATGTAATTATTTGTGTATGTATAATACTACATAAATATATTGCTTTATTGTTCAAGTGAAACATATTTAAGGAAGCAAAGAGAATAAATGGAAACTGAGTCAAGAGTGGGAAAAGAAAAACAGGAGTTTATTTGGTAATATGCTCAACATAGGCTAAGAAAATTGTCTTTTGCAGGAAAATGCAAATAGCCAAAGATGATTCTATTAAATGAAATAAGCCATTGTCAGAAGCAGAAACAATGTATTATCTTTTTTAGGTAGAATTTTGGAGATTACAAAAGAAAAATAGCTGTAGAAGTGAAATTATTAATGAATTGGAAGGCATATATGGTGTTGGTATAAGGGAATATAGAGTGGATGATTATTATTTAATTGCATTGATATAAATATAAATATGAAGATTCCATGATTAAAAACATCACTGTAAATTGATACACAGTAATGAAACCTGGAATACCTGTAAGCATCCTGGAAATAAAAAGTATGTATACCTGTGAAATACATGTAACACAAATAGAAGATGCAAGTATTGTGATTCCACAAGACATTACTAAATAGAGGAGTTGAAGAAGTTCTATTCTGATATTTTCATATACTAACTAGAACGATTTTGGGTTCAGAACTTCACTGGAAAGGCAGTATTATGGAAAACTGTCAAATTGTAATCCTGTACTTATCGAAAATGCTGTTTTATGACATCTCAGAGCACCTTTTAACCATACAGTTAAAAAGATAATATGACTAAAATCATAAATTGCCTGTGCTCTTGATGAAAGGGAGACAAGAAGAAAGAGGAAGGGAGAAAAAGGGACACGAAATCCTGCACACACACACACATACACACACACACACACACACACACACACAGAGAGAGAGAGAGAGAGAGAGAGAGAGAGAGAGAGACAGAGACAGAGACAGAGACAGAGAGACAGAGAGACAGAGAGACAGAGACAGAGGCAGAGACAGAGACACAGAGACACAGAGACAGAAACAGTGTCAGGGACACAGAGAAAGACAGAGACAGAGAGAGACAAAGAAAGAGACAGAGATCTCAAAAAACAATTCCCATTTTAGGCACAGTGATATTCAGTGAAAAGAACAGTGTGCTTCTCCAGACAAAATGTTGTTTAAAATCATATAATAAGAGTGAGGCATAGTATATTTGAGAATTAAAGACAGACACATTACTAGAGGTAATCTGAGGGAAAACAAAAGTAAAACAAGAAGCATGATAACTATGGAAAGCAACATTAATATTTAAAAGTAAAAACAAATGTATAATCTTAAAGGTAGATATAAAATAATCAATTCCAATAAACCATAGGAGTACAAAAAGGGGAGTGGTGGGTGCGAACAGAGAGCATGGATCACTGATAGCATTCCATGACAACCATTAAGAAATGAATAATAATCATTCTAGAATAAGACATGATTTTCAGAGCGGGTTCAGGGCACAAGAAGAACTGAAAGATGAAGAAGAGGTGGTATAACGAAAATATTATTTACTCATATATGAAATTTTTAACCAATAAAAAAACCAGCAACCCTCAGGAGTTTTCTCCTTTGTGTTTCAGTGAATTCACCCCACAAGGAAATATGTTCCCAAGCTTCACCACAAGATTTTCCAATAGAATGGGATGGAGAACAGAGGGATATGCATTACAAAGTCACACTGTATCTAGTCCTTGGATATAAAGCCTCATTTGAGCAAAGCTTTCACACATTTTCTCAAAAAGAAAAAGATCAGCTGACTAGGATCCAAGACTGGACCTTAGGGATGTCTCAGTTCTGATTCTATTTTGGATGATCTTAATGTTTCAGCAGTGCAGCACTGAAGCATTTAAACCAAAGTAGGAATGTCACAGGGTTCTGGTGGTCCATGCAGTTTACTTTCATATATCTTTTGGTTCAGCACTGGGCTTTCCTTAACTAGGATATGAACTTGTTGAGAACAGTGCATTACTCAGTCATAGTGTTTATACAAAGTCTCAGGATTTTAATCAACATAATTACTGAAATATAACTCTTTTTGTGTCTTAACAATGTATCATCTTTTTTTCTAAATTCCCAAAGCATTTAAACATATTTTCAACCTAAATCATTATTGTAGTTTTCATTGTATGCTGAATATCATACAGTGTAACAATTTTCCCATTTTCTTTTTTTATCTTATGTTTTTGTTTCTACCAAGTAATGTCAGAACCAAAGTAGATAAAATTTATGACTTTAAGCACTTTCTATTCCTTCTTAAAGAGCTCACAGGATTCATAAGCATGAATCTTATTCAACATTTCACAAACCGTTCACTAATTTATTTAACATTTACCCAAGCTATAAATTCATCCTGTGTGTCAATCTATTTGCTTCCTTTATTATGTCTTCTTCATTAAATATTAAGATTTAGAATCACCATATGAAGGATGAATCATGATTATTTAAAGATTGTGAAGTCATATGGATTCTCTAAGAAACATGTGTATGACCTAGATTGAAACTTTTCCACATTAAAAAAGTTTGTAGCCACATTTCTTGCTTTGATAACATTCATTGCTATAATAAGTCACACTATCAAAACTTCAACTGAATATGTACATTCCCACAGTTGCTAAGGCAACCTCTTCAAATTTCTCTAAATAGAAAAGAAATGAGATTCATTATTTGAGGGCATACTGGCCAAAGATGTCCTGAGGCTTTCAAAATACATTTTTGTAGCAGTAACAAATGACTTTAAGTGAAATACTTGGGATTGGATTTGAGATTTAGTCATAGGTAAATTGTTAACTGAGCAGAAAAAAAAATCAACTAAAAACAGAAGTTAGCCCCCTACTAAAGTTCCCCTTAGGAATCCATAAAAAAAGAGTACCCTGAAGGAGAGCTAAAAATAAAAAAATTAAACCATTATGCCAAATACATCCCTTAGGGTGAGTTCACTGTCAAAACAGAAAAAGCTGGGGACAATTTTCTTCCTTTATATCTTCTTCTACATGAACACTATCTCTCCTCTGGGCTGACCTTTGAAACTATAGATTCCTTACATAAGAGCCTAGAAATGCAAAGAGAACAAATTTTAGATTATTAAGTTATATTCCATTTAAGAAGTAATAGTATATAAATACATATAATTTAATGAGGCAACCACGGGATGTCATTGTAATGCCACACGTTTTAAATCTCCTAAGTAAAAACATTCTTTATATATAGTCAAGAACATTGATCATAGCACAGCATATGTTATCAAAAACATCCTCAAAGCTTTACTTTCCAAGTTTTTTACATTTAGCATTGATGGGATGAGGATGTTTAAGATTTAGATTAAGATTTAGCTTTCCCTTTTTTGTTTTATGAGTCAGCAGATAAATGCAATAAATTGTATTGGTTACAATTTACTTGAACACGTTGGTTGTTTGAAAATACCTAGAGTATTTTAAAACCAAATGAATGGACATTTTACCAACTAACATATTTTTATAATTTAATGAAACCAGGGAGGCTAGTTAGACTTCGGTGTCCAGCTTGTGAATATTTAAACATTTCTGTGTGTACTAGAAATAAACAATGGTTAAGGTCTGTAGGCTTGCTGTTGTCTCAACAAGGCCTTGGGTACTCTATTTGCCTGTCAAATTGGTGTTCTAAACTACTTGGATTTTACCATCAGAGGATCAGAGAAGGTATTGATGGGTTTCTACATTTAATAAGCTACAAGCCAAAGAAATCAGTCTCTCTGTATTCGCTTCTGAGTTCTGTTTGTCAAGACCATCAGTAGAAAGGAGGAAGGACAGTGCTACCTGTGTTCCATTAAGGTAAGGCAGGTATTTGGTATTCATGGTCATTAATCCCTCTTTCTATTACTCATATTACCCTTTACCATAATGAATCTTGCTCATACTCATTAAAGAAACCAAAAATAAAATGAAACTAGGATTCTGAAAAAAAATTGTATGATGCTCCTGAAGCCATATAATATGCTTTAAAACCTGAAAGTTTATTTAAAAAAATACTACAATAATAATACAATCTTTGATTTGCATATCTTTAGCATGTTAATTTTATTTTAATTTTCACTTTGAAGCATCAGTTTTAATCTCTTGCATACTACAATTACTGTTAATTGATTTACAGATATTTGTATCAAGACACTATATTAAATGTAGATACATAATTATTTACACATTTTACCCATATAATAGATTGTTTATAGAATTAAACATAGTTTTATCCTTCTGCTGAAACAGGTACATTGTAACTGAGATGATCTTATTTTTTAAGATGCTCAAATTAAAGTCCACTAAACTTTTTTGGTATGAGAGTAGTAAGCTCTTCAAGCTACAATATTGTGTCCTTACATCTGATACATTTCTGTGACAGCTTTTCAAAGAATGATTTTAAGGCTATACCTTTATTTCTATTAGTAGATCTTATACTCAAAGCTTTGGAAGACACTTGATCTTTTAATCTCACCACAAAAAATTGCACACTGTAAAATTTTCATCTGTTTATTTTCATCATTTCCTCAGAACTCAGAATGTGTAAGCCTACCTAAAGGCCCTATCATCCAACCCTAGAGATCCAGATTCTCAAGCCTTAGGATTAGTCTGTAATACTTCATTTACATTAAATACCCTAGTGAGGCTAACTGTAATTCTGGGACCACAGCTTGAGAACCGTGGCCAAAGGCTATCTACTAATAAAGGTGACTATATCATGGTTACTATCCATGCCTGAGTACTTTATGCTGACCATCTTTTCAAATGATCACAAGAATTGTTTGTCCTTAGACCAAGTTAAGTTTATAAAATAGCAATGCTAACTAGAGATGTATAAATAGAAAGATTTTAAGAATAATAAATGAAGTTTTGTCAATCTTTTATGAACTGGGTGTCTTTACTTGAGTAATTGGGAAAGAATTCAGATTGTCAGACTTGCACAGCAAGCACTTTACCAACTGAATCATCTCTCTAGGTCTTGATGAGTCTTTTGATGAGTCATTTTATTTTTTGGTAGGGAGACATAACCACTTTTCATGGAATATAATTCTATACTTATAAATTGGATTTTCACATGATTTTTGTTTTAAGATGATACAGTTCACCAGTGACATTATTAACTGACATTGACGTAAAGCACTTCACTATAAAGCTGTTTATTTATTTATTTATTTATTTTTGGTACTACTCACAATAGCTTTTGAGTGAGAATTACCATTTGTTGCTATATTTGAGGTAATAATATCCTGTGCTCTTCTTCCCTGACTGAACATGAAGTTCACGTTTTGTCTTCGCCTTCACTGAGTCAGAAGGGTCACTGAGCTGTCCCCTCACAGTGCACACAGATGGAGCACATGTCATTTCAGCTTTGAGGATTCTATAATCTAATTGCAGAATTTGGGCACTGTCTGTCAGCTGTCATCACTTTGTGGGTAACTATCAGGAAATTATCTAGATTAAGCCTCAGTGAAAAACAAACATTTATTTGTGAATCTCTTGCTTCTTTCAGTTCTGAAAATTTTGGTTGTTGCTTCATAAGAAAACAAAGATATGCAATTTTTATTTTCTCTAGGTAGATTCTTTTAAACATTTCATAACTTACACATAGTGAAAAATTTAAAGAGTATTTTTAGTGACTCTTAAAACTATAAATATAATCACAAACAGTGTGTGGCTTTATCAAAGCACTAAACTAAACTAACAGGGCCAGCCATCTGGCTTCTTCCAGGCACATTTGAGGTTCTCAGGTTACAAATGAAAGCCTGAGCATCCTTTTCTCTTTTGCCAGAGTCTGATGGCCAAAAGATGTGAAAACAAGTATTTCACAGAAGTGTCAAATCACAAAATTGCAATATTTTAAATCTGGAGAAACTGTAGTTCAGTTGACATAAATCATTCATAAAATTATAGGAGATGTTTTGTATGTTTCTTTGTAACCAAAGGCTTCCATTCTTCATGTCTTTATAGAAAGAAGCAACTTGTACCGTTACTTAATACCATATGAGGAATAGTGTTTTCCTCAGTTATTACTAGATTATAAAAGTTAAATATATATTAAAAGCACAATAAAAATGAAAAAGAGCTATATGTGAGTATTATGCTTAGTAGCAAAAGAATGAATGATGGATAGGAAACCTGAATTTTACATAAAGAAAGATTATAAATCCAGAAAGTATTAGCTATTTTTCCAACAGAAGCTTTGCAATTAACCATCACATAGATTATAATAGCTTTGAAAGTCTAGACTGAAAGAGGAGTCTATTAAATAAGCTAAAAGAATCTTCACTCTGGGCAAACAGTAGGTAATGGAAGGTTTTCTGGTAGCTAACTGTGCAAACATTATGCCCTGAAATTAGCTTCTCAAATTCCAGGTAAAACTGGACTCTAGAGGATCTTGCACACCTAAGGCAAGTAGCAATAACAAATGGTCATCTTTGGGGGTGGCGGTCCAGCAAGCCTAGTGGACACCATGTACAAATCACAGAGAGCCTGACTCAATTAAGGTTAATATTAAGGAGTGACACACAAGCTTGTCCTATTGTTTCCACATGTCTGCCATGAATAAACACACACACACACACACACACACACACACACACACACACACACACCTTGAGCTTTTCCTTAGCAGTCCCCTCTGCTCCTTTCTGTGTAACCCTTTCTCCATGATCTCTTCCCATGGGTACTTTGTCCTTTGCACTCCTAATGTATGGAAGCAAGTGGAAAGAAGCAATGTGGTGAACTGAGTTGGGAAGCTGAGTATCTTTGGAGTTGTCTAAGGACAAACAGTGAATTCTCTTTTCATTCGTTTGACAAGAAGTGTGCACCTTACTTATGCACCAGGAAAGGACTGCTAAATATAGACTTCACTGCTCTCCACTGCCGTCATCTCCACAAACTTGCAGTCGCTGCTAACAGTTTTTGAATACCTACATTCTCCCAGGCATTTCTCCATCAATTTAACTTATGTGCACCCCAACACTATTGAAATGGTGCCTATGATTATTGAAATTCTCTGTGGAGAAAACTGGAGTATTTCACATAGCACCATCTTGGTAAGAACTAAGACATTGAAGGCCAAGTCACTGTCTGAGTTCTTAGCCCCAAGCAGTCAATCAGCAGCACTGCTTTGGTAAAGCCACATCCTACAGGGAGCATCTCTGCTCTCTGTTGCCGTCAGTAACATGACAGGAACACATGACCGGACATGCTAAGGGCCACTTGTAGCTGGTGAATTAGGACATGGGCATTGCTGTACTGAGATCTCCTTGAGGGAATTGTGCAGGCTTTACTGAGTAGGTGAGGTTTGAGGCTGTTCTTCCAGGCAACGTATCTTCCTCTATTCCAGCATTTGAAATGTATAAAAAATACATAGTAGATATCCGTGATCCTAACTACATATAATAAAACTCTGTAATATAAAAAATCCACATAGGTGAGCTTGTTAATCCATGAAATAACAACATATATTGAGTTTTCAATAATCATCCTAACTTAAAAAACTGTTCGAACTTCAAAAAACTAAGAATCCATATAATTCTTTTAGTTTTCTGACTACTATAAGCTGTCCTGAAAATATGTGATCTGTTAGTGACAAAGGTTGACAATATGGGTTTCTCAACACACACTCAATGTTGAAACATAAGCTAAATTTCAGCAATGTACTAGCAAAGAATTAAAAAATTCCCCATTGGAATGCACAGATTAATGAGTGCTTTTGGGTTAACAATTGCAAGAATAAAAAGGAACTTGTGACTTGGACAATCATAGCTTATGCTATGCTATGAGTTAGGGAATGCCACATGGAAGTTTATTCTGAGTTTTACCACACTAAAGATGCCAGTCCCCAAGCACAAGCAACAGAGCATTTCAAACCGTACACTGCAAAAATAGCTTACTAAGTAAGGTCATTAATTGAGACAGAACAGCATCAGTTTATTTGGTACAAACTTTGAATTTTTTCCTTACACCCAACTTAGAATCTATATGTTCTTGCCAGCTCTTTAATGAAGATTTTAAGGTTTAAGTCATTTTATTTCTTGGTAAGCATTTGATCCCAAATAAGTGCGATTTCTCCTGGGTTAATATTCACAAGGAATACAGAAGTCTCAACATATGCAATGATATAGTCCTCACTCATACCTGGACCAGCACTTTTTAAACAAATAAGGATTTAGTGAATATCCAACTTGAGAGATAAGAGACATTTTAGAAAGGCCAATAAAATATAAAATGCACAAAAATGGTCATTCCGATGACCTTGATTACACTAAATGGAAAGATGACACAATAAATTCAAAAGTCATGAATCTGGGTAAAAGCAGGAACGGGGACAGAAAGGTTGATAAGGTGAGGGGAGAAAAGGAGTAGAGAGATAGTAGCCAGAAAGTGTTTTCATACATGTATGAACTTGTCAAGAAACTAATTTAATTAGAAAACAGGGAGGAGTGTATTGTTGTAACCATCAGAACACGAGGTGTCCTTTGCGTCGCTGAAATTGAAGGTCTGCCTGTTTGTTTTCCACCCAGCTCCCCTGCTGCCAGGTCTTGCTGTGTGCTGTGAAGTCCCCCCAGAGCAAGTTAGGGTTCCAAGCAGTTCATTAGAGCTTCTGTCCTCTCCCCTGCTCAGTCTTATCTCTGGAGGTGTAAATTAGAGAGGCAGATGTACATTCTGGGATGGTTTCCAGCTCCATTTTTAGAATGTGGAATGTTCGGCACTGTAGGCGTTGAACAGAGTTTTTCAGTCTGTCACATGTCCAGTTTCGGTGCCAAGGAAAGCCCCTAAATGGCCTCGGAACACTTCCTCCTGGAACAGAGTAAAGCCCCAGCAGGACATGCCACAGTATGTTTATTGATCTTTGATGTTTAATGGGTGACTAAATCAGACTGAAAGCGATGTTCCTTACATTGTAGTCAAGAAAGCTTCAGTTGTGAGGTTAAATGAACTCAAGAAGAAAGATGGGAAGGATTCCCCACAAGGAAATGTGTAGCAAAGACTTGGGTATCAAGGCAAGAGTAGACAGCAGAAGGCTGAAGTGGCATGTGGAGAGAGTTACTCAGATTGGAAAAACGCCCTTGAATGTGAACAGTGCTACCATACATTTTATCTCTTATTATTTTTACAAAAATCTCAAATCTACTCAGTAAAACTTTTTCTTCCTGGTTTTGATTGGAAATTATACTCTGCTAGGATTTGCAAAGTCAATATGAAGTTTGGTTATGCTGGGACCCAGTTTCGATTTTTGTCACTAATTAGTAACCATCTTTGATTAAAATTCAGAGGAAAATAAAGTAACTTGGAAATCCAAACCAGTTTCATTTCTTTCACCATTTCTGAAATGCCTAATATGAAGGGATGTTACCTTGGAAATGTAAATATCACGGGGGTGAGAGATTCTATGAAGTCTCTTTGTGAACACAGGGTACAGAGGAGACTGCTCCTTTGAATGCTTTAGTCAATGGGGATTTGCCCATTTCATACTCTTTAAAAGCAAAAATAAAGCCTGATCTTCCCTGTTTTATTTTTCTGACCTTCCTTGTCTCTAAGGTATTTAGGGTAAGGGTCCATTGCTTGAAAAAAATTCTTACTTCTCTTCCTCTCTCTTCACCCTTCAGTCCCTTCCTCTTTCTTTGTCAGTGGGACAATTCAGAGATGAATTTATTATGCATTATTTTGGGGGGATTACAAACAGGACTGAGAGCCAGTAGTTCACAATACTGAGCATCTCTCAGTAAAAATAAGTCTTGCCACCTTGAGTTTTTATTTCTTCTTATCTTTCACTTGTTTCCTCTATGGTTATTTAATTTAAAAGCCCTGGTTTTAGTTTCTCAATTCTGGAAGGTGTTCACCCCCAAATATACCAAAACATAGATCTTTGTTTATATGTAACCCAATTTTCCTGGCAACCTCTGCATGGAAAAAAAAATACATTACTGCTTTATAAAAATTCCATTAGTAGAAATGTTATACATTAGTGAGGCTTAAATCAAATCACTGAATAATGATCACTGATGTCATGTTTCTACCTTTGAAGAAAGCTATAATCTCTGACATTGAAATTTCAGTTGCCCACAATTCAGATCACAAAGTCTCAGGACCATATGCATGCCTCAACAATAGGAATATCTCAGAAAGAAAAAAAAAAAAAAAACACAAGGTACATAAAGCCAACTTCTGTCCTTCAGCATTTACATTGCCAATTCATCATTACCACAGCTTTTCTTTCAATTACGTGGTCTCCCAAATGAGGTCTCTGCTAATGTACACTCTTCTATTTTTGTCACAAAAATCCAGCTTGGCTTTCATAGCTTGACACATTCCATGTGAATATGCTAGGAATTCCCCATCTCCTCTGAGTGTTCTCTGGCATCAGAGGACAGACAGCATTGTTCCTGCCAACTGCAGTGCCACAGATGCCTCCCTCTTGCCACACTGTGTGTTTATCAGGAAGTCGTGCCTTCTGGAGACTTTGTGGTACCTTCTGTGCTGGATTTGGGAATGATGACTATGATGCTCTCAAAGAACAGAACACTTCTGACCGTGTGGTCCATTGGAAGAAACAAAAAAACATGAATGCCCAAGACCCTCTTACTTAAAAATTAATGGCTAACTTAATAAACCATGTAATCAAATAACAAATTAGCCCGATATTACTTACAGAAATTAGTAGGCATAGTCATTTAGCTGGTATCTTCATATGTATACCAAAGATGGATGTGATAAAATCGGGATCCTGTCCAGTTCTATAGAGGCAAAATAAATGTCAACTGTTTTCTGTTGTTAAAAGAGAAATAGGAGCTTTGTTTCAACTTAAAACATTATATAGCAAAGGACATTCTATTTTATTACTATGTTAATCTCAGGAATAAATGCAAGCAACTGAAAAAGACTGTGACCAACTGCAATCTCATAATGTTTTTGCCTTTTACTAAGTCTAAGTGCAAAGTAATAATTCAGAGATTATGATGGCGTGTGCATGTCAAAAAGACCCTCATTTTTCCATATGTGAACTTGCAGGTTTGTGAATATACTAGATTTCTATAAAGAAGAGCACTTGAACAGCTTGCCATTTTTGAAAGCTACCACTAGATGGTATGCAAATACCCTTTCTTCAGTTTCTACTCTACTCTTTCTGGTTTTCAGGCTACAGGGATAAGTGGTGTGTGATTCTGATCTCACTTGTCTTTTTGTTGGGGAACATGGGCGGATGTTGCTTGGATTAGTTACTTTTAATTAACTGTAATTGTAATTAATGCCATAGAACCAATCTTGTACTGCTATATCTAAGAGGTAATTTTTTTCACATTTAAGACTTGTGTGTTTTTCTATACCATTTCTCCATGAAGCAGCAAGTCAAATGTAAATAATATTTAAAATTTTTTCAAATAAAAAATAATTTTCAAATCTTAAAGCTCTTTAGGTGTGAATAATTAATAACATTTTACATTAAGTGTTTAAAACTATACATGACAATTACAAGCTATATAATTGCCAATTATAAATAATAACTCACCTTCTGTACAAACACAACTGTCTTTCATATAAGCTGACTATGCATTTGCGATGATGATTGAACTAAGAAAAGCATGCATGCTAGATGACCTTGTTATACACTGCATCCTTTCCTCTATAGTAATTAATAGCTAAAATAATTTATAATTGTGCTTACATTTTTGTAATATATGTAAAATTCTATAGTAGGTATTTGATCTTCTCATTGATATTGCTTAACTCATGAATTACATTAACTTCTTTTTCCATTATTATACCATCTATCATTTATATGACAAAGCTATGCAGAACCTATCTGTCTAAAGACAATTACCATAAGATTATCAATCACCTCTAGCTATAGTACTCCTTATATAGCATTATAGTCACCTTATCAGTGTTGTAATGAATAACTTCCATCTAAAATTAATCCACATAGGAAGGACTAGCTTAGGAAACAGGATGGCCTTATAAATCTGAGATTTCTATTTGTTTGTACTTAAAATCCACAATTCTTCTGAATTGTGTAATGGTATAATTCTATATTTTAATAGGATTTTGGAAATACAGAACTCCATATCTAGTTTCAACATTTAACTCTTTAAATAACTTCAGATAACAACATTAATACATAGATTCTAAATGCATATACACTGTAACATAACAAAACAATTTCTCATAAAAATCACATTAAAATTAAGTAAGATATTTTCCTCCTAAAGCTTATCTTTTTCCAATCGCCTTGTTTTGTGTAATTTAGTCTCTTTCTGAAATCTAAAATTTATGTCAATTAATTTGCCATTAATCTTTTTCAAAACCATAGCTTTTATAAAACGATGCTTGTTTTACCATTCTTGTTTGTGAACATAATATATTCTTAGAGAAAGTCAGACAACAGATTTTGCAGTGTCCAGCAACCAATTCATGAGCAGCATTGCTGCTAAATGACTTATTTGTAAGACCTCAAATACTATCAAGCTCCAGACTCAAGTACCTCATACTTTTTTTGAACTCATGCACAGCATATTCCAGTATATTTGGAGCATCTGGTATCTATCGTCCTTGACTTAATTAATTTCTGATACATAAATGTAGGTCAAGGTATACCGATCATTTCTCTACTTCATTGAGCTGTGTCTGATATAATTGCATACAATTTCATATTTACACAGGTATATGTCATATTTTAAGCCTATTCTAAAATAATTTAATGCATGACCTTAATGTCTAAACATTTCTTTTTCTTACAACTTTAGTTTAAAAGGAGAGTGATACTTTTACAGATTTCTAAAAGCATTTTGAAATAAAATTTTATGAACATATTTTTGCACGTACTTGATTTTTTAAAAGGTTTGATAGTATGCATTGAAATCTTACTAGTTATCATAAGGATAAAGCACATGTAAAATAAAACATAACATGGAAATAGTCAAAGTTTTTTTGGTGTGTATAGATTAGAAATAATGATTTTTAAATACCAAAATTGCCACAAAGCTATTTTTCTAGCTCTTGAATTATTAATGATTTAAGGTCTAGGTGAACCCCACTCTGAGAGGATGCTATACACTTGTTGGTTTTTGTTTGTTTTGTTTTTTCTACTGACTGGGGCTTTCACTTTTTGCTGTTTCTTTCTTTTTTTTTTTTTTTTTGAGCTTCATATGATCTGTGACTTGTTTCTTGGGTATTCAGAGATTTGTGGGGCTAGTATTCAATTATCAGTGAATGCATATTATGTCTGTTCTTTTGTGACCTCACTCAGGATGATATTCTTTAGATGCATCCATTAATCTAGGAATTTCATAAAGTCTTGTTTCTAATAGCTGAGTAGTACTCCATTGTGTAAATATACCACAATTTTTGTATCCATTCATCTACTGAAGGTCATCTGGTTTCTTTCCAGCTTCTGGCTATTATAAATAAGGCTGCTATGAACATGGTGGAACATGTGTCCTTATTGTATGTTAGAGAATCTTTGAGGTATTTGCTCAGAAGTGGAATAACTGGGTGTCAAAACATTTTTTAAGAAAAGCTTAAAATAAATTAACACATGTTTTTTTTTGCCCGCAATTTTCTTTTATCATTTTTATCTTTCATCATTCAAGAAATATATCAGTTTTTGAGAATTTTCATTCTATTTTTATTTACTGCATTGTCATCTGATTCCATTGCTCTGATAATTTTTTAATTTTAATTTTCAAACACTATGTTCTTGCCATGTGTAAAAACATTTCTTGTTTAACTGAACCAGATATTGGTTATATTTTACTTTCCTAAACATGCATTAGTTCTGAAGCCTAGTAGTTCTGTGAAGATTCTCATCTGTAACCGATGGTTCATTGATCATTTGGCCATATTCAGTCATTTAATGTTTTCTATATTTCTGGTTTCTTGATTATATATATTGATCGGATTTCTGTACATTGCTAGTCTTTTATTATATTTTTCTCTCAACCTATTTACTTGCTATTTTACATTTTATTTCATACGGTTATCACACTCTGTATTTGCATCACAAGTATGCCTCCTTATCAATTTTGTAATAGAGTAGAGACGCTGTTCATGTGAGATGCAGTTTAGAGAGAGAGAAGGGCAAGGGCAGTATGATGCTCCACCCACTTTCTGCCTTGATCACCCATTGGTATTGCCGCTAACACCAGGATTTCAGGCAGCACAGCCATACTGCCAATTTATATTTAATGTCTCTTTCAGTGATTTTTTTTACAGAAATTGTGCCAGGAGCTCCTTGAAGAAAAATACAGGCTGCTGAAAAGAAAGCCATGATACAGATTGGAGCAAATACTCCTGTACTTCTGCCTCTGAACCTCATTCAGAATATGTGACTCCTATTGCAAGTCGATGTCAGAAATTTGAGTTAATCATTAAGAGGAAGTGCAGCAGTTTTCCCCATAAATATCATCACTAACAGAGTTCTTGGCAAATCAACCCCCACCGCAAGAAATATCCACATTAAAGAAAACAGAAGAGTGGAAAGGGGGTAAAAGTTAAGTTGGAAGAAACATTTATTCCAACAAATGAACAAAATAACAAAAGAAGAAAATCAGTGAAGAAATTGAGACACCACAAAGAACAAATAAAAAATTCTGAAAATAAATGAATCAATCAATAAAAATCAATCAATAATAAAATGTAGAATCATACAGTTCATCACGAACTGACAAGACAAATAAGAAGGACACATTTTAGCAATGGAAGATAAAGTCAGGATAATGATACTTTATGACATGAATGAGGAAAATAACAAAATGAGCATAATCAAATGTCTCAAGGAGTCTTAAATGCTTCCTGGAGACTAATGCTAAGAATCTATGAGCTAGGAGACTTTTCTGTAAGCGAAAGGAAAATTTATTTTATACATTTAAATACATTTTCCAGATATAGAGAAATACAATCGATATGTAAATCTATGATGCATCTGGAAATTCAAACAAATTTGAGAAGAGAAAAACCTTCACATGTTGTATCACAGCCAGGGTGCAAACATAGCAAAAAGATACATTTAATATCAAACACTGTAACAAAAATATGGACATAAGGATAACATAATTTCTTGTATTAATAATTCATATATTCTATAAAATGGTCTACTTTGATCTTTGAAGTTGAATATCTGTCAACCAAGATTTCTCAACAAAATTTTCACCTAAAACTGATAGAGAAATAAGAGCATGCTAGAGAGATCTGTATTAATGCCATTTATAAATACCACGGAATCACTTAAGAAGCTTCTTAAAGCAATAGTAAAAAAAACACGTACAAAGTATGTCTCATTTCTAATAACACAGGGAATAAGTCATTCTTAGAAGAATATACGAACAAAAGAGATAGTAAATAACTTTTGTGTCCAACAGAAGAAGCCCACAACCTTCAAATACCAAAAAGGGGAAAATGAACAGAATTAATATTTCAACCAATCAGAATCTCAACTTGTGAAGCTACCATAAATAGCAAGTCACTCTTGGTGAATAGCCTAAAATGCAAATAACTCAAACTCAAAAATAAGAAAAATTAGGCTAAGAGATGATTAAAAATAACAAATATCCATTTCACAAAAAAGTATTATCAGTAATAGCCAAAAGCTGAAAATTAAAAGGTGAAAAGAACAATATTCCAAGAGAACCGAAGCCTTAAAAATAAGGCATAGTAATTGTTACAGCTCTCATAGTAGATTTTGAATAAAAATCAGGCGTAAAAAGTAAATAGAGGTGTTGTATATTAAAGTAGAGAGGAAAAAATTATTTTTATGTACAGAAATGGGACTTTTTTCAATATTAAAACACTAACAAAAATTCACAGAGATTCTATCAGTGATAGTTGGAGGGACTTCAATGTCCCAACTTCATATTTATAAAGATCCTCTGCATAGATAACTAGTAAAGAAGCTACAGAGCCAAATTATACTGTACATAACAGAACTTAAGGTATATCTGAAAAATACTCTACCCAACTGACAGGAGTTCATGTGATTCTTCATGACAGATACAGCTTTCTATAAACTTGAAATATGATAGGGGACACACATGCCTTAGCAAATGCAACAAATGAAATAGCTTGTTGATGCATATTAGAACACAGTGAAAATAAAACTAAAAATCAACAGGCAGGAAAAACTCAGAAACTTTATCAATGCTTGGATCATGATCAATACACATCTGAATGAGCATGGGTTACTAAAGGAAGCAGCAAGGAAATTGGTGGCTTGTTTGCCTCTGATGAAAATCATAACTATATCGGTTGCTTATTTGTTGATATGTTATAAAACACTATGGTCGAGGCAAATCACAAAAGAAAACATTTTTAGTCTTTGCTGTTTTAGATAATTAGAGTTCATGACAGTGGATCAAAGGGACAGAGCAAGAAGGAGAACAAATTGCATCTTAAGCTGCAGGAACTGGCAGAAAAATATACATGGTTCAAAGTCAACCCCGGGTCACACATGGTTCTATCAACTGGGGACAAGATATTCAAACACACGAGCCTATGGGATCCCTATAAACTTTCACAACCCACTTCTTACCCTATAGGCTCATGAGAATATTATTAAAAACAGAATTTAGTCAAGCTGCAAAAGTCCCCCGGTTTTTAATAATCTTAACAATTAGAAAGCCCAAAGTTTCTTCTGAAACTTAAAACAATCTCTGAACTGCAAACTTTATACAAATAAAAAAGCAAATTTGTTTTAGAATGTATTTGACTTAAAAACTGCATACTAAAGTTATAAAATTTGTTTTTTTATACAATCATGCTTTCCCAGCTTTGATGACTGCAAATTACATTTCTCCCTCTGTCTCAGGCTTGTTCCATTTATTGTGTGCAGGTATCATTGGTAGATATTTCATGGCTCTAGCATCTACAACACTTTGGGGTCTTCAAAAGAACTCAGGCTTCATTTCTTGCTTGCAAAGGACGGCTCTTGGTGTCCTATAACATGAACTCTCCTGAGACACACCTGGCCTCAGTAGCTTTCTTAAGCTGTGGAAGAAGATGCCACAGCCTTGTTACTCTTTTTTTCCTAAACCACACACACACATGTATATGTATGTATATATGTATATATACATGCATACATATATATATATATGTATATATATATATATATATATATATATATATATATTTCAAAACATGATGTAGTTCATGGTAAACATAAGTAATGATCTTTCCTTTTATCCTCTCTCTCTCAACTTTATTTTAAAAAAGATAGATACATGTACAGATTTTAAAAGGCATTTTTGCATACAGTATATGAATATATTTTTGTCAGTACTTAATTTTTTTAGAGGTTTGATAGTATGCATTGAAATCTTACTACTTACCATAAGCTCAAAAAAAATACAGAAGCCTTGTTACTCTTGCATTGTTCATGACTATAAAACCAGAGATATGTGAGCCACACTGTCAAGTTTCACTTAGACTCTGGCTGTCTTCAATCATATCTGTAGAAGTCTTCATTTATTACTTTCTGGAACAGAAATTTCCTTGGGTGTTTGCCTTTTCTGAGATGGAAGCTTCTCTGGATGAAGTGTTTTTATGGTATAATCTTCTCTATATTGCAATATAGGTCACAATTTCCTTAGACTCTCTCTCTCTTCTTTAGCACAAATGTTAGCTGTGGTGTCTTTAAAAGCTTACATTTTTTATGCCCTTTTTGCCCCATTGTCATCCCACAATCTGCCTCTCTACTGGAGGATACCACTTGGAGGGAAGAGGCAGGGAAATGTACAGAACCAGGGTCCACAGCCTATATCTTCCTGAGATGAATACTTTCAGACTTCCCTCTAGGTAATCTATGTTGCAGATGTACCGCCTGGAGGAGGAGTCGGGAATGGGGGAATCCATGATTTATGTTTCTCCTCAGAGTTTTTACAAGCATGCATAAGAGGTAGGCAGACCCAGGGACAAAAAAGATTTGGGTGATAGCAAAAGCTAAGCCCCTGAGAGGCTGAGAAGAGAAAGCCTACTCTTGGGAATCTTCGAAGCTGCACTTTAAAGCAAAGGCTTTCCTCCCCATGATCATTAAATGAATCAGTTCTGTGAGAAGATCCTTGCCTGTTCATATTGCTTTATTCTGCTTGAATTAGGAATTATACACCTCTTGGGGAAAGGAATTGTCAAGAAAGTAAAGTCATTGGCTGAATTTTCAAAGCTATCTATAAACCTCATTAGCATGGAGAAGAACTCCAGGTGCTAAGCTGCATGAATGAGTGCCCATGGTCCATTAGTGGGATGTTGTGGTTGTATATTCTAGAGCAGGCACAGAGACAGTTGGAGAGCAACTCCACTCTTGCCCTCTCAACTCTTTGAGAGTCCCAAGATTTAAGGTCATTGATCCTTATGAACCTTATGCCTGTCTGGTAGGTCAGTCCACATGCCCTACACCCAATTGCTCTTTTTTATTGAAGCCTTGCCATAGGCTGATTTCTCATAACTATTCAACCAGGTAACTATTAGACCATTTTGAAATACCCACTACCACAGAAATTAGCCTATGAGTTTTTATTTTAGACTCAGGCAATTTGTAGGATGCGAGCAGAAAATAGTCACATACTCCACCAATTATCTCAAGAATGGACTCTAGCCCAGTTTCCTCTCTGAAACCACTTAATGTATGGCTCTATAGTTCACATAACTCTCAGTACTACTGTATCCTGGTAGGATGGTTCATTAAGTGTGGCTTACAACACAAAATTAATTTCTAATCCAAAGTCTTTCATGTTGTCCAAAAGAACATATGTTCAGCCATTTCAAATAAATAGCTGGCTTTCTTATCAAATTCAAAAATTCATTATTTTATTATTTTATTTATTTGTATTTCAAGTGTTATATCCCTTTCCAGTTTTCCCTCCACAAACCCCATATCCCCTTCTACTTCCCCTCTGCCTCTATGAGGGTAATCTCTTACCACCTACCCACTCTGGCCTCAGTGGCCTAGCATCCCTCTATCCTGGGTCATCAGGCCTCCACAAGTCCAAGGGGCTCCCCTCCCACTGAAACTAGATAATGCAGTCCTCTGCTATATATCCAGATGGAGCCATGGGTAATCCCTGTCTACTCTTTGGTTGGTAGTTTAGTCCCTGGGAGCATTGGTGGGTCAGATTCCATGGTGTGATAAAACTCCATTATCAAGGCAAATTATAAAGGAAAGTGTTTAGTCTGGTTTACAATTCCAGAGTATTTTAATCCATGTTGGTGTAATTCAGCCATAGCAGAGGAAATACTGATAGGAGCTTGGTCTCAAATAAAAAGCAGGAAGCAGATAGCACACTAGAAATATCAGTGACTCTTGAAACCTCAAGCCTTCCCATAGTGATATACCTCTTCCAATAATGCAACAACTCCTACTCTTTCCAAAATAGTACCCCCAGGGAACCAAGTGCTTTAACATATGAGCCTTTTGTGGTCATTCTCATTTAAACTATAGGAGTAACAAAGCTATCAGAATCTTTCATATACAAGTAAGGATACCCTGAGAAGAAATTTTATAGCTTATGTTTAAAAAACAATTATGAATGTTTCAAATTCATCACATAAGAGCATAAGAGCTCTAAAAAAACAAGAAGTCAAGCCTCAATCACATAGATTACAAATTTATGGTTTAAGATTTAGTTCATAAAAATTGACTAAGGGAATTATACATAGAATCAATTAAACTGTCAGTTGGCTCTTTGCAAAGGCTGAGAAGATTGACAGACTTCTAGCCACAGTAGCAAAATGAAAAAATCACAAATTTTTAAAACATGAAATTAAAATATTTAATACAGTAAAATAAAATTGTTTGATGCAATCCAAAAGAGTTTATGGGATATTTTGATAAGGTATACTATGTATAGCTGAAAAATATTAAACATGTGGATAAAAGTACAAACTCTTGGCAGTAGAGATGTCTCATAGGTTAAGAGCACTTGCTCTTCTTCCAGAGGAACTGAGTTCAATTCCTAGCAACCACATGGTTGCTCAGAAACATCTGTAATGAGATCTTGTTCCCTCTTCTGACCTGCAGACATACATGCAGGGAGAATACTGTATATGTAATAAAAAATACTAACTCAGATAACCTAATAATATTAAATATAAAAAAATTTATGGACCCATAGTGAGTGACACAAATAAAGGCTAGTTTCTCTGAAAAACAAAACAAAACAAACAAACAAACAAAAAAAACCCCCACAAAGATGGACAAATTCACTGCTGAGTTCTACCAAACATTTAAGAAAAATTTAATATTAATACTTTTTACCTTTTTACACAAAATAGATATGGTAATCACACTGGGAAACTCATTCCACAGAGGCAATCTTATCATCTTAACAAATATGATGAAGATGTAGTAGGAAGTGAAACAACAGATAGCAAAGTTCTAATCCAAGTACTTACAAACTGAATTCAAGAGATTCTACACAACACTAACAGTGTTTTTATCCCAGGAATATATTGTTACCTATGCAAATCCTTAAACAAGACTAAGTAGATTTGAATTTATAATACACATAATCAAAATAAACATCCTAGAAAAAATTGGTACATTTTGAAAACTGCAATATAATAAATTTATATGTGGCAACCAACATTGTACTACACATTTTACTAAATAGTTTCCTTAAATTTAGGAACAATACAGGGGTGGTGTCTAGTCACTCCACACTAATTCAATATAGGATCCCAAGTCTTAGGTATATGTAAGACAACAAAAAGATAAAAAGGGGGTAAACAGTAAAAGATAAAAAAATCAAATGCCTCTATGTGCAGACACTGTGATTTTATACTTGATAAGCTGAATGTCATAAAAATTTTAGACCTGATGAATACTTGCAGTAAAGTTGCAGGATAAAAATTAATACACAAACATAGTAGCCTTCAATAATCTTGCTGTGGAATAAACTTAGAAACATTCCTCTTCATAACAATTTGAAAATAGTAAGTACCTAGTTATTAATAAGGGCCAAGTACTTAAAGATACCAACAGTGAAAAAATTTAAAGGCCACATAAAGAATATGAGGACAATAGACAATAGAAAGTTGTAACATGCCTGTGAATTAGCAGAATTAAATTTTTGGACATAATTATATTAAAAAATCTTTAGATTTTGTAAAATCTCCATAAAAATTCCAATGACATTCTTTCTATGATCAACACCAAAGGTAAATGAACCTTTTGTTCTACTCCTGAGCTTATACTGAAGTTTTTATAACCTAGCATAGAGATATTTGCGTGTCTGTGTAATTATACCCTATTCACAATAGCAAGAGAATGAAACTGCTTAGTTGGTTAACAACAGAAAAATGGATAATGAACATTATATATGTAAAGGAATTGCAGCCCAGCAATATGGCTGCTCTGGCAATGGACAAAATCCAAAGACCCAGGACTGTGTGAAATGCCTGGAATGATGACATGCTACACACCTTAAATTGCTTTGGCTGGAATACAGACAAGCCTTTAGTGCACACAATTCCAAACAATATAGTTAATGTTAGTTTGTTAAAGGAAGTAGCCATGTTTGAAAATGAAGTCTAATTGAATGATATACAAGTGATGTATCCAGAGGAAGATCTGACAGAATTAGTCAGAGATAGGATATTCCCAACTCTCAGAGCAGATAGGAATGAGAGGCTACTTAAACTGGAAGAAAAAAGAGAGACCATTTTAACAGTACAGTTTTAGAGTCAGGTTGCAGGTAAAGGCACAATGAGCCAGAGAATTAGAAGATTACAGAATGTTAGAGCAGATTGTCAGAGTTAGTTTGAAATCAAGAGGAGCAATGCAGTCAGAAACAGAGAGAAGATATATTGAGTCAGTCAGCTTGGAGAGGAGTTTAAGCCAGATAGCTAAGCTGAACCAGCCAGCCAGAGTTCAGATAGAACAGGAAAGGGTAGGTCTATTCAACAATAAGCTTCTGAGATAACAATTAAGTAAAGTGAAACAGTTACTTTTACAGATGCCAACACACACACTTTTATTCAGTAATATAGAAAATTATGAAATTTGCTTGAAATCTATAGATTTGGAAATTGCTATGATAATTGAGATACCTGATTTAAATACTTCATGTCCCCATTCATACATTCATATGAGGGTACTTTTATTTAATTTTTGTGTATAACATATATATATATATATATATATATATATATATATATATATATATATATATATATATGTTGTATGTAAACTACAAAGGGAAACATGAGAAGAAATATATGAGTTTGAGGAAGAGAGGAAAAGGTAAGAGACACCTGTGTAATACAAGTGAGAAAAGAACCATAGAGATGTAGAAGGTATGAATGGAGTACTGCAGTAATGTAACAAAATGATGCAGGGGATAAATTAAGTGAATTGTGTATGGAAATGCTATAATGAAACCAATTAAATTATCATTATGCTAATTAAAATCTAAAATAAATGTATGCATCTAAAAGAAAACTTTTGTGACATATAAAGACATCATGTATGCTATCTTAAACTTATTCTTTTTCTGATCTCAGTATTACCATCCCTCACTGCAATGCAATGGTCTCTTCTCTCTTTCTCTGGTTTTTTTATTTTATTTTATTTTATTTTATTTTTTACTTGTCTGGTTGATGCTCTTACTCCAGATACGTTAAATTTAGTGTGTGTATGAGTGTGTGTGTGTGTGTGTGTGTGTGTGTGTGTGTCTCCAAATGTGCCAAAACTCACATGTAATGGTCAGAGGCCAACTCTCCAGGGTTGGTTTTCTCCTATTATCCCTGGTTCTGTGGTTTTAACAGAAGTCAGGATGTGAGATCTTTAGGAAAGTGCCTCCAGCTTCTGAGTGGTCTCTCTGGCCTCTCTTTGTTATCTGAAAATGTCTGTCAATTGAGGCATAAGAGTTACAATAATTATAGGAGCCATGAGATTGAACAGTTACCACTACTTTGGATAATAAAGCACAGATAACTATGCGAGGGAATGACTGACTGACTTCTGTCACTAGGTGTGCACTGGAACAATGTCACTGAAGGCAATTGGAACTCAATCGTTCTGCAGGTGTGCTCAAGTTGCATCTGTAAATTCATGGCCTCATCGTTGCACCAGAAATATAATAAAAATCTGAAAGGTGCTACTGTTTCCTTTCCCACCCTCAACAACATGATGTAATTGCTTTTATTTTATTGCCTTTCAGTTTTCTTTCTTCAGCACACATAGTTGTTTGTTTGTTTCTCTCTAACTAGCTTCCTAGTAAGCTTCACTATTGCATTTTCCACAGGTCAGATATGGGTATGTACTTGCTTCTTTCCCACGGTTGTTTGATCACTCTGTCTATTATATTTTGTCTGATCATTGGCAGGAGAGAGACATCTAATTTATATTAAGTAAGTTGCTATAGCTACCATCTTTTCCTCTGTGCTTTCATTTTGAAACTTCCCTCAGCAATATGTGGAAAATTTTTGTTCATATCTCTCTATTCACTTGATTTAGTAAAGTACAAAAATAGACAGAAAAAATATGGTAATTTAATTTAAAAATAATCTACATTTAAAGATTAGAAAGAATCTCTTACAATAGTTAGTTAAAATATAGAAATTCATACTAAAAATTATTTTATACACTATGAGATGACAGTAAATTACCTGTACAAGAAAGTATGGTTCTATTTTAATTATGGGTAAAAGAAAAAGTTAAAAATGAGCAATGATATAATTTAATTAAATAGAAAAAAATCTCAACTATAAATATTGTTGGAATGATATATTTATTTGAATTTTATATTGAAATTTTAATTTGAATATTAATATTTTATACTGAAAATAAAAGTTGAATATAATTTTTAAGCTAAAATTATTTTCTAGTTGAAACGGAAAAATAAACTACTAAGGTTGGATGCACAAATTTACTTAAAGTGTCTCTGCTCAGAACATTGTGTTACAATATTTTTCAAAAATTATTTATTTTTAGTCAGATATCAATAAGAAATACAACCTTTATTTTAAAATCTTTGTTTTCTTTAGCCATGAGTTAGTAAAACTATAATTTGCCTAATCAACAAAAAATGAAGAAAATGGATATTCATTAAATATTAACCAAATAAATGTGCTGGAATTTCAGTGTGTTGAGTGTTTTTCACAATATACTTCTAGTGTATTAATATTGTAGTTCATATTAGTATTTTTAAATGTCCTTACTGTGCAATAGTAGTGAATTAAAAAATAAATGTCTCAGTTATTACTTGTGTGGCTTGATTACATGTCAACTTGACACAAGTTAGTCATTTTAGAACAGGGACTCTCAAATGGGAAAGCACCTAAAGACAATTGGCAAGCCTTTAGAGCATTTTCTGGATGAATGGCTACTCTGGAAAGAAGATCACTGTGGTGGTGCCCATGCTGAGGGGGTGTTTCTAGATGATACAGGAGAAGAGAGAGAGCAAGCCATGAGGAGCAAGTTGAGTAAGCAGGATTCCTCCATGGCTTCTGCTCCAGTTCTGCCTCCAGGCTCATGCCTTGAGTTTCTGCCATGTATTCCGTCAGTGACAAGAGTGTGAACTGAAAATTTGGGGCTAAAATTACCGCCCCCCCCTTTTTTTGCTTTTTGAAAATGGTGTTTTATCACAGCAATAGAAATTCTAAGAAACTGGTACGAGGTTTATGGGATACTGTGTTATGGTGGCGACACCTGTTTTGGAGAACACAGTGGTGCCATCGGAACCGAGGAATCTCGGATGCTAGTAATGCTGAGAGAAATTCAGATGATGGAGGAATCCTGCTCGGTTACGTTCCACAGTGAACTAAAGATACTATAAGCATGGGTAATATTATGAATTAACATCCTGTGTTGTTGATTATCTGGGTCTAAACAAAACAAAACAATACAGCTGTAATTAACAGACCAGTACCACTAAAATTAAAACTGTGCCTTATTTGGTACTATTGATGCTATGTATCTGGTACGTGAAAATTATTAGTGATTAATGAGACCAGCATCATCGAGGTGAGACTTTCTGGGGGTATTTCCTTAGAGCAAGCACACTGGGGCTGTTGTTCAGGGACAGGAAAATCTATAAATCTCATGCTGGCAGTTAAACTTTGCAGTGTGCATGGGTTTCAAGTTGATCCAGCTATGGGAGGCAGGAATGTGTCTTAGAAAATAACAGTAGAGTACTGGAACTGTGAGTGGCCTGTGCGTGGACATTGGACAGTGGAGCCTCAATTGCAGCAGAAACTCCAAGACTGAAGCAGATGTGGAACGAAACTGAAACTTGGCAGCTTGTGACATTATCAGAGACCCTGATGAAGCCTAGGAATGGCTATTGGCGATGGCACTGTCCAATTGCAGTGAAGACCCGTTATCAGGAGACAACCAAAGACAGCAATCCCACAGAATCTAGAACTACTTGTGCGGTAGATTTCAGAGGCAGAGAAGTGTTGCTATATAGGTTATTTGGAACACAGAAGATCATGAATCTAAGGCAAATGATGCTAACACTGAGTTTTTTACATTGTTAGATTTTTTTTTCCATTAGTTCAAAAACTGGATTTAATGAACAATTTTGGCAAAGTGTCTTTTTCAGATATGTGCTCTGACTTGATTATAATTATACCCTGAGTCTTCCCATTTAGAGTAAAAGGTATTTAGTTTTTAACTTTGCCCACTTTAGCTGACAATGAAAAGAATTTGGAGGTCAAAGATACTCAAAGATAATACAAAGTATTAGAGTGTCTTTAACTTTTAAAGAGTTTTCTGATAATTTAAAGAGACTGAAATTTTTTTTTTGTTTTTTTTAACGACTTTATTTTACAAAACAAAGATAAATGTACAGATTTTAAACATTTTTTTTGCTTAAAATTATACATTTTTGTCAGTACTGTTTTTCCAGACATTGAAATAATTTTTACATAAAACCATGTGAATATATTTTTTTAGTCAGTACTTGATTTTTTTCAAGGGCTTGACAGTATGCATTGAAAACCTAATAGTTACAATAAGCCTAAAGTACATGCAAAACAAAATGCAACATAGAAATAGTCAAAGTCTTCTTGTTTTGTGAATATATGTATCTTTTTTGTTTTCTTTATTTCTTGGACTTCATACAGTCTGTGAGTTGTTTCTGGGGTAGTGCAAGCCTCTGGGGTTAGCATCCCACTATCAGTGACTGCATATTATGTCTGTTCTTTTGTGACTGGGTCATCTCACTCAGAATGATATTCTCTAAATGCAGCCATTTTCTTAAGAATTTGGTTAAGTCATTGTTTCTGGTGGCTGAGTAGTATTCCATTGTGTATATGTACCACAATTTTTGTATCAGTTCATCTTCTGAAGGACATCTGGGTTCCTTCCAGCTTCTGGCTATTATAAATAGAGCCGCTATGAACATTGTGGTGCATATATCTTTGTTGTGTATTAAAGTGTCTCTGGGGAATATGCCCAGAAGTGGAATAGCTGGGTCTTCAGGTAGTACTATATCCAATTTTCTGAGGTATCGCCAGACAGATTTCCAGAGTGGTTGTATTAGCTTGCAACCCCACCAACAGTGGAGAAGTGTTCCTCTTTCTCCGCAGCCTCGCCAGCATCTGCTGTCATCTGAGTTTTGGATCTTTGCCAATCTGACTGGTGTGAGGTGGAATCTTAGGGTTGTTTTGATTTGCATTTCCCTGATGGCTAAGGATGTCCAGCACTTCCTCAGGTGTTTCTCGGCCATTCGGTGTTCCTCAACTGAAAACGTTTTGTTTAGCTCTGTACCCCATTTTTTAATAGGGTTATTTGATTCTCTGGTGTCTAGCTTTTTGAGTTCCTTGTACAGCTTGGATATTAGGCCTCTATCTGATGTGGTGTTGGTAAAGATCTTTTCCCATTCTGTTGGTTGCCGTTTTGTTTTCTTGACGATGTCTTTAGCCTTAAAGAAACTTTGCAATCTCATTAAGTCCCATTTGTTAATCTTTGACCTTAGAGCTTGAGCCATTGGTGTTTTGTTCAGGAAATTTTCTCCTGTACCTATGTGTTCTAAGGTTTTCCCTACTTTCTCATCTAATAGTTTCAGTGTATCTGGTTTAATGTGGATTTCTTTGATCCACTTACACTTGAGCTTTGTACAAGGACATAAGAAAGGGTCTATTTTCATTCTTTTGCATGCTGAGTGCCAGTTGGACCAGCACCATTTGTTGAATAGGCTGTCCTTTTTCCATTGAATGTTTACTGCTCCTTTGTCAAAAATCAGGTGACCATATACCTGAGGGCTCATTTCTGGATCCTCTATTCTATTCCATTGATCCACATGCCTATTTCTGTACCAGTACCATGCAGTTTTCAGCACAATTGCCTTGTAATATAGCTTGAGGTCAGGGATAGTGATTCCCGCAGATGTTGTTTTGTTGTTGAGGATGGATTTTGCTATTCTAGGTCTTTTGTTATTCCATATGAAATTGCACATTGATCTTTCCAATACCATGAAGAACTGGATTGGAATTTTGATGGGGATTGCATTGAATCTGTAGATTGCTTTAGGTAGGATGGCCATTTTTAAGATGTTGATTTTTCCAATCCATGAGCATGGGAGATCTTTCCATTTTCTGAAATCCTCCTCAATTTCTTTCTTTAGAGGTTTGAAGTTCTTGTCATACAGATCCTTCACTTGCTTAGTTAGAGTCACACGAAGGTATTTCATAGTTTTTGTAACGATTGTGAAGGGTATGTTTTCCCTAATTTCTTTCTCCACATGTTTGTCCTTTGAGTACAGGAAAACTACTGATTTGTTTGAGTTAATTTTGTATCCAGCCACTTTGCTGAACTTGTTTATCAGCTGTAGGAGTTCTCTGGTGGAATTTTTGGGGTCACTCAAGTACACTATCATGTCCTCGGCAAAGAGTGATGTTTTTATCTCTTCTTTTCGATTTGTATCCCCTTGATCTCCTTTTGCTGTCTAATTGCTCCAGCCAGGACTTCCAGTACTATGTTGAATAGGTGGGGGGGGGGGGGAGTGGGCAGCCTTGTCGAGTCCCTGATTTTAGTGGGATTGCTTCAAGTTTCTCGCCATTAAGTTTGATGTTGGCTGTTGGTTTGCTGTATATTGCTTTTATTATGTTTAAGTATGGGCCTTGGATTCCTGTTCTTTCCAGGACTTTTAACATGAAGGGGTGTTGGATTTTGTCGAATGCTTTCTCAGCATCTAGTAAGATGACCATGTGATTTTGGTCTTTGAGTTTGTTTATATGGTGGATTACATTGATGGATTTCCTTATGTTAAACCATCCCTGCATCCCAGGGATGAAGCCTACTTGGTCATGATGAATGATCGTTTTGATGTGTTCTTGGATTCGGTTTGCAAGGATTTTGTTGAGTATTTTTGCATCAATGTTCATAAGTGAGATTGGTCTGAAGTTCTCTTTTCTTGTAGGGTCTTTGTGTGGTTTAAGTACGAGGATAATTGTAGCCTCAAAAAATGAGTTGGGTAATATTCCATCTGATTCTATCTTTTGGAATAGTTTGGCGAGTATTGGTGTTATATCCTCAATAAAAGTCTGATAAAATTCTGCACTGAACCCGTCTGGACCTGGGCTTTTTTTGGTTGGGAGGCTTTTGATGACTTCTTCTATTTCTTTAGGTGTTATAGGGTTATTTAGATGGTTTACTTGGTCCTGGTTTAACTTTGGAACATTGTATCTGTCTAGGAATTCATCCATTTCCTCCAGATTTTCCAATTTTGTGGAGTATAAGTTTTTGTAGTAGGATCTGATGATTTCTTGAATTTCCTCAGTTTCAGTTGTTATGTTGCCTCTTTCCTTTCTGATTTTGTTAATTTGGATACTCTCTCTTTGCCCTCTAGTTAGTCTAGCTAGGGGTTTATCAATCTTGTTGATTTTCTCAAAGAACCAACTCTTGGTTTTGTTGATTTTTTCAATGGTTCTTTTTGTTTCTATTTGGTCTATTTCTGCCCTAATTTTGATTATTTCTTGCCGTCTACTCTTGTTGGGTGTATCTGCTTCCTTTTGTTCTAGGGCTTTTAGCTGTGCTGTCAGGTTTCTGATGTGAGTTCTCTCCAGTTTCTTTTTGGAAGCACTTAGGGCTATGAGTTTTCCTCTCAATACTGCTTTCATTGCATCCCATAGGTTTGGGTATGTTGTGTTTTCGTTTTCGTTGAATTCTAGAAAATCCTTAATTTCTTTCTTTATTTCTTCTTTGACCCTGCTATCCTTTAACAGAGCATTATTTAGTTTCCATATGTATGTGGGCTTTTTGTTGTCTTTGTTGTTGTTAAAGACCAGCCGTAGACCATGGTGATCTGAGAGGATGCATGGGAGTATTTCAATCTTCTTATATCGATGAAGGCTCGTTCTGTGTCCAATTATGTGGTCAATTTTCGAGAAGTTGCCATGGGGTGGTGAGAAGAAGGTGTATTCTTTTACTTTGGGATAGTATGTTCTGTATATATGTGAAGTTTTAAAGAATGAGACTTGGAAAATAGGAAAATTTATTTGACGATAGTGATATTAAATGAGAAAGAAAAGGTAATGGTTTAGTAGTGATCCCTGTGTGCAGTGCTTACATGTTGATACATTATATCAGCCTGACACAAGGTAGAGTCATTTAAAACAAAGGGGATTCTTTGTACACAGGATATGTTTTGGGTTGAAAGTTTTGTAAGAGGGTTGATGTCTCTGATGCTCCACTGGGGTTTTTGTCTGTATACATGAGGTGGCCTCTTCAGGTTCTGTATCCCCAATGCAGTGAGTCACTTCCATTGATTCTTGGGCACCTCCCTTATCCTGGTCTAGTGTCTGTCTCTTCAAAGAGAATGTCCCTCATGTCCTTCACCCCTATCACTTGCAGATTTGCATTCATTTTAATGGGCATCTGGCCATCTCTCTTGTCCTCCACACCTAATCTGGAACCCCCGTTTCCCTCCCCATTCACCCTCACTTTGAGTTCCCTCCTTCCATCTGCCTTTTGTGTCTTTTTTATTCCTCCTTCTAAGTGAAACTCAACCTTCTTTCCTTGGGTCTTCCTTCTTGTTTAGCTTTTTGGATCTGTGGCATAAAACATGGTAATTATATTTTATGACAAATATCTACTTGTAAATGAGTACATACCAGAAATATCTTTGGGGGACTTTGTTACTTTACTTAGGATATTTTCAAGTTCCATCCATTTGCCTAAAAATTTATGAGGACTTTGTTTTTAATAGCTGAATAGATTAAAAAAATAGTCTTTTTACCAATGTCCTAAAATAATACTATTGATAACATTTTTTAATGAAATTTAATTATATGAATGTACCTTAAGTATATTTCAATTTAGATGTTTTGAACTGTATTCGACAAGAAAAATTAGAATTCCTTACAAGAATTGCAACCACATACAAATTTAATTAAGCCTAAAAGTATTTGTACCAAACATAACTGGAGTCCTGTTATCATTCAAGACCAGAAGAGTCTGAGCGCCACTCTATATGAATTCTAAGTTAGGTCCAGTTCTCTGTGGAAGAATTTAGAATATGCAGACACCTCTAGCTAAGGTTTAATTTAATTTATAATTTCTAGCGAATGTATGAGAAATAAATGCTTTCAGAGGTTAATTAGTTGGTCACACTGGGGCAAATAGTACAGACAGAATTAGAATTCAATCTAGGCCAATTCAAAGTGGCCAGTGTCCACTTTTAGACATAATCTATACTGCCTTCAGGAGCATGCTTACATTTCAAAGGTGATGATATAGAAATAATTAGTTTCTCATGGGTTATTTTGATTGTAGCTGTATTTTATTTCACCTCACCAGCAAAATCTTTATAGAAAACTAACTTATTACTTTATGTGTCATCTTTCGATCATCTACTACAGAGGTTCTCAACCTTTCTAATTCTGGGGCACTTTATCACAGTCCCCCATCCCTACATTTATTTATTTTTGCTACTACTTCATAACTGTTATTTTGCTATTGTTAGGAATTATAAATGTAAATACATGTTATTCAGGGTATCTGATTTGCAACCCCTATGAAAGGTTAGTTCTACTACCTGGGGTAATGACCCACTGAATGAGAAACACTGGTCTACTATATAGAACAAACGTGTTCAATGGATATTTTTGATACCAGTCTTTTCAAACTGATCCTCATTTTAAAATTTTAAACTTGAGACAAGTTTTCTATCATAAAAGTTTCTTGTAAAATTAATTGAGATAAAAATTTAGATATGCATTTTAGAAGAAATTACAAAATATATTATCCAACTATGAATATCATTTATCTTCTCACACTATATTTGTATTAAATGTCATGACAAAGAAGTGATTTGAAAATCTTTTGCTAAAAAGTTCATCTGATAAATATATAACACACTGAAATATTCTATTTTATGCCTCTAGAATTGGACAGGTATAAAGATTTAAAGGAATTTATGCTGATATTCATGTATTAGCTGGTTAGACATCTGGAAAACCTAATATTTTATGGTGTAATTTAATAGAATTTTAATTCGCATATGTGCATCTGGTCCTTGTTTCCTTGGTATAGAAGTTCACGTGTTCACATATGTGAACATATATGTTTAATGAATTATCTTTACATCAAGTGTCCTGATAAGAAAATATTGGAGAGAACCTTATCATATTCCCATTACTTTGCTACCTTGTCCACAAATATTTCACTTTTTACTTTGAAAGCAGAAGACATATGTTAACAATCTTCTAGCACAGTATACATTTTACCATATGTGCCTATGGAATCTAAAGCATATTTAACTATCTTCTATTAAATGAAATATTGGCAATTCAGACATGACAAGAGAATTATAGAATGAACTCATACTTAACACATGCTCACTGTCCATTGCACATAGCCAATGTTTAAAAAGTGGTCTGGAACTTCACTAAGCAAGCATTCTTCTGTATTTACTCTCTGCCTGCCTTAGTTCTGTATCTTTCATCAGGCAATTAGGAAATAATATTAAGTAACAAAATGGCTAATCTTGTTTGTCAACTTGGTTGGCTTCTCTAAGACACTAGTGAAGCATGCCTCTCAGTATATTTTCACAATCCTGTGGTAGTGAGGGAGTAACTTAAGGAGAAAGATCTGTCCCTGGATGTGGGGTATAGAAGAGAAAACATGGAAGAAGCCATGAAGCATGTAGTTGCTCCTTTTCTCCTGACCAAGTATGCCCATTGCTAATGCTATAGCCTCTGGACATCAAACATGGCCTTCTTCTGCTTTCATCAGAGTCTCATTAGAGATCCTCCTAGCTCTTTGTCTTTATCTTGTGGGCATGTCACTGGTTCTCCTTTGTTCTGATTGTTCACCTACTTGGTAAAGCTACTGGGGTCTCCAGAATTCAAATGACTGTTTCTGGATCAAACAGGTTAATGTTTTACTGTTATGCCTCCATACGTATTTTCTAACAAGTATTTCTATATTTTGTTGCATTCCTTTTCAAGACCTGCCTAATACAAGTTATCTTGTCATAGTGATCTAAGATAGGAAATGGGGCCATATTTTACACATAGCCACTTAAGGTTATTTTGTCTTTTTTTTTTTTTATTAAAGGCAAATTTCTGCACCCTCAAACTTTGAGAGTTCCAAAAGAGCCTGTCTACAATTTAAAGAAAATGTTAGCAAATTAAAAATGGGTAATTATTCCTAAGCTCTCTGGAGAATTGAAGTCACTAAGACAAGCCATTCCTCTGAAACTGAACAGACAGTTTGTAACAAGAATACTAGCCAACCAATAGGCAGAAATAGTGGAATCAGTAACTGGCAGTAGGGAAACTTACATACTGACTAGTAAAATGGTGTTTGGCTGTGGGATACGTAAAAGAAAAATAATTCTTGAAGTCTGCATCATAAATTCTTTAAGTATCCTTGATTACTAGACACTTCTGTAGGGCCACTCTAATAGATTTCAAGGCATCACCATTGTACTAGGTTTTGACATTATCCCTAAATGCCCCCAAATATCTCCAGACACCCCCCCCCCAATTTGTTGTTTCTCCAGGTGCTCTCTCTGTTCCCACTCCCACCTCTACCTGGTCCCTTTTGTTTATACTTCAATTTGTCCCCAATACATCTGAAAAAATCTTCTTGTTTCTTTTTTTAGGGAGATTTATACAACCCTACTGGAGCCTTCCTTGTTACTTAGCACTCCCATGTCTACAGATTGTAGTATGATTATCTTTTGTTTAACAGCTAATTTCTATCTGTAAATGAGTACATACGATATCTTTCTAGGTTTGCTTTTTCTTACTCAGGGTGATCTTTTCTACTTCATCCATTTGCCTGGAAATGTCATGATTGAACTAAAAAAATTAAAGAACTATTTGGATGGCAATGTAGAACTCAGATTGAAATGTGAGAATCAATTCTAAGAAAAAAATTATGCATACATTCAAAAGAAATGAGGATAATATTTCATAATCTTACTAATACTCTATTTATAAAAAATAAATAATAAATTTGTTGGAGACATGTCACTGAACCAACTAAAAGAAAAATGCAAAGAAAAAGAAAAAAAGAATTTAAAAATTTCTGCTGTTAACAAAGGCATAATGGAGATGAGAAAATAAAGATGAAATGTACAGAAGAAACATTTAGGAATTCCCTACACTTCAGGACAGACACTACACCACAGACCCAGTAAATTTAGAGACCACTAATGCCGGATTTATTAGCAGCACAAGTGTGTGTTAAAATATGAGAAACCAAGCACAAAGGCAAAAAAAAAAATGAGAGAAGAAAAACAACCAAAGTAATTGCAATGCTTTTGTCTTCTGAAATCAAATAAAAAATAAAAATTGAGTCAAGAGTTCAAGTTCTGGGTCAACCAAAAAAGAAAGAAAGAAAGAAAGAAAGAAAGAAAGAAAGAAAGAAATCAACTTTTTTGATTTTTATACACCCTGAAGCTATCATTCTAAAGTATGAAAGAAATGACCATTTTCTGAAAGAGTTTATCAGTATTGTTTGGAAAGAATTGCTTTTTTTTAAAAGTTCTGCAGAGAAAGACAAGCAATGTAGCTCTGAATCTAGGATTTATATAAAAATATGAGTATTAATATCTGGATAAATGACCAGTTAAATGTGGGGACTACTCTTGTAGATTATGAAAATCAATTTCTAACATCCAAGTTGAAACTAGAACAAGGACCCAGTTTGTAAAACCCCTAAATATAAAAGCAAGAGAACCTGAGACCTGTGTTTGAGTTCTCAGAACTCAGGTAAAAATTGAACATTTCTATCTTGTGGAAAGAGACAGAATGGTGCTGGTGTTTCTCAGGTCACCTCACCTACTCAAAAATAATCCTAATTATATAGTTCTCTTGTACACTGGTGAGGATTAAATAAAATGGTGATTGTATACATTGTATGTAATTATTAAATAATACAAATTCAAATGATTGCAATAATCATTACTGTTTTTGAATCACAAACGTACCTCCTAATTACAGTTTCCTCCTGTTAGAAAGCAGAAAATGTCTCTATCTTCCTCTTTCATCTCACCTTCTGGATTCTATCTACATTTGCATTTTCAGATTCTACCTTTTTTCATTCTCAGTATTGTTATCCCATTTACACCATGTTAATTTGTTAACAAAAACTTGCAAATAAAATATTACATACAAAATAACCAAGACCCCAAATTACTTATCTATCAGTGAAAAATTAGAGGAGCCAATTCATGTCTCTTATTGGTGATTTCTTTCTTATTATTTTAATATGCTTAATTTTATAACATATTACAGCATAGAACGTTTCATTTTTATAATATCTATGTGATTTTCATCAAACTAACCCTGCTACAGACAGTGATTATATACTGTAAGGACATGAAGCATAGCCATGTGACATCCAGATGAGTGACAGCACTTGGAGACAGGCAGATTTCAGTTCTCTGTTAAGTACCACTCATCATTGGCTTTCCCTCTGAAGACACGTGAGAGTCTGTGGAGAATGGCCAGCCCTCAAGTAGGAACACAGGGTCAGAATGTTATAACAGAAATTTTAAGAAGGAAAGAGACAGAAAATGAGAACACTCTGAAATAGAGAGTAGTCTACCATTGTGAAAAAAAAGTCATGAGTAGAGACACCAAATAGAGATTTCCCAAACCAAGGTAGAAGGAAAAATGTCTGATATACAGTAATAATTAAATATGATAGTTAGGTAAGACAATGTAGTCATGAGTAAAAGAGCCTTGGGAACATAGGTTGGGGTACTTGTTGGAGTAAGATATATATCCCCAAGGAAGGCATTATTTCCAATACAAAAGACAATATTGAAACAGCTCTAATCCCAAAAAGCTAATGATGAGCTGGTAGGTTCTGATCACAGTCCATCATGGCTTAAAATATGCGGGTAGTTATAAAATCAACATGAAAATAAATTTCAAGCTTATTCTGGTCCCCCCCATCACCATGTGTCTTGATGGCCTAGAACCAGGTATTACTTCTTTCTTGGCACAATTTACTTGCTACAATATTTTGTTGCAGATGGAAATGTACAAGTATCACCACATTTCATTTGCAGTTTTAGGTCCCTCTACATGCTTATTCTTTGACCTTAAGCAAAATTACTTTCCTATAACTTGACTAATTCCTATTCAATCATCTAGTTTCAACTTAATTAACCTTTTGCTCTAGGAAGCTCTTCCTTGTTACATATTATGTTAAAGGCATAACTGCTCCCATATAATACTTACTCTCCTCCTACTAGATACAATTACTTGTGTATTTATCTATATTTCTTATTTGCTACTTAACTGTGATGTGAAGGGTCATTGAGTGCAGTTAACTTCACAGCATCCATATTCCTAACACACAGTAAAACTTCAGTCAAAAAATAATTTTTAATGGGTTATTAAGTCACCACATGAGCATCTGAGATAAGAAACAATGATGCTTTTGTCTCTGTTTTGTGAAAAGAAAAACATAAAAGAGCCATGTCAGGAATGGTGAAGTGCTACTTAAAAAACTATCATCCAGGAGAGTCTCATTACTACCTGAGTTTGTTACCATTCAAGTCAGTTCTGGTTTTTTTGTTGCCTGTAGTGATGAAGAAAATAGCCTGGGACTGGCCTACACTATAAGTCAGTTTCCTAATGGTAGCTCAGCAGAAGCAACATCGTTAGTATATTTTTAAAAAGTATAAAAAATTCTAAATGGAGCAAAGTTTCCAGTAGAAAATTATAGATTTAATTTATGGTGCTCCTGAGACAATGCAAGAAAACAAAAACTTTAATGATGACTAAGTAAACTGCTCTACCTAATTTCATGGTGCTGCTAGGCTCTTTCTTCATAGAGTAAATCTTCAACCTTAGTGAACTCACCTGATATAACATAGGAATGCAATTTGTAAATAATGACATTATGATTTGTTTTGCAAACAGATTATCTTAATTTATGTAATTTTGTAATAGATGAAATTTTATTGAGCAGCATTTACTCAGCACTTATACTTCACCACAAACAGTTCAATCACACAGTAGTCTAATTACAACCCATTGAAATATCAGTGGTAAATGTTTATAGCATGTCATTGAGAGAAACCTAGTATTTAAATACTTCTGATTATTTAAAATGTATAGATATAATACCAATGTATAAAAAGTTTAGACAAACTTGCATGTCCAGTGTTGAAAACAATGCTGTCAACATGGCAGAATTGGTATTGGTTCCACGTTTGTTGTTGCTGCTTTGAGAGAGCAGCTCACAGTCATTTTAGGATGGCTTAGAAATTAATATCCTCCTGCCTCAGCCACCCCCCTCTCCAGTGCTAATATTAGAGTCCCATACCTCTCAATTTAAATATTCTAACTTTCTAAAATCAATATTGTAACAATGAACCATTGATAGTATACATAAATTAACATATTCATAACCATATATATATACAATTGGACGCTGAAGAACTAATAGGGGTATAGCAGATCTGTGTCACACGAGGTACTATTTGTTTTTATCTTCCTAAACAACAATAGCCTATCGATTCTGGATTTACTTCATCTGAATACCTTATGTCTAAACTATATATTGTCCCTAAATTAAAGTGAATATGAATGACTCACTGTAATAGAAATGAGTGTTGAAAGTGAAATTAAGTATAAGTAATTGTTGAATCCCATGCTTCCTTCATAGTATACCACTAGACATTGATGTACTTTTCAGATATATTAAAAATATAAATACTAACTATATTAGTTCACTCTAAAAGTTCAAATGTGCATGGAAACTCTTATAAATAATAGTAACTATATCAACTCTACCAATAACAGCATATATTTTGAGATTAAAATTGGTGCATTATTTAAACAAACCACACAAATATCATCCCATCCAACATCCACTTAATAATTTATAAAACTCCAAACTGAGACTGTGGTGAACAGATGACTTTTGTAGTGTCAACAAAATCTGTGAGGTTTAATGCCACTCTATTAGAGTAGTCTAATGATTTTTTATGTTATTTATATCTGTAATTAAAATTTTATGCTTCAAGTTTCTACTTCTTCAGGATTTGGCTCACCTGTACAGATCATTTTGTAAAACAATTTAGAAGACATTCCTATTATCTGTTTTCTCACTTGAGTCAATTGACCCATGTAACTCATTGTATATAGTGGACACAGTTGCTTATTAAAACATTATCTGAGTGAAGAGTGAAGGTAATTGCCAGTGGTTAAGGGAATTGTCCTCTGTGCAAGGGACTTTCAATATTTCCCAGGCTCCAGCCTGCCCCTCCCTCTTGTAGGTGGGTGTTGCAGCCAGAGATCCATGTTCCTTCTTGTTTGTATCTGTGCCAGGAATGGAGTCTCTGCTCTGGATCCCCACACACTCAGTCCACACCCCAGTTGCAGCTCAACCCTCCATGTGTTCTGAAGCATCCAGGATCACAGGTGAGACCACAAACCCCTTCCCAACAAGGGCATAACTAGCATCCCTGGTTCCATGGTGCATGTACCCTGCCCAGCAGTAGATTCTGCTCCTTCCAGTTTGTCCCTGTACTCAGAGCAGATAATTTGCTTAGGATTTCCACCAACTCAGCCTACACTCAGGTCCAGTGTGACTTCCAGGATTTCTGACACATAGGGGATCACAGGCTTAGAGGCTCACAGGCTCAGAGGCTTATAGGCTCAGAGGAAAGACAGACACTAGTATAAACAGCAATGCCAATTAACACCAGAGATATTCAGATGGCAAAAGGCAATTGCAAGAACATAAGCATTAGAAACCAATATTACTTGGCTTCATTAGAACCCAGTTCTTTCATCACAGCAAGTCCTGGATACACCAACATACCTGAAAAGCAAGATTCAGATCTATGTTTTCCCCATGAAGATGATAGAGGATGTTGAGAAGGACATAAATAACTCCTTTGAAGAAATGCAGAACACAGGCCAACAAGTAGAATCTTTTAAAGAGGAAACACTTGAATCCATTAAAGAAATTCAGGAAAATATAACCAATCCAGTTAAGGAATTAAAGCAGTAAGGAAAAATTATATAAAGAAAGTCTATTAAAAATATAGAAGAAACCTTCTCTAACCTTAAGAAAGAGATGCCTACGAACATAAAAGAAGATGACTGAACACCAAACAAATGGGATTAAAAAAGAAATTCCTCCCATTACATAATAATTAAAACACCAAATGAACAGAAAGAATAAATAATATTAAAAAAAGTAATAGAAAATTTCAAGTAACATATAAAGGCAGACCTATCAGAAGTATGCCAGGCTTCTCTGCAAACTCTAAAATTCAGAAGATCTTGGGCAGATGTCATACAGACTCCCAGAGAATAAAATTGCCAGCCAAGGCTATTACTAAAGATAAAAAACAAGGTATTCCAAGACAAAAGCAAATCTAAATAATATCTTTTCAGCAATCCAAAGTATAATAGGAGGAAAAGACTAACACAGGAGAAAAAGTACACCAAAAAAGAAGAAATTATACTTTTTAGAACAAACATAAAAGAAGAATAACACAAAAACATAATTCCACCTCTAACAACAATAATAACAGAAAACAATAATTTCTCTAATTATCAATGGACTCAATTTTCCAATATAAATGGATAAACTAAAAGACTGGATACATAAAGAGGACTCAACATTTTGCTGCATACAGGAAACATACCTCAGTGACAAAGACAGAAAATACCTCAAAGTAAAGGGCTAGAAAAAAGTTCCAAGTAACTGGTCCCAAGAAACAAGCTGTAGTACCCATTTTAATATCCAATAAAAAAAGACTTTCAACCAAAAGTTATCAAAAAAGATGGGGAAGAACACTGCATGTATATCAAAGGAAAAATAAGAAAAAATCCTCTAGGATGATTTCTCAGTTCTGAACATATATACCCCAAAAGCAAGGGTACCTGGATTTGTTAAAAAAATGATACTGAAATTTAAAGCAGCATTGAATCTCACACAATAATAGTAGGGGATTTCAAAACCACATACTCATCAATGGACAGATCATGGAAGCAGAAACTAATCCAAGACATAGTGAAACTAACAGAAGTTATGAACCAAATGGATTTAATAGATATATACAAAATATTTCACCCTAAAACTAAAGAATATACCATATCTCAGCACTTCATAGTACCTTCTGAAAAACAGACTATAAAATTGGACACAAACCGAACCTCAACAGATACAAAAACTTTAAATAATCTATGTATTCTATAGAACAGCCACAGACTAAGGCTAGTGTTCAAGAATAAAAATTTAAAAAAAAGCAAACCAGAAATCCTACATACACATGGAAGCTGAATAAATGTTTCCTCAATGATAAGTTGGTCAGGAAAAAAATAAGAGAAAGTAATTAAAAACTTCTTAGAATTTAAAGAAAACAAAGCTGCAACACATCCCAAATGATTGGACATGATTGAATCAGTGCTCAGAGAAAAACTCATAGTCTTGAGTGCCTATAAGGAAATTTGAAACATCATACACTAGCAGCCATACAGCATATTTGAAAGCGTTAGAACAAAAGGAAGCAAATAAACCCAAGAGGAGGGGATGGCAGAAAATTATAGAACTCAGGGCTGAAATCAACCAAGTAGAATATAAAAGAAGTATGCAAAGAATTAAGAATTAAGAAAACAAGTAGCTGATTCTTTGAGAAAATCAACAATAGAGATAAACTCTTAGCCAGAATAACCAGAGGGCACAGAGACAATATCCAAATTAACAAAATCAGAAATGAAAATGGATTCATAACAGCAGAAACTGAAGAAATTGAAGAAATAATCAGCTCCTACTTCAAAAGCCTATACTCCGCAAAAATGAAAAATTTTTGATGAAATGGATGATTTTTCTAGACAGATAACAGATACCAAATTAAATTATGAGCAGATAAATCATCTAAACAATTCCGTAACCCCTAAGGAAATAGAAGCAATCATTAGAAGTCTTCCAACCAAAATAAGCCCAGAGCCAGATGGTTTTAGTGAAGAATTCTACCAGACCATCAAGGAAGTACTAATACTACTCAAACTATTCCACAAAATAGAAACATATGGAAATCGATCATGTAATCCACAAACTCAAAGGAAAAAAAAAACATGATCATGTCATTAGATTCTTCAAAATCTTTGATAATAAATAACACCCCTTCATATTAATAGGATTAAAGTGATCAGGTATTGAAGGTCCATATCTAAACATAGTACAAAGCAATATACAGCAAACCAATAGCCAACATCAAACTAAATGGAGAGAAACTCAAAGCAATCCCATTAAAATCAGAGACAAGAAAAAGCTGCCAATTCCCTTTCTATCTATTTAATATAGTACTTGATCTTCTAACCCGAGCAATTAGACAACAAAAGGCAATCAAAGGGGTAGAAATTGGGAAGGAGAAAATCAATATATCACTATTTGCAGATGCTATAAAAGTATACATAAGCGATCCCAAAAATTTGACCAGAGAATGCCTACAGCTGATAAACAATGTCAGGAAAGTTGCCGGATATAAGATGAACTAAAACAAACCAGTAGGTTTATTCTACTCAAAGGATATAAGGGCTGAGAAAGAAATGTGGGAAACAACAGTGTTTACAATAGTCACAAATAATATAAAATATCATTTTGTGACTCCAACCAAGCCAGTAAATCATCTGGATGACAAGAGCTTCAAGTGCCCGAAGAAAGAAATTGAAGAAGACCTCACAAGATGAAAAGATCTCCCATGCTCATGGATTGGCAGGATTAATTTAATAAAAATGGTCATCTTAGTCAAAGCAATCTACTGGTTTAATGAAATATCCATTTAAACTGCAACTTAATTCTTCATAGGGTTAAAAAAGCAATTCTCAAATTCCTTTCTGAACAACAACAACTAAAGCAGGATATCAAAGACTATTCTGAAAAATAAAATCTTCTGGGGGAATCACTATCCCAGACCATAAGCTGTACTATAGAGCAATAGTGATAAAAATATCATGCTATTGGTAAAGATTAAAGCAGGTAGATTAATAGACTAGAACTGAAGACCCAGAAATGAACCCACATACTTATGGCCACTTGATTTTGACAGAACTTAAAACCACTCAGTGGGAAAAAAAAGCCAGCATTTCTAACAAATGGTGCTATTTTAACTAGCAGTCTGCATGTAGAACAAAGCAATTTGATCCGGTCTTATCTCCTTGTACAAAGGTCAAATAATAGTGGATCAAGGACTTCCACATAAAACCAGATACACTGAATATAATAGGAGAGAAAGTAGGGAAGATACTCAAACACATGCTACAAGAAAAATTTTCCTCTTTAGAACTGCAATGGCTTATGCTCTATGATCAAAAATTGACAAATGAGACCCCATGAAATTGAAAAGCTTTCATAAGGCAAAGGACACTACCCATAGGAAAAAATATAGCTAACCACAGATTGGGAAAAGATATTTACTAATCCTACATCTGATAGATTGTTAATATCCATAATATACAAGAAACTGAAGAAGTTAGACTTCAGAGAACCAAATAACCCTATTAAAAATGGGGTACAGAGCTGGACAAGCAGCACTTAAATATATGTTTAAGATAGTCATCAGGAAAATGCAAATCAAATTAACAGTGACATTCTATCTCACACCAGTCAGAATGGCTAAGATCAAAAACTCAGGTGACAGCCGATAGTGGTGAGAATGTGGAGAAGAAAAACATTTCTCCATCGAGGGCGGGATTGCAAGCTGATACAACCACTCTTGAAATCACTCTGGTGGTTCCTCAGAAAAAAATTAAATAGTTCTACCATCTACATCTTTACTGAGCATATATCCAAAAGATGCTCCAACATATAAAAGGAAACACACTCCACAATGTTCATAGGAGCCTTATTTATAATAACCAGAAACTAGAAAGAATCCAGATGTCCTCCCACAGAAGAATGGATACAGAAAATGTGGTACATTTACACAATAGAGTACTACTCAGCTATTAAAACGATGACTTTATAAAATTCTTAGGCAAATGAATGGAACTAGAAAATATCATCCTGAGTGAGGTAACCCACACACAAAAGAACACATAAGGTATGTACTCACTGATAAGTAGACATTAACCCAAAAGCTCACAATGCCCATGATATAACCCACAGACAATAATGCAGTTCTGTGGGAAGGAAGACCAGTGTGTGGATACTTGAATTCTGCAATGATGGGGAAACAGGATGACTATGGAGGATGAAGGGAGGTGGGGCATGGAAGGTAGAGAGGAATAGGAGGATTAAGCAGGAGAAGTATTAGGTACTGGAGGGGGAAAAGAGAGGTGTGGAGTGTCAGGAAATAGAATAAAAATATGTAGCCATGGGGGATGAGTTACTGGGGATAGACACTGGATAGTCTCAGAAGCCAGAGAAGGGAGAGGCAGTCAGAACTCAATGGGGATGACTTTAGCTAAAATGCACAGAGAAAGGGAGTATACTGGCTGCTTTTATGTCAACTTGACACAAGATGGAGTTACTACAGAAAAAGGAGCCTCAGCTGAAGAAATGCCTCAATGAGATTCAGCTGTAAGTCATTTTCTCAACTAGTGATTAAGGCAGGAGGGTCCAGCCTATTGTGGGTGGTGCCATTTCTGGGCTGGTAGACCTGAATTCCATAAAAAAGCAGGCTGAGTAAGCCAGGGGAAGCAAGCCTGTAAGCAACATTCTGCCATGGCCTCTGCATCAGCTCCTGCTTCCTGAACTGCTTGAGTTTCAGTTCTGACTTCCTTTGGTGAGAAAGAAAAATGTGGAAGTATAAGCTGAATAAAACCTTTCCTCCCCAACTTGCTTCTTGGTCATGATGTTTTGTGCAGGAATAGAAACCCTGACTAATATAGGGATATAGAACCTATGGAAACATCCTCCATTATATAGGCAATACACTCAGTTGAGGGATGGGGTCACGCACCCATTTCAAAGTTTTTAACTCAGTAATGTCCTTGCCCAAAAGAAAGACAGGGACAAAAAATGGAGCAGAGTCAGAAGTAAGAGACATCCAGGAACCACCCTACCTGGAGATTCATCCTATCTGCAGATACTATACCCTAACAGTGTTGATGTTGCTAAGATATGCTTGCTGACATGAACTTGGTATGGCTTTTCCTTGGGAGGTTCTTCCAGTAGTTGACCAATACAAATATGGATGCTTGAAGCCAACCATTAGACAGATCTCAGGACGCTAGTGGGGGAGTTTGCTCAAGGACTGAAGTGCAGATGGGTATTGCAACCCCATAGGAAGAACAATCTGGACTCTCTGGACCACCCAGTGCTCCTAGGGAATAGAATCCCAACCAAGGGTTGTACAGGGAGGAATCCATGGCCCCAGATACATATGTAGCAGAGGACGTCCTTGTTTAACAACAATGAGATGGGATTCTCTTGGTCCTGTAGAGATTTGATTTCCCATCTTGGCTAAACACTGGAGTGATGGGACTGAAGGGGTTAGGGGTGGGGACCATCCTCATAGAGGCAAAGAGGTAAGGATAAAAGGCAGATGTTGAATTGGGTGTTTGTGGGGGGCTAACAGGGAAATAGTATATCATTTCAGATGTAAAAGAATAGAATGATTAATTTACAAAGGAGGGATGAAGCAAATTTATTTATCAGAAAGACAAAACAAAACCAAAAAAAAAAAAAAAAAACATTATCTAAGACAAGGCAGTCCTTTTTGTACTTGATACCTAGACAACAGACCTTTATTATACATTGCCCCCTTTGAATTAAACAGATACATGAAACCTTAGTTCTACTAAAAAAAAAAATCTGGAAAAACATCATCTCTGATCTTAGTAAATAATCTGTCCCAGTTTTCATGAGCAGCCTTATCGATTTATATATCACTTGGAACTAATTCTTCACAATTATTTTCTGTTTATTTGTGGATATGGTTTCATTAGGTATTTCAGACTGGTCTAAAACCTGACCATTTTCTCTTACCTTCCTAAGAATTGTGGTTATAGGTAGCTGTCAGGAAGCATGGTAATGTTCCGATAAAATGGTGACTCTATAGTTATTGGGTAGTGAAGAACATCCTCAAGCTTCTTGTTATACAACCAAGACTATTTCTAAATTCTGCCATTTCTATATTGTTTCCTGCTGTTTTTAGAGACATACAGCATAGGATTACATCTAGAATGTAAAAATAGTTCAAAAACTAAATTTCAAGGAAAGAAACACAATGATAGGCGATGGATCTCAAAAGCAAGCTTTCAAAATATTAAATACAAAAACCTAAGAAACTTTTTTAAAAAAATGTTCAGCATTCTTAATCACCAAGGAAATGCTAAACAAAACACTTTTAATTGTTTGTCTTATTCCAGTAAGAACAGCCAAGATCAAAGACCATGCACATCAGATGCTGGCTAGAAGTTGGAGAGAGAGCATTGTCTCACTGTTGGTAGGAGCACAAACAATACTATGGAGGTTTCTTTCAACACTACACAAAGATTTGACATGTGACCCATGTGTACCACTCTTAGGTAAAGTATGAAAACCCAAAGATTTTATGTCTTACTGGATATTTGTTTGTTAATGCCCATTGCTACTTTTGACAATAGTCAGAAATTTGACACACTTTGGTTTCTATCAACTGATGAAGGACATTGATCTATCCTTAATCTGTGAGTTTTGAGTCAACAACTGGTACAGGTGAGCTAACAGATGTACTTTGTTCTTTTGGAAGATTTGATGTTTTCTACCAAAATGTGGCTAAATATGAGCAGGTTTATTTGACCTTTTATGGAATTGTTTTTAAGTGTTCTTAGAGTACCTAAATCACTTATTTGTGGAAATTTTGTGTGTAGTTTGCATGTTTTACTGATCAGCATATGAAAGGATTTAGACAAAAGATACAGTTAGTACTCATAAATTGTAATTATCCTGATCATTTGGTGTCTAGGAGATCTTTATTCATTCCCACAAATTTATAAAATTTACACTCTAGTACTGTCTTCCACAACTGAGCAACATGACACACCTCTTTCAACAATCTCAGTAATCTCTCTTCAATATTGTCTCATTGATGTCTTGTTCTGTGCAATTATTGTTTAGGGCTTAAACATGACACAAGGAAAATCTATATAACTTCATTTATTATTAGATTATATCTTCAAACTCTGTCTATTTTTAATTCCATGACTCCAAAGGCTATAAGACTCACAAAAACAAATAAAATAATTGACTTTTTCTAGACTTATATCCAAAAATAACATTTAATCTTGGGTTAACGCTTTAGGAAAATCTATAAAAACTACAATTTTTGAGTATCTAAACATTTAAACTTTTATTGTTTTTGTTTAATCTGTTCAACTCCAGCATCTTTAAATATTCTATTTTTAATTGTTTAGCAGTAGTTAACAAGCATGTTATTTGTTCATTATGTTCTTTCTCAATTAAGAGGTGTACAAAAGTCCCATCAGTTTCATTATCTTGAGTTACAAATAATTAGTGAACCAAGAGTCATTGGAATATTTTATTAAATTAAATTTATTTGAATGCAGTGTTTCTCTTAATTATGTGAATATTGAGACAAAAATAAATAAGAGACACAGAAATTTGATGTGATTATATTAAAACTCATCAGTAATACTTCAATGAGCATGCAAATGTTGAAGTGAAAAAAAAATGAGGATCACAATCAGGAATATTAATCGTTTTTCTATAATGATTTTTCAAGGATGTTTTCTATTGTTAATTAATTCATTCTTGGATCATACTTGAACAACTTAAATTATTTACATTGATTTAAATGACTAGGTCAGCAATAACAATATTGAGGAAAGATCTATATTTTGTTCAAAATAAATGTTCGCTATTGTAAAAGTAACATTTATTCCATTGATGTAGCTGTTGTCTCTGAGGCTTACTGCCTCAGTCTCTGAACCTATGCCTTGTCCTGGAAGTTTTATTGCCTCCATACCATATTATCTAAACCTAGAATGTTTTCAGCCTTTGAGCCTTACCACTGGATAACCTTTCCTTTTCTAGTTCCTTCTGAACTTGCCCTGGCTGGTTAGAGTCAGCTCTTCTGTCTCAAATTCCTCTCCAAGCTGATTGATTCAATGTGGCTTTCTTTCAGCCTCTACTTCTTGCTGTACTTAGCCTTAAACTAACTCTGTCAATATCTTGTCATCTTCTGGATTTTTCTTATTCTGTTTCTTTATTCATCTGTCTTTAGCTTTTTCTTTCTGTAAACTCTCCTAGTAAAAACACCTCCTTTTAATTTCTCTTCTTCTTACATCTCTTTTTTGCTGTGATATGCCCTTCAGTAACCTCTATCCTGTCTGTTCTTATGAGAGTTGGGCATATATATCATATTCTGTCAAAAATTTCTCTGATTCATCACTTTTTCTGCTCCTCAGTTTTACATGACTTTAAAACATGGGCACTTCTTTCTACAAACTAACCTTACTTTCATTGTTTTGGATTAAAGATTGTTCTAAGGGCTGAGCCACACCACAATTAAAAAGTTTTTTTTTCAATAAATAACACAATTTCAGTGTTCACAGTGAGATCAAATATCTTGAAACAACACAAACACCCACATACAATACTTGTTGTATACATAGAAAACTTGCACTTTTGCCTGAGTGAATTACACTAACCATCCTCTGAGGTAACATCTCCTGATCTCACCTTTTAAAGATTACAAATTAGGCTAAAGAGTAACTGTAATGACTTTCCAGAGTTTTAGAAATGAAGCCTACTTTTTGACCCCAATATTTTGTCTCCTACTAACATGTTGGTTTCATTAATTCTTGGTGCTTTTTTAGGCTGAATCCTATCTCATGGGGCTTTAATTTCGATGATTTTTCTGATAAAATTCCCAGAGCCTATGTTCTTCCTGATAAAGAATAAAAATGTATTTGATTTTTAAAGTTAGCTAACAGTTTGTGTTTAATTATTCTTAAAATGATACATGGGAAAGTAAAATCAAACCTGATTTTTAAGCAAATAGAGGTAACAAAAATAATCACATATACCACTGAAATATTATTGTCATAAATCAACCAATATAGTCTGTTCTATCAGGAGAGAGATTTCTTGTCTATTAAGTATGTATATGTTTTCTATATAAAGATTAATAAAAACTTCATTTCCATATGAGTAGAATAAATTTTGTGAGGAAAAATAAAATGAGTTTATTTTGTAAAATAAATGAATTTTTAAATAAAATTAAAAAAAAAGGCAAACAGAAATTTTTTCTCCAAGACTAAAGTGGTTCATTTTAAGACTGAGAATAAGTGAACTTTACCTTCCAGTATCTTTTATTCTCCAGGACTTAGAAGGAAACTGCTGTTTCCTGTGGGAGAAAACAGAGATGAAATAGCATTCAGTCTTTTATTTGGCAACCCCAGCTATTTAGCTTCACTTTAAAGTTAAGAAATCTTTTCGAAAGATCTAGTTCTACAAATGAGATGGAAAGCTGTAAGAAAGGGCTGTAGATTTAGAAAATGACGAGAAAAATATACAATGTCTAAGATGTATGAAGATAACATGGTCATATGTCATCCTATATGCTCATATTCACAAGTAATTTAAAAATAAAATAAGATGTTTATAAAATTACACAATAGACATAATATTAATGGTCACTTGAATAAAACACATTAGGCTTGATTATCATGGAAATAATCTTTCGTGTGTCTATTTCAGGTTGAATCAGACCAAGAGTATTCTTCTCTGGTGTGACTATTTGGCTTCCACCTCTTTGAGGCCAAAATTGCACCATTATTTTGATTTTTAGATGTTCTGTGTGGAACTTTATGGCACTTCTGAAAAGTCCTTGCCTTGCTGTTTAGTTGAAAGCAGCTGATTGTCAGAGAGCTTCTAGAAGTATTTATATGTGATTTTTGTTGCTAGGAATTGTATTCTAAATTTGCAATCTATCTCATACACCAAAACTCAACAATGGCACATATATGTATATAAGTATACAGATTTCTACATATGCATTACACTATGCTAAAAATGATGTATCTTCAATTAGATATGATTTCTACAAATATAGATGTACTAAAAATGAAGCCGATGTTTGCATTTCAAGCATGCTTCATATTACTTGTATATTTCTTATTTTTGAACTTAAAACTAGACTCAGTGGAGTACTTAACAGGTAAAGGAAGATAAAATTGAAATCTTCATACTTCTGGTCCTTTCTCTTATGAGAATGGGCGTAATGTAGTAAAGGAAGACATCTGGTTAAATAGAACTAAGTGTAAATTTAGTACAGGATTATAGATGTTTCCGTTCTTTTATGAGTAAAAATTTCATGTGTATATCAGGCTGATCAGTTTCCATAAATATAAAAGTGCTAGAGGATAGTTAAACTATCTCATGATGTTTCGATATAATTATAGAATTTTTTTCACAAATCAGAGGAAATCCTTGCAGTAACTATGAGGAGCCTTTGGGAAGAAATAGCCAACTGCACACCTGTAAGCCCACTTTACAAAGAAGCTCTATGTAGGTAGTAAATGTGAACAGGCTTTTAGAAACAAGTATGATCTCAGTATTATACAGAAGTAAACTTATAGGTAAGAGTCCCAATATATGTAGTTCTAACAAGATAGCCTTATCAGGCATAAATGAGAGGAGAGATCCTTGGCCCTGTGAAGGTTCAATACCCCAGTGTAGGGAATGCCAGGGCAAGGAGGTGGGAGGGTGTGAGTAGGTGAGGAAACACTCTCACAGAGGCAGAGGGAGGGAAATGGGATGTGGGATTTCAGAGGAGAAATCAGGAAAGGGGATAACATTTGAAATGTTAGTAAAGAAAATATCCAGTAAAAAGTAAAAAGGGAAAGAATAAACAAAAAATAGTTCTGTGGGAAAGAACAGTTAACATGCATTAGAAAATTTGCTCAACAGAGAATCCCTCTGCATACAATACACATAAAAATGGCTATCCTAGATAGTTATCTGTTTAGATTTTTATCGAAGAAAATTTTAAATGTTGTGAATGTTGAAAATCTTCACTTAGAAATCATTAGTAAATACCAGATTCATACCAAGAGAACTATCATGGATTCATAAACATATAGTAAATCCTATTTGAATTTAAAGCCCCAGAAAACACAGAATAAAAATTCAATAATAGAAGAAGGAGAAGCAGGAGAAGTAGGTATTGATAGAAAAGAAGGATAAGTAGAATTCCAAGAAAAAAAAAAGAAGGAGGAGAAGGAGAGGGGGAGAAGAAGGAGAAGAAGAAGAGAAGAAGAGGAGGAGGAGGAGGAGGAGGATGAGAGGAGGAGGAGGAGGAGGAGGATGAAGAAAAGAAGAAGAAGAAGTAGGAGGAGGAGGAGGAGGAGGAGGAGGAGAAGAGAGCTGAGGAGGAGGAGGAGGAGGAGTGAGAGGAGGAGGAGGAGGAGGTGAGGAGAGGAGGAGGAAGAAGAGGAGAGACGAGGAGGAGGAGGAGGAGAACGAAGAGAAGAAGAAGAAGAAGAAGAGGATGAGGAGGAGGAGGAGGAGAGGAAGAGGAGGAGGTGAGGAGGAGGATGAAGAAGAAGAAGAAGAAGACGAGGACGACAACGAACACGACGAAGACTGAAGAAACCTGAGAGGAAGAGAAAGAACAAGAAAAAGAAAGAAGAAAATACTAGACTATATAGTTTGCACAAAAAGGTTATTTCTTAACACTTCAGAGGATATTTAAAATAACAAGAAGCACAGTAATTAAATTAAAAGCTATTGGAAAATTGGTTTGTTTTTCCTTCAAAGTTAGAAAAAACTAAAGTTATATTTATAATAAAAATTTCAAATATATCCAAATATTTATATAACATTTATAAAAAAGTACACCTCTTTTGTGTATATTTGCAAGATAATAGATGTTTGAAGTTATAGTTCATCCTTCTTTAAGTGATTTGACAAATCACTGCATTTTTACTATCAAATTGTGACAGTAACCAATATAAATTTACTAAGTTAAAAATAATACTATAGATAAAAGAGTAGTTTTCCCATACACAGTGCCAATCCAATAAATAAATACATATTTGATAGAAATATTTTATCATCATAGCAATGGCTGATTTAAGCAAAAATAAACAATGAATGGTAAAGACATTGCATATACATCTTATTGTATAAAAGGCTTTATCAACAGTTCAAAGAATTGCTCCACATGCTGATTTATTGAATTATCAAAAGAAGAACAGCACTTAAGGAAAAATTTTGGGGACATGTGCTATCCTAACCAGAGACTGTCATTTGGCCTTGACAGAAACTATCATTCTAATCAATTGCTTTCCCAGGTGATGTATTATAAAGGCCAGTACCAGCTTTGCATCATTCCTGCCAAGAACTCCAACCTGAAATTAATCAGAAACAAATGATTTGAAGATGTGTTTGACTTTCAAAATAAAAGTCACAGGATATTAAAATGAATGATGAATAAACTATTGATAAACTGTCTAGGGATATAACTATAGAGTCATAACCATTAAACATCATTCCCTATGCAAGGCAATGTCAAAATTGTAAAAGAAAAATCAAAAATTATAAATTTAGATATTAATGGCAAGTTCAGCAGTTTAAACCCCTTTAAGTTAAATTAATTTAAATGAACAATAAATCCTTTTAGAAAGGTTATTTAGAAAGGTTATTTCTCATGACATTATTTACAGTGGAAAAGATTTTATGTGAAACCCATAACAGTGTAAGAATTTTGAGGAAATCAAAATTAGATCTTATGAATTGATGATTTGATACTTTTAGAGAATAATAAACTCTTTGGAAAACACAAAAGAAATAAAACTAAAACAAATTACTGTCCAATGAGCAACCATTATATTCAAGTGTGTATTATTTGATATTTCAATACTTTATTTTACTTCTTATTTATTTTCTTTCCTGAATGTTATTTGTCACTTAGCACAATGTTATCTTCTACTATCCAATTAATGCAACCTTATTTTTTTCAGCAATATTCATCATTTGCTCTAAATTTAAATTGTTTTGTCTTCTGGGTGAGTGTAGAAAGATCAAGGTAACATGCTGAACATTAATGTGGATATGAGTCTTGCTGCTGAGTACCTATGTAAAAGCCAAGCATGTTGACATGTGCTTAAAACCCCAGTGATGTGTAGGGATTGGAGGCAAGTGTTCTCTGGGGGCTTGTACCTAGCCCTTTTTCCCCCCACACAATGAAGCTTTATTCATTCTCAACAAAGCTAGAGGAAAGCAAGCTCACTGAAGCCTCTCTTGAGAATGTCGTCCTCTTGAGTTTCTGCCAGTCTCTCAGTCTGTTTCAAAGCAACTAGTCTCTTCCTCTTCTGCTATTCTCGCCTCCTCTGCCTGAGGTTTTAGGTATAGCGTTTGTCACCACATGCCATGCCAAGGATGGCCAAAAGTGGCTCTGAGCACTGTGTAGCAATGATGAAGCCTACTCATTTTGACAAGCAGAGAAACCTAAACCAGGGTCACCATTTTCTCTGTGACCTTCGCGCAGGCAGCTCAACTGCACTTAGCCATTCTTGCTGAAACTGAGAGTCTGTCTCAAAAATAAAAGGTAGCACCTGCTAGACGAATTTACCTGAGGTTGATCTCTGAGCTCTGTGCACGCCAACTCGCCAACTCCCACCTACACACACACACACACACACGACTTCAGTACATTAAGGAACTAGATGTGATGTCTAAGGAAAAGCACACTAGCAGGAGCATCTATTTATCAAGCATACCTTTGGACTGCACTCCTGCAGAAAATGCCTGCCCCAGGAAGTGATTTCAAGAGGCCCCTTCTCCTGCACCTTGGGCACCCGCTCACCCCAGCTTGTTTTCAAGCTTTGTAAATAAGAACCATCTCCCTTCCACCAATCCTTAGATTTCATGTATGCAAGCTTCTCCTCAAACCTGCTTCTGATGAACAATTTCCAGGAAAAACATCCCACTTCTATCAAATACTCAATCTATATATTGGAGTGAAAACTCAACTTCAATATTTGCTCAGTAAATTTGCTTGAGTTATGAGGGCATGAAAATGTATATTCTCCTTTATGCCTGTGACAATAGAATAGTTGGAAACGTATAGAAAAACAAAAAGAAAGCTGTCTTCTTGTGTTAAGACAGCTGTAAAAATACTTTAATAAATGCTCACAACACACACACACACAAACACACACACAAACACACACACACACACACACACACACAGCATAATGACAAGCAGTCCTGCCTGATAGGTCTGACCTTATTAATTATTACTGCATCACGTTTGGCAGCTACACAGGCTCACTGCAGTGACAAATGGCTGCTGGCCAAATCATCCATCTCCTTCATGGTCCTCATTCCCTCATTAACTGTGTCCGATATTGTCACTTTTTTTTTTTTTTTTTTTTTTTTTGACAAAGAAGACTTTCACTGTGTGAACCTAATTCATTCAACACTATGCCTGTCCTAAATTTTGGACATCATCTGCTTCTAGGTCTTTCAAGCAACAGTATTTTTAGCCTGAGCCTCATTTTGCACAGTCAGCACTCACAGTTTTCCTCCATCTTTAGCAAGATGGTGAGAAAAAGCAAATGACTAAAAAGAAGTAGGTTTAGGAAAAGTCTCATGAGTCCTTGGTAACTCCTCTGGATAAGACACAAGTTTATGTAATGACCTAAGGAAGAGCATTACCCCATGGTCTTTTGATTATGGTTTATTGTTGATTTTGGCTCCTATTACAAAAAAGGCCAACCTCTCTTTCAGTAAGCCCTGTATGTCTACAATCACAGTGTCCTGAGTTTGATTTCTGTCTGTGTGTCATCCAAAACCGTTATGCAACAACACAGTTTCAGAAATCTCAGCAAAATGCAGTCATGTAACTGTCATGAGATAAGCAAGTTTTTAAAAACAATTTGAAAAAAAAATCCACTCCAATAGCCAGAAATATGTGTTCCTTTTAATGTTCCTTAGTGTAGAAAGATAAGAGAATTTATTGATATCAGTGGGGAAAATTACTGCGACTCCTGTTTTAAAGTTATTTCGGTTTGCAGTGTGTTTCCTGGATACAGGGAAGAACAAGATTCTCATTCTGCTCTGCTCGGTCTCCATGGCTGGCTTTGTCAGCAGAACACATACTGAGGTCGGAGATGTGTAGCTGAGATTAGATTTTTTGAAACAGACCTTTACACTGCTGATAGTTGACAAGTATTAAGAAATGGATAGTTGTTACTAGTGGTTTACAAATCTAGCCTGCCTCAAATCTCAGGTCGGGGTTGAATTAAGTCTATATTAATTGCTCCCATAAATTCAGTGTACTCTTATGCCAAAATATCCCTCTTTCTTCTGTTTTCTACAAACATTCTCTGAAAGTTGTAGAATTTGTCCCAAAAGTCATGTGCCTAAAAATTCTGTAATCTAAGATATTTCAAAGGAAGAATACACTTTGCTCTTTGTTGGCTCTTTCAGTACCACCAGAGGATACTTCAAGGCCAATCCACTGTAGTGAAGAAACAGAAATGTCTTATTGCTGGAAGTGCCCAGTACACAGTCATCCCCATTGGATCCTGAGAAACTCCTTGCATCTGGGTCTTTGTAATGGTGAACCCCAGCTCCCTCTCCCCCACTGATACACACATCCATTCCATTTCCTGACCCTTTGTACTTCTCAGATCTTCTTGCACACCTGATTAGTTTGCCTTTCCCTCTCCTTCCCTCTCCCTTCCAGGTCCCTCCTTTCCTCTATCCCTTGTGGTTGTTTTCTTATTCTTAAAAAATAAATCTACATTTGTTAATAGTTGTTTCTTCTGACTCTTATTCAGGTGACCTGTTAGAATATTCGTTGAATTTGGATTAGAAACTTTTTTTTCATTCTAATAATTGTGGAAGTATAGTATTAAAATGTGATTTGCATTTGATGCTTCTAGATTCTGAGATCTATAATTAGGTCTCAGCTACTTTATGCTCATCATTTACTCTCCCTCTAGTCTCCATTATAAATTATTATCATTGTGTCTCTATCAACAATATTAAAATATTATTATATTCATTAAAATTCATTTTGTATGTGAAAGTATAAACATTGTTTTCCTTATCCTCTAGAAGACAAAAGACTATATACTGTTCATCTTGTAAATTTACCTTTATATTTATTTATTTTTTTCAATTTCATCCCCTTCTTTTCAATTCCATACACAGAAAATAAATACATGAATCAAAAGCAAATAGGCCCAAATCTCTTTGTTTTGAATTTTTGCCCTAATTTAAACTGTTGATGAGCACATTTATATTCATAAGTTTTACCACAAATAATTTGAAAATAATTTCTTTCCAATCATGATTCAATGATCCTATGTCACATTACATTAGAGTACGCATATGAAATGTGTTTCTGATGTGTTCATGAGCTAAAAGTTCAGTGAGAAACTATTAAAAGGTAGTGAAACCTGGAGAAGGCAGGTGGTGTTTAGAAGGACATCCTCAGGTCCTTGGAATCATTCCCCATAAGAAGATTGTATTTTTCTATCTATCTACCTCTTTTCTGATCTGCCCCCAGTGTGAATAATCTCTTGCCTTAATTTATTGCTTTACCACAGGACCAAAAGCAATGAAGCCAACTTATTGTGAACTGAAGCTCCTTAAATTGAGGTCAAATAATATTCTGCTCTTATACAAGAAGCATTGTATGTTTTTTACACTTACAGAAGTCTGTAAGCAAGGAGTCAGCAACTTAAAGTGAGGGTCAAAATAAAATTTATATCTTTTATGTCAAGTATGTTTGGTATTTTGTTATAGCAACAAAAATTGCTACAGCTCAGAGATTTGTTATGGGGTCACAAGTAAACTGAGAAGAAAGTGAAATTAAATCATTTTAACACAGTGATAATGTAATGAAAATTCTCATTTCTTAATAATTATTTGTGGGTTTTATGATGCATTCTTGTATTGATTTAGAAGCATAATTTAGACAATGTCTTTTTCTTAGTTTTATGGAATTAAATACATGCATATTTTTTTCCTGTTTTGAGTATTTACTAGGGCTCTTATCAGGAAAGACAAAGTATACTGAATTCCAAAACAAATACACCATTGATATTTCTGTGTGGCCCAGAGTTAACTTGGAGGATCCACTCTGAGTTTCATGTATGCTTCTTCTTCTCCTTCTCCTTCTCCTTCTCCTTCTCCTTCTCCTTCTCCTTCTCCATCTCCTTCTCCCTCTCCTTCTCCTTCCCCTTCTCCTTCTCCTTCCCCTTCTCTTTCTCCTTCCCCTTCTCTTTCTCCTTCCCCTTCTCCTTCTCCTTCCCCTCCCCCTCCTCCTCCTCCTCCTCCTCCTCCTCCTCCTTCTTCTTCTTTTCTGCTCAATGAAACATCAATCAACTATTCTATGTATATGTACTATGAGTGGGAGGTGTAAACATGTGAGTGAGTGTATCTTATGAGTATGTAGGTTCATGAGCTTTGGAGAGTATAGGATGAAACTGAATACAGATAGCAGGTTAGCAGGTGTTGTTTGCTATCTCTGCATTGTTGTTTTGAGGTGGTGTCTTGGTTACTTTTCTTTTCCTATGTTGATACACCATGATGAAGCAATTTATGGAAGAAATGGTAAAAATTCAGGCTTTAATCCCAGTAAATGATGTATATAATATATAAAAACTATATAAATTATATGAACACTATATACAAGTTTCAGAAGATTAGTTTTCCGTGATTATGTCAGAGAAAATGACAGCGACAGGAAAACATGTTGCTGGTGTGTTATCTGAGAGTTTTCATCTTTATTCACAAGTAGGAGGCTGAAAGAGTTAGGGAAACAAGGGAAGGATAAAGGGAAAGATAGAAGGAGGGAAGTAGAAAAGGAAGGAGGAAGGTAGGGACACAGAGATAGGCAAGTACACTGACATATGCTTTTATTTCCAATTATTTTATTGGATATTCTCTGTATTTACATTTCAAATATTATCCCCTTTCCCCAGCGCTCGTCCCTCCTCCTCCTCCACTCGCTTTCATAAATGTGCACCCTCTTCCAAACACCCTCTCCAACTCAGTGCCTAGGCATTCCTCTACACTGGGAAAACATGCCTTCACTGGACAAAAGGCCCCTTATCCCATTGATTCCAGACAATGCCATCCTCTGCTACATATGAAACGGGAGCCATGGATCTCTTCATGTGTGCTCAGTGGTTGGTGTTTTAGTCCATAAGAGTTGTGTAGGGTTTGGTTGGTTGATAATGTTGTTCTTCCCATGAGGTTGCAAACCCTTTAAGCTCCTCCAGTCCTTTCTCTCACTTTTTCATTGGGGTCTCAGCGTTAATTCTGAGGCTTAGTTGCAAGTATCCTCAAGTGCAAATGATTCTGCCAGAGCCTCTGAAGGCATTCATATTCGGTTCCAGCCAGTAAGCACTTCTTGGCATCAGCAATACTGCTTGGATTTAGTGATTGCATATAGGGTGGATCCCCAGGTTAGGCGATTCCCAGTCTCTGAATGATCTTTTCTTCAGTCCCAGCTCCTCTAATAGAGTTGTATTTCCTTCTTTGAGGGTTTGTTCTCCCTAAGAGATACTGAGGCTATACTGAGGCCTCCACATTTTAGCCTTTTTTTTTTTTTTTTTTTTTTTTGAACTTCTTAAGGTCTGTGAATTGTTTCTTGGATATTCAGAGTTTTTGGGGTTAGTATCTGCTTTTCATTGCATATATACCATGTGTGTGTTTTTTTATGACTGGGTTACCTCACTCAGGATGATAGCTTTTATTTCCATCCATTTACATAGGAATTTCTTAAAATCATTGTTTCTAATAGCTGAGTAGTACTTGATTGTGTAAATGTACCACATTTTCTGTATCCATTCCTCTGTTGAAGGAACATCTGGGTTCCTTCCAGCTTCTGGCTATTACAAATAAGACTGCTATGAACATGGAAGAACATGTGTCCTTATTATATGTTGGAGCATCTTTTGAGTATATGCCCAGGAATGTAATAGCTGGGTCTTCAGGTAGTACTATGTCCAGTTTTCAGAGGAACAGCAAATCTGTTGTCCAGAGTGGTTGTACCAGCTTGCAATCACACCAAAAATGGAGAAGTGTTCCTCTTTCTCCACATCTTTGCCAGCATTTGCTGTCACATGAGTTTTTAATCTTAACCACTCTGACTGCTGTGAGCTGGAATCTCAAGGTCCTTTTGATTTGCATTTTCCTGATGACTGGAGATGTTGAGCATTTCTTTAGGTGCTTCTCAGACATTCAGTATTCCTAGTTGAGAATTTTTTGTTTAACTTTGTACCCCATTTAAATAGGATTATTTGATTCTCTAGTTTCTAACTTTTGGCGTTCTTTGTATATATTAGATATTAGCCTTCTGTCAGATGTAGGATTGGTAAAAATCTTTTTCCAACCTGTTGGTTGTCATTTTGTCTTCTTGACAGTCTCCTTATCCTTACAGAAACTTTGCAAATGAGGTTTCATTTGTCAATTCTTGATCTTAGAGCATAAGCCATTGGTGTTCTGTTAAGGAAAAATTTCTCTTGTCCTATGTGCTCTTCCCCAATTTCTCTTCCATTTATTTCAATGTACTGGTTTAATGCTGAAGTCTTTGATCCACTTGAACTTGAGTTTTGTACAAAAAGCTAAGAAAGGATCAATTTACATTTATCTGCAGGCTCACTGTTAATTGAACCAGCACTATTTGTTGAAGAGGCTGTCCTTTTTATATTGAATGTTTTTAGCTCCTTTGTTAAAGATCCAGTGACCATAGGTGTGGGGGTCATTTCTGTGTCTTCAGTTTTGTTCCATTGATCTACCTGCCTGTCTTTGTACCATTAACATTCAGTTTTTGTCATGATTGACCTGTACCATAGCTTAATGATAGGAATGGTGATTCCTCTGGAATTTTTTTTTTATTGTTTAGAATAGTTTTTGCTATTCTAGATTTTTTTGTTATTTTAAATGAGTTTGCAAACAGCTCTTTCTAAGTCTCTGAAGGATTGAGTTGGAATTTTGATGGGGATTGCACTGAATCTGTAGATTGTTTTCGGCAAGATGGTCATTTTTAGGTGTTGATTCTTCCAGTCAATGAGCATGGACATATGTTTCCATCTTCTTAGCTCATCCTCACTTGATCTTAGCCAAAAGGATGAGAAGCAACCTGAGATCTTCAGTTTTCTTCTTCAGAGATTTGAAGTTTTGTCATATATACCTTTCACTTCATGGTTTGGGTCACAACAAGGTATTGCATATTGTTTGTGACTATTGTGAAGAGTGTTATTTCCCTAATTTCATTGTCAGCATGTTTTTCCTTTGAGTAGAGAAAGGCTACTGATTTATTTGACTTAGTTTTATATCCAGCCACTTTGCTGAAGTTGTTTATCAGCAGTTAGAGTTCCATGGTGGAAATTTTGAGGTAACTTATGTATACTATCATATCATCTGCAAATAGTGCGATTTTTATTTACTTCTTTAACTTTCTTTTGCTGTATAATTGATCTGGCAATGAATTCCAGTACTATATTGAATACGTAGAGAGTGTAGGTAACCTTGTCTAGTCCCTATTTTAGTGGATTGCTTCAAGTCTTCTCCCACTTAGTTTGATGTTGGCTACTGGTTTGCTATCTATTGACTTTACTTCATTTAAGTAAGAGCCTTGAATTCCAGATATTTCCAAGACTTTTAACATAAAGGTGTGTTGAATTTTGTTAAATGTTTTCTTAGCATCTAATGAGATACTTGTGTGTTTTTTTTCTCCCTTTGAGTTTGTTTATGTAGTTGATTATATTGATGGATTTCTATATAAAGTAGTGTTTCTGCATTCCTGGGATGAAGCCTACTTGACCATGATCAATGAACATTTGATTTGTTCCTGAATTCAGTTTGCCAGAATTTTATTCAATATTTTTGCATTGATGTTCATGAGGGAAATTGGTATAAAGTTCTCTTTGTTTGTAGGGTCTTTGATTTAAGAATGAGCATAATGGTGGCTTCAAAAAATGAGTTGGGTAGTGTTCCTTCTGTTTTTATTTTGTAGAATAGTTTGGAGAATATTGGTATTATGTCTTCTATGAAAGTGCGATAAAATTCTGCATTGAACTCATCTAGCTCTGGGCTTTTTTATTTTCCCTTGGGAGGCTTTAGATACTATACAGCTTCCATTTCTTTAGTAGTTATGGGGCTGTTTATATGGTTTATCGTATTCTTATTTAACTTTTTTACCTGTTATTTCTCTAGAAAATCGTGCATTTCCTCTAGATTTTCCAGTTTTGTTGCATATAGACCTTTGTAGAATGATCTGATTGTTTCTGTTGTTCTATCTCCTCTTTTATTTCTTATTTTGTTAATTTGGATACTTTCTCTGCACCTACTAGTTAGTCTGGCTAAGGGTTTATCAATCTTGTTGATTTTCTCAAAGAATCAACTCCAGGTTTTGTTGATTCTTTGTATAATTCTTTTTTTTTTTTTTAGTACTGCTCTCATCGCATCTCATAATTTATGGTATATTGTACCTTCATTTTCTTCAAATTCTAAAAAAGCCCTTAATTTCATTCTTGACCAAATTATCATTGAGTAGAGCATTGCTCAGCTTCCATGTTCATGTGGGCTTTTTGTTGATTTTGTTGTTATAGAAGACCAACCTTAGTCTTTAGTGATCTGAAGGATGTGTGGGAGTATTTTGATTATTTTGTATCTGTTGAGGCCTGTTTTGTGACTGACTATAGTCAATTTTAGAGAAAGTACTGTGAGGTGCTGAGAAGAAGGTGTATTCTTTTGTTTTACGATGAAATGTTCCATAGATGTCTGTTAAATCCCTTTGGTTCACAACCTCAGTTAGTTTCACTGTGCCTCTGTTCAATTTCTGCTTCCATGATCTGTCCATTGATGAGAGTCACCCACTATTTTTGTATTTGGTGCAATATATACTTTGAACTTTATTAGGGGTTCTTTTATAAATGGGGTACCCTTGTATTTTGAGCATAGATGTTCAGGATTGAGAGTTGGTCTCGATAAATTTTTCTTTTGAGTAAAAAATGTTGTGACATGTGCTTTTGAATCTCAAACTGTGACACCATTTACACACTTTCTCCAACAAGTCCACACTTCATAATCATTTACAATCGCTTATACTTATACCAGCTAAGAATCAGTTATTCAAATACATGAACATATAAGGAGACTTCTCTTTCAAACAACCACAAACCTAGTCTTAAGCTATAAGTATGCCTCCTTATTTGTATGTCTGTGATTCAATCTCAGGTCATCATATTTTCTGAGCAATAGTCTTATCAATTGGCCACTAGACCTGTTTTTAGTTTTTATAATGAGTTAAGATATAAATTTTATAACCTATTTAATACAGGGGAAAAAAGGGTGAATACCTTGCTCCCCAAGATATCTTCTGGGGAAATTTTTACTTGGTAAAACAAATGAGGCTTTAATGTAGTGATTTAAAAATCTAGCGGAACTCTATTAATAGCTTATATATCTGACTTTTAAATTTCTTCAGGCTATCTTTAAGATACATGATGTATTTTCTAAAATTGGAATTAAAACCTGACAATGATATATCCTACATTTAAATACAGAGATAGAATGGCAGAAAGGTATACACAAGAATTAAGACACATTTATTTTGTTACCATGAATCTGCATTAATAGACCAATTTTTGAATGTAGGTTGAACAGAAAGTCCAAAAATATTATGTCTAATATGTATTCATGTTACTAAACTACTAGTGATTATATAATAATTCACTTGTAGTTAAGTAGATATTTAGTTTTCTTATCTTGTAAGGATTTTCCAATTGGATAGTCAAGTTAGTATTTTCTAAGAGGTGTGTTTTAATAAACATTTTACATCAAAATGTGTCATACTTCATTTATGTTAAGCTTCTTTTTGAAAGTGGGTGCATTAATAGTTTTCATCTGTTGATAATCAGTGACTACAAGAAAGATGACCCTTGTTAACCCTGATGAAAGCAACTTAACTTTCTGGAAGAAAACACTGAGCATATATGATGCAGATGTGCCCACCTATTTTGTTTTCAACTTCAAAATCACCAGTGGTACCCTTGTAATTAACATATCTTCAGATTCCTTTAAAGGGGCTCCGAAAGAGTATGATAGTCCTCTGTGTGAACACCTCCCAGGGCAAAAAACAGAAAATTAATGGAAGTGACGACTGCTCAAAAACTCCATTTCATGGGTTTTGTTTTGTTTGTTTTTCACTTTTCTCAGCTCCTGCAGAGAAATCTAACAGAGAAATGTTGTTCAAAATTCACCTCAATCTGTTCCTGGCTAATAAATGACATGGATCATGTGGTATATTTTAGTACAAAGGCTAAGTAAAACTAAGAGCTGCCACAAAGTATATAATGTTTCTCTAACATCATGTTAGCAATTGATATCAACACTTTGGTTTTACACTGGCTTTATGTTGCAGTAAATATTAAAAAATAAAAATGTTTTATCTCTCTATTGGCCCTGAGGTCTCACTTCTCAAGCCTGACCCTGATGCAAAGCCAAGTTACCACCCGGATCACACTCTACTCGCACAGCTCCCTTTCCTTGGCAGATTACTACCACCTGTTCTCTGCCTCTGCCCTGGGGTGTTTCTGTACCCCCCGAATCCCACAAACACAACTCTACAGCCCAATAGCTTTTCACACAGGTTTATATACTCAACTCTCAATCCACAAACCCTCTACACAACAAGATTGCATCAAATAGACAAAGATACAAACTGCCCTTCTATATGAGATACTAGACCTATAAAATCCTTGATATTCACAGCTATTTAACATTATTCTATAGCACCTGGTTCTAACTGGTCCTTGGGAACCTCCATCATGACACGACCTTCACCCTCAGTTTTCTGATCTCTAAAACCTTTCCTCTCACCACATTTCTCACCCTGCCCAGTCACTGGCTTTTCTTTATTTTGCTAATTATAATGGAAAGGTTCAAATGAGGTCACCTCTTGAGGACTAAGCAGCCCATTTTGTGGAATGGAGTTATCATTAAAATGCAAATAACTTTAGGACAATCTACAGCTTTCTGTTTGTGGGACAAAGTGTGTTGCAAGTGCTTAGCATTGAGCCTCCCTCTTCAAGGTTATTGCAATAGAAGCAATCTGAATTAGTTCTACTATAAAGAGGTCACCTTGCACGCAGAAGTTAGGAAACTTGATCTTATGCCATTCCATATATAGCACGAAGATCCCACTGTTCAGAGATTCTTTGTCTCCATAATTGTCAGAGATTCCCCCAGAACTGTAATAGATACTTCTGAAAATACATGTCACTATCCACCACTGCAATGCACAATTGTACTTGAGCATCATGAGGTCCTACGCTTAATTGAAACTCTTCTCAGAAAACCACCTGGTCCTTGACACAAAAAATTCCATTCATATCTGCCACAATAAAGAGGCTGCCGTGAAGACAGCATCTCCAAAGCAGGCTGAGTTGAGTTTTAGACTTTAAAACTGACATGCCTACTGGAACGAAAAGTATCTTGTTGAAAACAGTATCTGGGAATATTTCACCAAATGTGTTTTATGAAACATGTGATTCAAAGTTTTTCTCAAGAAATGTATACTGTTAATAAGTATTAAATATCATTTGACACTTTCTTTAGAAAGACATATTTGAAAAAAATTAGGAGTATAAGACTATATGTCCAGGGTCACACATGTCTGGGACAGTATGGGAACAATTCTATCCCTGCCAATCTCATGAGGAGATTTCTGGAGTTCTGATGCCTCAGACTTCTTTTGTTCCATGCCTGTTTTTCAGGACTCCATAGCTCCACAGCCTCACATATACTCATAGAATTCAGCCCTTATCATTGAATTTTGTCTCTTTAACAGATAAAAATAACCTCAAAAAAAGAAAAAAAAGAACCAACAAACATGCAGAGTTCCATTCCAGAGCCTATTTGTAAAGGATACATCCACAAATCACACATACATCTAAGGCTCTGGGAACATGGCACTAGAATGGCAGAAAAGTTTTGTGAACCAGATTATCCGATTTTGTGTGTGTGTGTGTGTTTGTGTGTGTGTGTGATTGAAAAGTCCAGCTTAACATTACGAACTCAATTTTGCTTTCAAACTCCATTTTGTGATCAACTTGCCCTCTGAATTATCTCAGCTACTGGAAAAAGAAAACAATTTGTTCCAAGAACCATGTCACCCTGGCAATAATCACAGTTCTCCTGAGCAAATAGCCAATCCACCCCTAGCAAACAGCAGTTAGTTCTTAAGGGAAAAGTACCTACTGACTTAAGGTAGATTAATTAACATAGCAGCCATTGTTCATACCAATAGAAGTCATTACTGGCCAATAGAAGTGTGCCAAACAAATGATAACTAATCAGATAATTAGAAGTTGGAAAGTCCCTTACCATGTTATAGCAACCATGATAAATTGTCAAGGCTTGTACCTGCTCAGGAGTCTCCACAACTTCCACTGTGCTGGAGATATTGAAGGATCTGAGCTTGAGCTTGAATTAAAACTCTTTATTTTGCATACAATCTAGACTACTGGTGCTATCTGGTCATCTGTGTGGACTTCATAATCTGGGTATAACAGTGATATTGTGTCTCGTAGTAAAATAAAAAAATACATGAAAAGATTTTCTTAATATTCTTCCAAAAATGAGCTAAACCATGAAGCAACCAAAAAACACATTAAACTGGACAAAGAATCACTGTGGTCTCAACATTTCACAAAGTATATAGGTAAATGAGAGAAGATGGGAGAAGTGTTTTGCCTTAGGAAACAACACACCAATTGGTTGTACAGGGCCAAATAATCAGTCTTGAAAAGATACATACTACTTATATTATATGGACTCAACAGTTTATATTGCATATACATGAACATAAAATTATATGCATATTAAACAGTCAATGAAAAAGGGGCTATAAATTTAAAGCAAAATGGGGGCAGTTTATGTGAAAGTTTGGATGAAGAAAAGAGAAAGAAAAAACATTGTAATTTAATTATAATCTCAAAAGTAAAACAGAAGACTCAATAGAATTACATAAAGATTGATAAAGAAGGAGGCAGAGTACTTTATTGTACTTACCTAATCGGGAGTTACTCCATAACACTGGAGAGTCAGTTCAGAAGGTAATAGATCCGTCTGCTTTGCAGAGGACCATTGATGACCAGAAACTTTACAACTGTCTGTAACTTTATTTCTAGAGAATCTGACATAGTTTTCTGGATTCTACAGGAACCAGGAATGTACATCCAGGCAAAACATTCATACACACAAAATTAAAATTAATATATTTTTCTTTTGAAATCAATAGCCCGTTAAAAGTGTGTAACTACTTGCAGCTTATACTGGTGACCAATAACCAAACATACTAAGCACTTTAAAATACCATAGAATTTGTACTTGAATTCTATATTAAAATGCATTGATTTTCCTTTCCTTTATTGATAAGAATGAAAAGGAAATGGTCAATATTTATTTATTAACAACCATTTTTAGTACTTGAAATATTAAGGAATAGATTTTATCAGTTCATGCCACATTCACATTGATGAATACAATGGTCTCTAGTGATTGTGTTCTACTTGAGATGCGAGCTACTGCTGTGTGTCTGTGCAGCTGCAAACTTCCCTTCAGTCTGTGAACAAGTTGGCTTTTTTCCCTCTACCTGTCTTTCACAATGCTAGACTTCTCCTAGTAGATAATGGGAAGCAGGTGCATCTGAGGCAAAAGGCATTAAGATGGAAATCAGTGAAGGTTAGTATTTCCCTCTGTGTCCCGTGTAACAGATACAGCATGCTCACATTCAAGTAAGTTTCCATGCCCAACCTGTTGCTGAGACACTGCTAATGAGAAATACAAAATGGCAAGAATAAAATCACAGTGCTATTGTTTCTAATCTACATACTTTCAAAAATCAAAACTAAATTCTTCAAAGCACTGTAAATTCTTCATAGCTAGTTACTCAAGCATTCAATTTGTGTTAGATAACTCTTTTTAAAAAGTGGAATAGAAAAACCAAATAGCAAAAGCAAACAAACCAAAAAAAAAAAAAAAAAAAACCCTCAAAAAAAAAACCCTGATATACAAAAAAAATCGTTTAAACAATTTGCCAAACAAGATTAAGTATTTTAAGACTATATATGTATATATATTCACAATGAACTTCAGTTTTGTATAAATTGTACAAGTTGCAAATTTTAATAGATCTTGATAATCTTACTGCTTCTTTTTGCAGCAAATCATCTATCATATAGAAAAACTATATATAGATGACTTGCCTTAGTTCCATAATTATGTGCTTTTTCATTTAATTATGAGATAAGTTAAGGTCTGTATCTTAAATTTGTTGCAAACTGTGGTTTAAATATGCAGCTTTACTTAGACCATTCAGAATATAGACAATTCTTTTTTATGAGAGCATTTTATCAACTTAAGAAAGCACTTTCCTATTTCTTTCAATTTTAAAGAGATAGCTCAAAATCCTTTTACTTACTTCTTCTCTTTGAAACACTAAATAACTTTTCATTGATTAACATAATTTTCAGGATGTATTTCAGTGTCACAAGATAGTATGTTATCATGTGTTAACCTTTGTGTATTTTGTAGAATAAAGTTTCATTACGTTCTAAGTATTATTGATCTAGTTTTTGTTCTATGTTTTTTAGTTTATTTTAGCTCAGTATTATACCAATATCCTATACATTAAAAAATAAACGAGTACTGAAGAATTAACAAAACATTTTCTTGTGGAGTACTTTAATTAATCAAATACATGTATATATGAATGGATATAAAATATATGCATTGCATACATGAATAATATCTTATTTTTTGGAAGATTCACATGTACTAAACATGCATGCTTATTCTTCGCAAGTAATTTCACTGTGATGAGTTGATCTTCACATACTTTCATGTTACTCTTAAACGATAGTTACTGTTTGAATGTTTCTAATAAGTGACACTACATGGAAATATAATAGATGTATAAATCAATAAACACATAAATTTATGTAAATAACATAAATAAATGTATTAATGAAGGTCAAAGAACTTATGATGCAAATGCAAACTGGCAACTCAAATTTCCAAATATGTTTTGCAAAGTATTCTGAAGAATAACAATTGCTATTTTCCGTCTCAGAAAATTGTGTACAAACTTCTCTGGCTGGTCTATTTTGGTTTGGAAACTTCAGTTTTATTATTCAAAAATAGCCAAGCTTATTAATTCTCATACCAGCTGGAAGCTACCACTCCTGAAATAAAAACAAGCCTTGCTCTATTCGGTGCTTAATAGTCATTTCATGCAAAGGTTTACCGTATTATTCAGAAGTAAACTAAATTCTGGTAATCAGCTATTAGATTTTTTTCTTACAACTTTATTTAAAGAAAAGAGATATATGTACAGATTTTTAAAAGCCTTTTGGCAATTCTTTTAGAGGTTTGATAGCATGCATTAAAATCCCACTAGTTGCCATAAGCATAAAGTACATGTAGGACAAAATGTAACATGAAAACAGAGTTTTCTTCGTGTGTATAGATTAAGCATAATGATCTTTAAATACCAAAAATTGTCACAAGGCTATATTCCTAGCTATTGGATTATTAATGATTTAAGGTCTAGGTGTACCACACTATGAGAAGGTGCTATACACTTTCCTAGTCATCAGGGAAATGCAAATCAAAACCCTCATATTCCACCTCACACCAGTCAGAATGGCAAAGATCAAAAATTCTTATGACAGCAGATGCTGACGAGGTTGCGGAGAAAGAGGAACCCTTCTCCACTGTTGGTGGGGTTGCAAAATAATACAACCACTCTGGATATCAGTCTGGCGATACCTCAGAAAATTGTACATAATACTACCTGAACACCCAGCTATTCCACTTCTGGGCATATATCCCAGAGACACCTTAGTACACAACAAAGATATATGCACCACAATGTTCATAGCAGCTCTATTTATAATAGCCAGAAGCTGAAAGGAACCCAGATGTCCTTCAGAAGATGAATGGATACAAAAATTGTGGTACATTTACACAATGGAATGCTACTCAGCCACCAGAAACAATGACTTAACCAAATTCTTAAGAAAATGGCTGCATCTAGAGAATATCATCCTGAGTGAGATAACCCAGTCACAAAAGAACAGACATAATATGCAGTCACTGATAATGGGATACTAACCCCATAAAGCACTGAACACTCCAGAAACAACTCACAGACTCTATGAAGTCCAAGAAATAAAGAAAACAAAACAAAACAAAACAAAAATATTTATACAACAAGAAAACTTTGACTATTTCCATGTTACATTTTGTTTTACATGTACTTTATGCTTATTGTAACTGTTAAGTTTTCAATGCATACCATCAAACCTTTAAAAAAACCAAGTACTGACTAAAAATATATATTCATACAGTTTTATGTAAAAATTATTTTAAAATCTGAAAAAAAGTACTGACAAAATGTATTGTATAATTTTATGCAAACAATGCTTAAAATCTGTACATTTATCTTTTTTTTGTAAAATAACGTTGTTAAAAAATTCATAAGCTCAGCTTTATTTAAAAGTTTTTTAAAAACTACTTATGAAGATATTGTAAAGTAATGACAAACAAGCTCTAGTTGGAATATATGAAAAATATGTTTGAGGAACAATCATCATCTGAAATATACAAAGACGTCTAAACAATCAGTTATAGAAGGGCAAATAATGCCATTTAAATTTGACCAGAAAAGAATCTCTACAATCAAATCAGCAAGGAGACATAAAAGATGCCATAATATATGTTATCATAGAATTGGAAACTAAGCTAAATAAAGTTGAACTATACACATTTAGGATGACCAAAGTCCAGCACTGTTTGCACCAAATCTATGAAAGAATAGTAAGAAGTGTCATTTATTGATGGTTTGAGCTCAGAATCATAATGCCATTTGAGAACCAATTGGGTAGTTTCATTCCAAGATAAACATACTACTCCTATACAGACTACCAATCATGCTTCTTCTTGTGTGCATGCAAAGAATCCGAGCCCAGACTCTAGTTAATTTACCTATGATGACATGAGTAGTGCCTTCAGGGAGGGTTAGCAATAACGTTGGCAATGGCTGGTAATGTTTGTGAGGGGTCTTCGTGTTTCCTTTTGCCAATAAACAAGCTGTAACACATTCCTGGTACTTTTCAATGGAGCCTTTGAGGCAAGAAGGTCATGAATCTATATTTTATAAGCTCTGAAATATTACTGGTGTCAGTTCAAAATACTATTCCAAGATTAATGCTTATAATCAAAAGATGAAGAAGAATATTTTATAATAAAAATAAATTAAAGCAATTTCCATCCACCAATCCAATTCTTCAAAAGACATTAGAAGTAAAACTTCAGTCTGAAGAGGTTAACTGTACCTGAGAGGATACTGGAAGAGTTAATCAACAGAGGGGTAAAAACCGACACTACAATTTAACAGGAATTGATAAATATTGTTTAATTGTAACTTTCCTATTAATGCTCTCATTCCTCAACCAAAATATACCACCAACTAACAGATCAAATCAGGAAATTTAATTAATCTTTTAGGCAGACAAGGAACATACCTAGCCATTAAGGAGAGATAAAACCTTAGAGTAAAAGCATGGGAAAACGCAACCCACAGGATTGAATCAAGCAGGAATAGCTATTGTAATAACTATTGTAATAATAATAGCTATTGTAATAATAACAAAGCAGGAGGGGTAGGAGTTGACACCACATACTCATTAATGAAAACATATGCCAGATGTCCTGCAATAGATAAATGGATACAGAAATTTTGGTACATTTCCACAATGGAGTACTACTCCTGCTATTAGAAACAATGACTTTATGAAATTTCTAGAAAAATGAAGGTGGAAGCCTCAGTCCTTGTTAGAAAAATAAATAAACGTATAGTTCCCTCTCAGAGTGAGTTACACCTAGACTTAAAATCTTTGATAACTCAAGAGCTAAGGAGATAGCCTTATGGCAAATTGTGGTATTTAAAAATCATTATGTTTAATCTTTACACACCAAGAAAACTTTGACTATTTCTTTGTTACATTTGTTTTACATGTATTTTATGCTCATTGTAACTAGTCACATTTCAATGCATACTATCAAATCTTTAAAAATTTAAGTACTAAGAAATATATTCATAAAGTTTTATGCAAAAATGCTTTTAAAATCTGTACATTTATCTGTTTTTTAAAAATAAATTTGTTTAATTAAAAGAAGAAAACATGTAACACATTTCTAAAGACATATACACTGAACACAAGTCATAGATGAAGAAAACATATAAAACACACCTTATCATCACTGCGTGGGTGACTTAAATATTCCACTGTCAACAATGGACAATATCTGACCATTAAATCCATGGCATCATAAATAAATGGAGATATCTGACCATGCATTCTTCTTTAGAAGGTTGCAGAATTTGTGATCAAACACAATGAAGACTGCCTAGCCAATATTCAGATTTTTCTACTATATTTGTGATGCCCAAAATGTGTTTTGAGGGATGTGCTCCAGAGAATTTTAATCAAAGACCAAATTCTGGAGTTGTAAGAATGATGATTTAAAATTCAAAGTGTAAACTTAAATTAGTCTTATGATTATAACTTATGAGATTAGTACTCACTTAAAAACATTTTACATTAATAGTTATATTACTATAACAGAGAAAATATTAATAATTACTTAAATGAATTAAGAAATATACCATCACAAAACAGATAAATAATTATTATGAAATAGAATATACACATGTTCTTTTTTGAACTAAGTACATATTTTTCTACATATTATAAACAATGGTCTTTAACTTTCTTTTAAAATCAAGAATGTTTTAAGAAGAGTTCTTAAATTTTCTGGTTTCATATTCTAAAACTCTAAAATGTTTTACTGATGATTTTTAGTATTATTGACCACGATCAGATGGAAATAACATACAGAATCCAGTTTATTTTTAATTTGCCAACTTTACACTAATATATGTTTGAAAGATAAAAGGACAGTAAGTTAGTTTAGATAATTAAATAACCAACATTCAAATTTACTGAGTAACCATGACATATAAAATATTCTAAATACTTTATACTTATTAATTTTATAATTCTCAGAATAATGTACATTGCTTACTCTAGATCTTCAAACAATTTATATTATTGACAATGTATATAAATCTTTATTTAATTTAAACCAGTTGGTTCTTTAGTTTCATAACTATTTTGTGCCTTAAATAATTGAAACATATAATAATTAGCCTAGGAAATAATCCACTTCAATTAAATGAATTAAATTATGCCAATCCTGCAATATTCATATGAAGTTATAATAATAACAAGATTTACTACAATGAATTAAAGAGACAAGATTTACAGTCTTTCAAATCATATTAGTAATTCTTCATTTTACATTTTACTAAAGATAAGTCACTTAAAACTCTTCACTGATAAGAGGCTGCTTAAGCCCACTAACTAGTAGAAAAAATAGTCTATGTCATATGGTGATTTTAAATAGATACTCAAAGTGAAAAATTGACAAGTAGTTTTTATAAAAAATATAATTTCAAACTATCTTCTGCTTTTATATTCTGTTGCTCCTTTGATATTTTAAGGATTTTAGTAATATAAATTATTACTGAATTGTCCATAATGTTAACTTTTAATATTGTAGTTGATCTACTACAAATCTTCTATAACCAATTTCTTATTTAATAAATTATCTGAGTAAATATTCCAGTATAGCTGACAATAATGGTAATTCCAGTCTGGATCTGCCCTTATAGCAGCCTAAACAATACAATCAAAGATATGAACCTTTATAAAATCTGAGCACAATTGGTGACACATTGGACATTACTGGTCAATAAGCAATAAATATAATTGGCTTTTTATATTTGTAAGTAAGTAAATACAGTCACATTCTCAATAACCTAATATAATCTGGAACAACATATAATGTTTCTTTTTTGAGGGCAAGAGGGCAGACTTCAAAATTCCTATGAGAAAAGACTGACAAAAGGGATACAGTGATATACACATGTGGGTAAATATTATTAACTTGACTCAATCTAAAATCCCAATGGCCAAACTTCTATGAACACAAGTTCTTGGATTAGGTTAATTCAAGTTGGAAGACTTGCCCACTGCAGGTTTTCCATTGTTGCAATCTCAAAAGGACTAAAAGGAGCTGAGCATCAGTTTTTATCCTTTTCTGCTTCTTGACAGAAATGCAGTGTGATCTGTAACAGTTGCTCTTTCCTCTTTTCTTTCCCACCATAACTGACTATCCTTTTAACCTGAAACAAAATAAACAGTTTCTTCTATTAGGTGGTTTTTGACACAATAACAAGAAAGTAACTAAGAACACCTTCAATATCAGATAGAAAAACAATAAAGTTAAACACCCACATACCAAATATGGTATGTCTCCAAGAGTCATCTGACAGAAGAGGATTTCAAAAAAGATGCAAGCAGTGACAGGCACATTGTTTCTCAAGGCAAGCTTTGAAAAAAGACAAGTAATGGTGTATTTATGCACCAATGTTCATAATTGGTCTGAGGTTCTCTTTCCTTGTAGGGTCTCTGTGTGGTTTAGGAATGAGGGTTATTGTAGCCTCAAATAAATGAGTTAGTTAGTGTTCCATCTAATTCTATTTTGTGGAATAGTTTGGAGAGTATTGGTATTATTTCATCAATGAATGTCTGATAAAATTCTACACTAAACCCATCTGGACCTGAGCTTTTTTTGGTTGGGAGGCTTTTGATGACTGCCTCTATTTCTTTAGGTGTTATGGGATTATTTAGATGGTTTACCTGGTCCTGATTTAACTTTAGGATCTTGTATCTGCCTAGGAATTCATCCATTTCCTCCAGATTTTCCAGCTTTGTGGTATTGATACAATGGATGGAAGTGTCAGTAGTGAATAAGTAGGCACAAAGGAAGAGAGTGAGAGAATAATGCATAAACAAAGCCTCTTGACATTGTAGAATGAAAGGAATAATATATTTAGAAAACTATATATGAAAAATATAACTGGTTAATACTTAAGTTTCAGTGTATTATACATTTTTGGTTTAATATTTTAAAATTTCATACATGTGTACTGCATTTATATCATTTCCACCCATTCCTCTTACTACATAATATCTTCCCATGTTCCCTATTCTCTCTAATTCAAGACTGTACAAAAATTGTTACTTTTACACACATATGTATCTACAAATATATATGTGTTTGCACATACACATATTGTGTGCATATAGGTTACCTATCTATATTGACATGTGACCTAGTGTTTTCATTGTTGAAATTTCATAGATATGAAATAAGGAATGAGCCTTCTGTCATATACAGAACATGCTGCATTGAGGCTCATGCTCTGATCTGCTTTTAATCTTTTAATCGATATTTCAAGATATTCCTTAAGCCCTAAGTGTAAGAATTTCTTTGTTTAGATGGTAATGGCTGTATATTACCCCACAGTTACTTGTTCAGTATGTTTTAATCCCAGTTGTAAATTTCTGTAATAGTTTATCTATGTTAAAAATATAAAATAAAACCACAAAAATTTTCTTTTTAGAAAAATTTCCCCTGTGCCTGTGTTCTAAGCTGTTTTCCACTTTCTCTTCTATTACTTTCCATGTACCTGGTTTTATGTGGAGGTCTTTGATCCACTTGGACTTGAGCTTTGTACAAGAAGATAAAAATGGTTCAATTTGCATTCTTCTGCATGCTGACTGCCAGTTGAACCAGCACCATTTGATGAAGAGATTGTCCTTTTTCCTTTGAATGTTTCAGTTTCATGGTTAAAGGTCTAATGACCTTAAGTGTGTGGGTTCATTTATGTTTCTTCAATTCTGTTCCATTGATCCACTTGTCTATCTCTGTACCAATACCATGCAGATTTTAATCACAACTGATCTGTAATATAGCTTGAGGTTAGAGATGATGATTCCCCCAGAAGTTCTTTTATTGTTGAGAATAGTTTTCATTATTCTAGGTTTTGTGTTATTCCAAATAAATTTACAAATTGCTCTCTCTAACAAGATGAAGGTAGAACTTTGATGAGGATTGCATTGAATCTGTAGATCTGTAGATTGCTTTCCCCAAGATGGTCATTGTTAAAATGTTGATTCTTCCAATTCATGAGCATAGAAGATCTTTATATCTTCTGAGATCTTATTTAATTTCCTTCTTCAGATATTTGAGGCCTATGCTCCAAGATCAAGAATTAACAAATGTGGCCTCAGGAAATTACAAAATTTCTGTAAGGCTACAAACACTGTCAAGAATACCAAATAGCAGCCAACAGATTGGGAAAAGATCTTTACCAATCCTACATCTGATAGAGGTCTAATATCCAATATATACAAAGAACTCAAGAAGTGATACTTCAGAAAATCAAATGATCCTATTAAAAATGGGGAACAGAGCTAAACAAAGAATTCTCAACTTAGGAATGCCCAACAGTACTTAATAAAATTTTCAACATCCATAGTTATAAGGTAAATGAAAATCAAAACCACCCTGAGATTCCACCTCACACCAGTCAGAATAGATCAAAAACTCACATATCAGAAGATGTTGGAGAGGATGTGGAGAAAGAGAAACACTACTCCTCTTTTGATGGGATGGCAAGCTGTTACAATCACTCTGGAAATCAGTCTTGTAGTTCTTCAGAAAATTGAACATAATACTACCTGAAGACCCAGCTATTACCCTCCTGGGCATATACCCAAAAGTCACTCCAACATATAACAAGGAGACATGCTTCATCATGTTCATAGCAGCCTTATTTATAATAGCTCAAGCTGGAAAGAACTGAGATGTCCTTTAACAGAGGAATGAATACAGAAAATATGGCAAATTTACACAATAGACTACTACTTAGCTATTAGAAACAATGACTTTATAAAATTCCTTCTCAAATGGATGGAACTAGAAACTATCATTCTGAGTACGGTAACTCAGTCACAAAATAACGTACATGGTATGCACTCACGGATAAGCAGACACTAGCCCCTAAAAGCTCCGAATACCCAAGAAACAATTCACAGACCTTATGAAGCTCAAAAAGAAGGAAGACATGAATGTTGATGCCTCAGTCCTTCTTAGAAGGGAAAACAAAACACTCATGAGATGAAATACAAGGTATAATAGAAGAGCAGGGACTGAAGAAAAGATCATTCAGAGGCTGCCTCACCTGGGGATCAATACCATATGCAGCCATCAAACTCAAGCATTATTGCTGAAGCCAAGAAGTGCTTACTGGAAGGACCCACATATGGTTTCCTCCTCAGAGGATCTGCCAGAGTCATACAGATGCAGTTGAGGATACTTGCAGCTAACTATTGGGCTGAATTCTGGGACCCCAATGAAAAAGCTAGAGAAAGGACTGAAGGAACTGACAGGTTCTACAACCTCATTGGAAAAACAACATTAGCAACCAAGCAAACCCTCAACAATGGCCATGGACTAAAACACCAATCATTGAGCACACATTAATTGACCCATGGCTCCAGTTTCATATGTAATAGAGGATAGCATTGTCTGACATCAATAGGAGAAGAGGTCTTTGGTCCAGTGAAAGCATGTTTTCCCATTTTAGGGGAATGCTAAGGCTCTTAGGTAGAGAGGGTGAGGGGAGAGGGACCACCTTCATGGAAATAAGTGGATAGGGACGAGGAATGGGTATGGGGAGAAATGGGATAACAGTTTAAATGTAAATGCAGAGAATATCCAATAATAAAAAAAAAACCTTGTGCAATAGCACTGAGCTACACTCACCTGTGAGTATAAAATAAATATTTGGAATGTAATTAGGAATAGTAATGCAGTAACATGGCAGCATTAACTCCTCTACTAGAATCTATGACTCCATTAGCCTTATAATTGGCTAGTTTTACAGTACTAGCCAATTCAGGTATGAATTTCTTCCTATTGAAAAGACCTTAAGCCCAGTTACACAGCCATTGGTTACCCCTAATGTATAAGTTTATGTTCTAGTCCTCTGGGATATTTTGTCTTGTTTGTCATTTTTGTGGTTCATAGATTATATAGTTACCTAGGATTGTTGGTTATGTTTTCCCCCTTGTCAGGATTCATACCATCTTTGGATACTATAATAACTGGTTATTCAGCTATAGCATTCCAAATTAGTTCCAGTTTGATTCCTTCCAATTTTATTTCTGAATTGTGTGGTATCTCTAGCAATAGATTTCTCCCTACTTCGTCTGATAGGCAAGCAAAAGCAATGGTAATGTCCTATATTGCTTAGGAAATCTTTTCACCTCCCCTGACAAACAACTCGAAGGGAGGCTTTTCCCAAGCCCAGTGCTGGAGGTATGCTATACAGTCTGGTATAATTTCCAGAACTGGTTTGCCTAGAATTGTCCCTTTCTCTGGATGCCCAAATGTAGACTAATGCATTTTGTAACATAACATCTTTCCCATGCAAAAAAAATTCAACTGGACTGAAGAACTCAGGGTGAAAATTGAAGCACTGAATAACTGAATTAAATACAAGTTACACAGTGAGAAATACTGGTACAGGGAAGAATGTTCTGAATGTGATTCCATTTATGTTCCCTAGCTCCAAGTTTTTAGATTTGAGTATAAACCCTGGAGGATTACATACTTTACAACTTGGAGTATACGCTTAAGGGTTATTTAAGAAAATGAATGAAAAGTACCGAAGCTGTTATAAATAAAGTATAAATTCTGAAACAGTGTAGAACAGTTCATAAAGTTTTCATAAAATAATCATTGTTGTATAAAGTTCTTTGTAAATATGTCATGGGACACAGACACCTCATAAGAGAGGATATCTTAGATTTGAAATTAAATGTCACAAATAGCAATGAATATAAACAGATAAAATATTTCCTTTCACTACTATTATCCTACATTATTTTAGCACTACTAGCAAGAGGAAAACAAAACAGACATATAAACAACAACAAAACAGAATAATTAAAATAAACAAACAAACAACAACAACAAAAGAATTGCTGCCAGACAGATCTAAGGAAGTAAAATTGCATTAATTTGTAGATTTGATCAGGATTTATGGAGATCACACTAAATAATCATTTTTAATTTTTTAAAATTTAATAATTTTATATTAATTTATAATTACATCATTTTCTTTACCTTTGATCCCTCTCACCCATTTCATGTATGTTATCTACACATTCTCTCTGAAACTCACAGCTTCTCCTTCCTTCTTGATACATACTGTGGAAAATCGGGTAGAAAGAATGTAAGAGTCAGAATCTCAGGAAATCTTCTGTAAGGATGCATTTTCTAGGAATCATTTATAAAGCACACAGGAGCTTGTAAGCACAGTGAGTACCAAGATTCAAAACCACACACAAATGTCTGCTGTTTCCTATGTACCATTAAAAATAAATATAATCCAAATTTTATATATCGGTTTTTGAATACCTGCTGACATCTATCAAATGAACATAGAATATGTACAGCAAATATGTTAAATAGTGCTGAATAAAACTGGAATGGCATATGTGACTAGCAAGGAAATATTTATTATTAAATGGAAGTCCTAAAATTTAAAGATACCAGTTCTTTCCCACTTATAATTCAGTTCAACTCAGAGCTGAATTACAGCAAAATTGTTGATATATTCTATATTTTACAGGTAAAGATACTAGTCAAAAGAATTTGGTTTTTCAGAGCTGGGGATCTAGCCTAATGACCTGAATATTCTAGATGGATACCGGGATTCTATGATGTGTCCCTAGTCTCAATATTTTGTGTTTTCATCTTTCAGACTCCATAAAAAGAGAGGTTATTTTGACCCATAATTCCAGATGTTTGTATTGGTAGAGACATGATATTAATATCTGAGAGCCCTAACTGGTTTTGAAAATTATCTTGGAAACTGGATTAAAATTCCTCACCATGGGTGCATGCTTTACATCTTTAAGAAGACTGGTATTTAACCATTTGTGTAGTTTGCTCTGGGACTCCATTTTAAGTTATTTAATCATGAAGGATTTCTCAGTGCGCAGTGACGAGAATGGTGAGTGTGTCGGACTCGCTCCACCACATCACTCTGATAGAATCACTGTCCTCTTCACTGCTGAACATGATGGACTGAGAAGTGCTGCTGACCCCCTTACAATCCCGTCACTGCTGAAGTCTCTGAGATAGCTGATCCACGCTGAGTGCTGTTTCATAGATCAGTGGTATCTCCAAGGAATAGAGGACACCATTTCTTAAAGCAGAGAAACTATGTAAAAAAAAAAATCCAAGCATGTTTTGCTGAGCTGTAATAATGGAATGATGACCTATTTTGAATAAATAGATGATAAGCATAGAACAAGGTAATAATTAGCATCTTACAAAATTTTTATAAGTCACAGATACTAAAGAAAATGCATTATAAAGTAGAAAATTATGGCAATACTAGCTAATTTAGGGAAATGTTAAAACAAAACACAAATAATTCAGTCATTTAGTATGCCAATCATCAAAAATATCCAAGGAATGAATTCTCTTTTTTACTAATCCTATACATGAATTCACTGGTCAAAACGAGTGTAAGCACTTAATGCTCTGATATTACCAGCCATTATCATGGTTATATGGAAGTTTTTTAAAATAAATATTTGTGTATTGTATTATATATACAATCAATATATACTTAATTTCAAGATTTAGTGGACTTCATCATGACACTTGCATTGCTCATAAGCATGTTTTTGATTTACATTTTAATCATTAGCTGAGTTTGTTTAAATCAGTCATAAATAAGCAGCCATAATTAATATACTAATATGCCTGCATTCATTTGTGCTATTAAGTAGCTCCCCAAGATGTAGTGAAGCACTCTAATATCAGTAAGAACATCTTACCACACAACAGTGTATCCAAGGAGTACTGAAAGGGAGATTTGTTGTTCACTATTCAATGTCCAACATGAAAAAGCCTGTTTCCTTGATCCAACCACATGTTTCTATATTTTCTTCATTTTTACTTGATACTAATATATGTATTCTGTTGTAATTACTGAAAAAATAGAAATGAAACAAAAAACTGTGTCGATTTTATTAACTGTGATGTTGGTAAATATCAAGTATATTTTTAAAACTCAGATATCAGTTTCTAATTCATTCATTTTTGTTAAGTGGAGTCTTAGTACAAAAAATTTCTAATACAGAAATTTTATGCACTCCTAGCCATTTCATAGATATGTTTATGTTTTCTGTACACAGTTATAGGATCAATAAACTAAAACTGAAGACACATAAATCGGTGTATATATGCTTACATATTAACATAATTACTATATAATTAAATATTTAAGCAAGTTTATGTGGGAAGGTACAGTTGAAATAGCCGGCTACCGGGGTGTCCCTACCTCTCAGCAGGGTCCCATATTGAGATCTGTGGCCAGTCTTACCCCTGAGGACCATGCAGATGTCTGTGGTGTGTTAGGGGTGGGTTCTAATACTTTGTCCTAATTTGGCTCCCAAAATCACACAGAATCTACCTGATCAGACACTGAGAATCCTTGTCCCCAATTGGTTTTTGATTGATTAATAAAGAGCTGGTGGCTAATGGAATTGAGACAGAGATGGTATTTTTAGGATTTCCAGGCAAGAAACTCAAAGCTATCAAATTATTCCATTCTATACCTTTAATGATTTCCAGTTTCTAGACCAAGAACATGCTAATTTGGGAGAGAGGCTCTGTATTTGTGTTTACAGGAAAGAAGAAAAGGCTTTGGATTCTTTCTTGAGTGATGTGGATCAGATTTGATAGGGGCAGACCCCCTGAAGATCTTGACTACAGAAAAGAAGAATTCAAAAGAATCAAACAAGGCAGGTGACATGATTTTCTGGCTCCTAGACATGGAAACAGCCCTATAACTGACTTAGACATAAAAATGTCTCCAGCCAGAACAGCAGCAACAATTAGACAATAAATCTTGGTTGCGGAACCCTAAGAATCATCATGGCGTCCTTCCCATGCTTGGAGAGTTTGCCAGTGACTTTATGAATGACAGAAATTGGCCTTTTGTATCCTTTTATTTATTTATTTATTTATTTATTTATTCATTCATTCATTCATTTATATTTATATTTATTTTTAGTGAGAGGGTGCAGGGAGGTTACAAGTGACAGGGGGCAGACATAAAAGAACTGCAAAGTGAGTTTGATGAGGATGCATGACATGAAATTCCCACAGAAACAATAAAAATGTTATGCTATCAATAAAATTTATATGAGGAATCTGTCATACATTCAGCATATTATTTCTATACATTAATAGTTGATTATATTTTCTTTGTTTCTATACAGATTACAAGGTAGACATAAGAATCTGAAACTATAGCATCATTTACTTCAGAATTTACCTCAAGCATCTCAATTTCTTTGTCTAGAAAATAGATGTTTTTTCTGGTCTTTACTTTGAAACAGCCTCCTTCATATCTTCATATATTTCAAATGAATAATGCGACACTGTACAATGCTGAACCCATACAAAGTAAACCCATAAAGTCTTCAACACATTTTGTCAACCTTATAAACTAGTGGCAAATGTACAGAAGTAAAGAAATTTTACTTTAAAGAATTATACCTTTAAAAAAAGTTTACTTTTCTTATCTCCTTGTACAAAGCTCAAGTGTAAGTGGATTAAAGACCTCCACATTAAACCAGATACACTGGAACTATTAGATGAGAAAGTAGGGAAAACCTTAGAACACATAGGCACAAAAGAAAATTTCCTGAACAAAACACCAATGGCTCAAGCTCTAAGGTCAAAGATTAACAAATGGGACTTAATGAGATTGCAAAGTTTCTGTAAGGCTAAGGACATCGTCAAGAAAACAAAACGGCAACCAACAGAATGGGAAAAGATCTTTACCAACACCACATCAGATAGAGGCCTAATATCCAAGGTGTACAAGGAACTCAAAAAGCTAGACACCAGAGAATCAAATAACCCTATTAAAAATGGGGTACAGAGCTAAACAAATCATTTTCAGTTGAGAAACACCGAATGGCCGAGAAACATCTGAGGAAGTGCTCAACATCCTTAGCCATCAGGGAAATGCAAATCAAAACAACCCTAAGATTCCACCTCACACCAGTCAGATTGGCCAAGATCCAAAATTCAGATGACAGCAGATGCTGGCGAGGCTGCGGAGAAAGAGGAACACTTCTCCACTGTTGGTGGGGTTGCAAGCTAATACAACCACTCTGGAAATCTGTCTGGCGATAACTCAGAAAATTGGATATAGTACTACCTGAAGACCCAGCTATTCCACTTCTGGGCATATACCCCAGAGACACTTTAATACACAACAAAGATATATGCACCACAATGTTCATAGCGGCTCTATTTATAATAGCCAGAAGGTGGAAGGATCCCAGATGTCCTTCAGAAGACGAATGGATACAAAAATTGTGGTACATATACACAATGGAATACTACTCAGCCACCAGAAACAATGACTTAACCAAATTCTTAAGAAAATGGCTGCATCTAGAGAAGATCATCTTGAGTGAGATAACCCAGTCACAAAAGAACAGACATAATATGCAGTCACTGATAGTGGGATGCTAACCCCAGAGGCTTGCACTCCCCCAGAAACAGCTCACAGACTGTATGAAGTCCAAGAAATAAAGAAAACAAAAAATATACATATATTCACAAAAACAAGAAGACTTTGACTATTTCCATGTTGCCTTTTGTTTTACATGTACTTTACGCTTATTGTAACTATTAGGTTTTCAATGCATACTGTCAAGCCCGTGAAAAAAATCAAGTACTGACTAAAAAATATATTCACATGGTTTTATGTAAAATTTATTTTAATGTCTGAAAAAAACAGTACTGACAAAAAATGTAAAATTTTAAGCAAAAAATGTTTAAAATCTGTACATTTATCTTTGTTTTGCAAAATAAAGTCGTTAAAAAAAAATAAAAAAAGTTTACTTTTCTTAACTCAAGACCTATAAAATTCCAGTAACCCCTCAGCAAGGGGTCAGATTTAAGCCCATATGTCTCTTCCTATGCTCCAGTTTTGTCTGGTTTCACAGATTTTGTTCATGCTCCCACAGTCTCTATAACGTCATATGTGCATTTTCTGAATTGTGTTAGAAAATGCTGTTTCTTCAAGGTCATCCACCAGTCCTTCTTAAAATCTTTCTTTTTCCTCTTCTGAAATGATGGCTGAACTTTGTGTGCAGGGGTTTAATATTAAAATTCCATTTAGGGCAGAACACCCTGGAATCTCATTTTATATACCTGACCAGTTCTGGATCGCTGTGTTAACTGTCATCTCTTGTGATAATGCAATGCTTCTTTGATAGGGGCGTACACATGAACTATTCTATGATATAGCTATAAGTATTTTAAAATAATTTAAATATTATGTACACTTAGTAGAATGATTATGTTGGTTCTGCATTCCAATCCATGGCCTACCTAGCCCCAGGGTCTTTGCCTCAATAAAGGTGCTAAAGTTAAGTTCCATTTCCTGGAGAGAGCTTTCCATTCATTCAGTCAGAAAACAGTTGATTATTCCTGTAGCATTGCTGCAAACTATGGCATCAGTGCACCTATCCTAACAGGATGGTAATGGTAACTCATGGGGTTCACAGTTGCATGAGGCTGATATTTTCTTTGATCCACTGGAAGCATACACAATTTTTATTTTCCTGATTGATAAGCATGCTGACTACTTAAAGAAATGTTTTCCCAGTCATATTTATTTCATCTTTTGAGCCACATCTTCTGTGGTACCCCAAACTCCATCAAGCTTCGGATACGCATTTCACTTTTTTCTCTTTTCATAATTGTTTTTCAGGTATAGAGGGAGCAAAAAGTCAACAATTTTATATGTCCTCGGAGTTTACTACTGCTGGCCCTTAAAAATCACTAGCCTATCTTAGCAACTAGGACATTTTGTATTAATTATATAAAAATAGTCTTATAGTAAATGTTTCAAAATATTTGCCATCAAGGAGAATTCACTAAATGACACAAAGCTGGTAAACTGTTTCTAAGCTATACAACCCAAATTTGCCATATTGTAACCAGAAACCATCCATGGGGTCTTCCTCCTTACATGAACAACAGCTTTTGTACAGGTATTTCAATGTTTTGTATCTTCAAGTTATCCTTTTATTTATTAACTTAATTGATGAAATTATCTCTGAGGATAATGTAAAATAATATATGTTATCTCCATCACAGTTAGAGCTTACTAAAATGTAGCAGTTATAAAAGTGATGCCCCACATAATTATGAAGAGTAGAAAATGTTTGGGAAAGTATAAAGACATTACAATGAAAGAGAGCAAACAAATATATAGAAATATATATATATATTATTAGAAAGGCAATGGTTTGAAACTGTATACAATAGACTTTTACCAACACATTAGAGGCCAGGTCCTATGTCAAGCGAGACAGAGAAACAATGTGCATTGCTGCAGTGGGGATATTAGGAATGGAAGCACGAATAGAGTGAAATTTCATTTAGACTTGGAAGCATCTTTAATTCATAAGCACACAGGGTACTTTGTATGTAGGATATTTACAACAAGGGTCTGGAAGCATTGAAGCACACAGTGTGCATGGATGAGAGACTATTTTCTATTTTGCTTTATCAGGGGGAGTAATAAGAAATAAAATTGAAATGTTACATGAGTCTGAAAACCTAGCAAGTTAAGCCTTTGCTTATTTTGACGGTTTTTCCACACAGGTGCATCTAACACAAAGAGAGCAGAGGACTCTAATTTCCAGCGTCAGAAGCAGTCCCAGAGGTGGTAATGGAGATGTCAATACTGTGCCATTTCAAAATTAAATGAGTCAATTGGAGAGTATAGGAGAGAAGTCTCTATTAGTCACAGATAAATATTCAACCCAGAATGACACAGGAGCCTAAAAAGAAGAGAAAACTGGCAGTATTGAATACATGCAGTATTTTCTCATAACAGCACCCCCCTTTTACAAAGGGAACACTAAGAAAATGACAGCATTCAGAACTGCAGAGGACAAGAACACCGCCTGTCACTACTAAACTCATGGCTTGAGTAAAAGTAGAGGATTGTGGGTTCCTGCTTTCATTCCAGCATAGATACTCTCCTCCCCCAGGGCTGTGGTCCTGAACTACACTAAATACTTAATAATTATAATAAAATTTCCTTTATCCCTTGCTATTTTTCATAAAATAAGCATTATACCAACCGGTAAAAAATATTCAATTAATTCTTGCTTAGATTTACAGTAAAATATGCAGTACTTTCCATTACCTATGGGGAGGATTTTCCAAAGTCTTCAGTGAATGTTCAGAATATGAGAAATGATTGTATCATATATCTCTATCTATCTGTATATAGATATCTACATGGATATGTGTGTATGTGTACATGTGTGTTAATCAATAAAAATTAGTCACAGTGAAGATTATTAATAAGGACCCTTAGCAAGCATTAACAATATACTTTCTTCTTCCTTCAAACCAAGAACTTCCATGCTTAAAAGAAGCACTTCACAGATTTTATATGGAAAATATAAACTGCTATTGCCATCAATATTCCTAGTCCTATAGCCCTAATTAAGTGAATTATATGATACTAGAAAATAAGAATTGTAAAAGAACAGCAATCTAATAATTAAGGTGACTGCATTGTAACTACAATTCAAAAAGCATCTATATGGTGGGTACTTGTGCCAGGCAGGATAGAGTGGAATTCAACATAAGGTTTAGAGCTGGGCATACTTTGAAAGTTACATCGTATGTATTCTTGGAATGTCCCATTTAATATTTTTAGGCCACAGTTGTGTGTATGTATAACCTAAACTGTGGGATGTAAAATGTCAAATAGGGAAAATTCCAGTTCATGTTATATTTCAGCAAAAGAAGTGCTGAAGACCTTACATGTTATACCCCTTTGAGGAAAAATAAAGCCATTTACTAGCCCTTTGAGCATCATGTTATTAAGTATTTAAAGCAAACATCTTTAACATATCCTTGTTATTTCTTCTCAGGAAAGTTATATAAAAATTATTGAGAAAAGAGCAGATATGCTGTAAACTATTCCACAAAATGTTGATAAATTCTAAACTTTAACAATTATGTAATTGAACATAGGCATCGAGGCTCCATGCAGGTACTCCATCAAACTCTGTATATTTAAGGAACACTATGAATATTGTTTTTGGTACTGCCTGCCCCTGTCTATTATTGGGGAGTGACCCTCTGTAGCAGTGGAAAATAGCCTACAATCTACAGACAGAGAAACATGGACACCAATCCATCTACAAACCCTTGACCTATAACCGGCCCTTCCTGCAAGATGTGCTGTGGCAATGGTGAACAGAACTTGTGGGAGTGGCCAATCAATATTTGGTTTAAATTTAGGCCCATGCCACAAGAGGTGTCCTGTACCTGACACCTGATACTGCTCGGAAAAAACAGTAACTGGAAACTGGATAGCCTAGAGACCTAGGGTAGAATCACAGATGGCTGGCCAAACTAACTAAATCAAACACCTGCATGATTGCTACTGACATTCTGTGATACTCACAGATCGGTGCTTTGTCCAATGCCATCAGAGAGGCTTCTGCACTAGCAGATGGGAGCATGTGTAGAGACCTCTTTTATCCAGCTAGGTAGTATGCAGAAAAAGAGTCTAAATCAGAGGTCTCCATGGGGTTCCTCCAGGAAAGCTAGGAGAACTCTGAGGAAAAGGAGAAAAGAATGTGGGAGTCAGAGGGGATGGAGGGCACCAGGAGAGGATGGCCTTTCAGCTCAGCAAGAAACATGGGCTCACAGAATGAAGGGACAAGCACAAGGCCCATCTGGTTTGTACAAAGTCCTGTATGTGTGTGTGTGTGTGTGTGTGTGTGTGTGTGTGTGATAGCTTGGTGTTTTGGGGAGGGGGTGGGATTAATCACAGTGGAAGCAGGCGTGTTTTCTTTCTTTCTTTCTTTTCTTTTCTTTTTTTTTTTTTCTTTTTTTTTTTTTTTTTGGCTTGCTGTTGGTACTTTTTTTCTGCTTTATTATCCAGCCTCATTATGGAGCGCTTTTGTCTTGTCTTATCCTATTTGTTTGGTTTGTTTTGTCTCATTTGGTTGTTTTGTCTTGGAGGTCTGCTCTCTTCTGAAAGTAAATGGATGAAAATGGATCTGGGAGCAGGGAAGGATAGAAGGATGGAAGGATAGAATGAGTGTAAATTGTGTTAGAAATGTGTTACAAAAGAATTAATTTTAAATTTAAAAAACACCTGGGAGAAAGAAAAAAGAGAGATAGAGGTAGAGATAGAGGTGCTGGGAAGCAAAACTCATGAACTTAAAATAAATGGATATGAATGGGAATAATTAACTATGTCTTTAATGCACAGGTGTCTAAAGTGCACACATTTTACATATAACTCAAATCTTATACCCATATACAAAAAATAAGAATTCACAAATTCCCTTTGAAAGTATTTTCTTATAGTTTTAGTATATAGTAAAAGATCTGACCTTATCACAATTTGAAAAGTTTATATGTTACACATATTTCATGAAGAGTTTATCCAAGATTGCATTAAACATAGTAATCTAGATGATATCTAAGCTCTGGTTGGAAGGAACAAACCATACTACTACTTCTGAAGGGATAGCATGCTGCATTCAAAGTGGGTAGTTTATTGAATGACCTCTAGAATTCAATAAAGCAATGTCAAGTACTAACACATTTGCTGAATAATGTCATGCATAGCATTATCGGCTTTTCTAATGACACATTGTTTGTACTTTCAAAATGTGTACATCAATAATTGACAGAATTATTATAATGACAAAAATGCCAATACCATCTCATTACATAAGTGCCACATAAAAGGATATACAACCTGTTTATGAACAAATTACTGCAAGGTGAAACAGGCATGACTTTGACTCTGAAGCAAAACAGTCACATGAAAACAAGAACAAATGAAGGATATACCTGTGAACAATTAATTCATTTTAATATAAAATAGTAACCCTGGATGTCTTTAAAATGTGCAACCACAAGTGATCTTGCATACCATGATATGTGACAGAACTCATAGGACATGAGTTCTTTTTTTTTGTCACTGCTAATATTTATTGAGCAAACAAGTTTTTGTTATTAAGTAATTTGCCATCCTAAATACAGTTTAAAATAACCATTTGTATTCTAGTTACTGGGTGCTCTCTATTTGAAAACATTTCATGCACAGACAGATTTCTAAATTTTATTACTGAAATGTTAGCATTGTGGAGACTTGTGCCTCTTTAAAATAATTTCTTCTTTTTGGAAAGTAATACCTATTTCTGGTCTGATTGTGGCATATTATTAATTTGGATTCAGCCACTAATGAAAATACTAGTTCCTCAGGCAAAGTCTTAAATTATTTGACATTGAATAAATTGATATTACAATTAAAATTTATTCTGCACAGAACTTCACCTTCAGATTTTGTTGGTAGATATTTTAGACACTTACTATCAGTGTACATCTTATTACTGCTTACTCCTATATTTTCTATACTATGTAGAAACAATTAGACTATAGGAATTATCCATCATCACATAGAACAGTTTAACAGAAAGGAGATTTTTTCATATATTTATTGTATGAAAAACTGTAGCAAATGATAATCAAGGGTGATCTGCCAAGATTTCCAGAGGCTGAATATATAGCAATGACTCATTGAGAAATTGACTCCCTCAACATGTTTCAGCATATCCACTGTTTACTTAGGCTGTGCAATAGTTGATGAAGGGAAATATCAAAAATATGTGAAGTACATAACCTTGCTGGTTTTGAATTTTACTTGTATATTGAGAATAGGAATAAGCAAGAGAAGAGGCTGAGATTGGTATCAAGGTTTGGTTCTTTGTACTTTTGTTTACTTTAACTTCGAGTGACTAGTGTCAAATACAATACAGAACACATAAAAGGCTGCTGGTTAGAAGAATGTGATGAGTTCTGACTGGGTGTGATAATTTGACAATTTTTTCCAGAAGTAGATTAATAGTTTTCAAATCAGCCAATGATACAAATATCTAAAGCTCCACTAGACATGAAAAATTAGTTGGAATAAGTCCGTATTAGTAGAGGTGGAATAATATCAAGAGAGAATGAAGAAGGAATGAGAGAGTAAGAGGACAGACACTTCCTTTAAAAGACTGTGTAGAGCAAACCAATGCTGACATGAAAACTGCAGGATAGTGAAGGAGGAGGACAGACAACAGCAGGGTCTCATGAAAGCTGTGCTATGTACAACACTAGATCTTCATCCAAGTATCAACCTGCCTGCTATGGTCACCAATGATCCCCAGCACCCACCCTCAGTTACACGGGCATTTGGGACACTTAAAAAAAAGAATGTCATATGGGATGGTTTGTATATGCTCAGCCTAGGGAGTGGCATTATTATTAGTAGTGACCCTATTGAAGTAGGTGTGGTCCTGTTGGAGTAGGTGTGATACTTGTGAGCGTGGACTTCACAGCTGCTTTGAAGTCAATATTCTGCTAGCAGCCTTCAGATGTAGATGTAGATCTCTAAACTCCTCCTGCACCATGCCTGCCTATGTGCTGCTGTGTTCTCAACTTGATGATAATGGACTGTAACTCTGAACCTATAAGCCAGCCCCAATTAAATGTTGTGCTTTTTAAGATTTTCATTGGTCATGGTGTCTGTTCAAAGCAGTAAAACCCTAAGGCAACATCATATGAATATTCTACATACCAGTGAGTTTTACTGAAACACACACACACACACACACACACACACCCATTAATTAGGCAGAGATATAGTACAAGTAATTTGATGATATGGAAAAAAGCAGATGATTTGTTATCAGTAGAGCATCCATTTTGGGAAAGGAAACAAAGGCTTTTCTTAAAATAATACTCCTAATAGGGCTGGAGAGCTAGCTCATCAGTTAAGAGAATATCCTTCCACAGAACCCAAGTTTAGTTCCCAACACTCAGATTAAAAGACTCCAAACCACCCATATCTACAGCTTCAAGGATTTAACGCCCTCTTGCTCTCTGGCAACCTCAAGTGCCTATAGCCATTCTCATAGCATATAGACATAATTTAAAACATTAATTAGTGAAATAAGAGCAATGGAGACAGTTTTTAGGATGAAAAAAAAAAACAGGATGACAAAGTTTTGGATAACAGAAGGCAAAAATGAAAGTTGTATAAAACTCAGTGTGAAAGAATTGGGATGAAGTCATGCAAAGCCGAGTAAGAATTTGCTCATAAGTCAGTGGTTTCTCCAAGTACAGAGTTCCACTCTGCCTTTCTTAGCATAGGTGCTGCCAAAAAAGTGTCTGTGCCTACAGTGTCAAGTACAGTCTGTAGGCAAATTCGCTTCCACCCCAAGGTCCCCAAGCATGACCATACTAGAAAAAAATGATTAGAAGCTGTCGGATATTTTGTTAATATGATCTGAATATGCAGGATTAATTATTTCCTAGTCCTAGGAGCTCTGAGGACATAGTGTGAAATTTTTACTCCTTTTTATGAAATTAATTCTCACCTAGAGATCACATTTATCTTATAGCATTTGAAATTTTTATCAGACTGAAAGTTTTTGAATCAGATACTGACACCTTTTGATCTTAGCATAATCAAAATTTGAAAATAGAAAATTTCTAAAATTCAACTCTATTTTATAACCATTTGCTACCCCAAATGCAGGATTATTGAATGTTTTCATGTGCTTTGTCAGATGGTGGGGCAAATGGATATATTGCATCTCTTTATATTTTACAGATTTGGTTCCATTAATCTGCACAAGTTAGACAAGCCTCTCATTATGGAGTTATGCCCAGTCAAAAAGAAATTATCTTAAACCTGATTTTGATGGTTGTTTTCTTCCCCCTTTCTCCCTTTCTTTTCTTTTCCAAATATGACTCCCCCTCCCCCATGTATTTTCTCTTACCTCTGTGAAGCTAGTTCACATTGTTTGGATGCATTCTCAAATCTTTGTAATGCATTGGCAGATATCTAACTAAAGGTAGACTGTTACATAAGTCCCTGCCACTGCACAGACTGAACATTTGGAGTGCTGTCATTGACAGTTGAAGATACTGGGAACTGTTTTATCTAGACTTACAGGATGTCTCAGTGGATCTTTAATCTGATATAATCGTGCCAAAATAACCTGGTGCCATGAATACACAATATGCCTGTGCAAAAATTCCTCACAGGGGAAAAGGCGGGGAGGAGGGGGAGGCAAAGCACCTGGGATCTGTTATTTTCAAAACTAATGTGGTTGTGTTTGTTGTTTCTAAGGAGCAAAGGTCATATTTTCATTAAATGTCTTCAACTGCTTAGCACCTTTTGGATGTGCTGTGCTGTGTTTTTTCTCATCTACAAAATATCAGTTTAACTTACAGCTTTTCATGTTTGTTTGCATTCATTCAACTGACTGCGGAGCTCCCATTGGAATTTTGAAATTTCATTCTGAATGAGAAAATACCATAAAGATAATTTCTGACAGGAGGATAAAATCAAAACTTTACAATATCATCAGCTTTAGAATTTGCTATAAAAATAATTTTGTAGAACGGGGCAGAAAAGCACAAGAGCCGATTGGGTCATGGGTTCTGACATTTTATGTGCCTACAAATCACATAAAAGGGTAATAAAATTGTAGTTTCATGGTTCTATCTCAGTCTTACTGGAAAGAAATCTGAGGGAGAGAATTAATGAGAAGATTAGAATAACCACCACTGATGCATGTTATGCAAGCACTCCTTGGCCACATATCTCTTTAGATTGTGTTTGAGCCAAACTCTAGAACTTCCTGGATGTAGTAGCTGACTTTTTTTCCCCCTGTTGTTGTTGCTTTGACTGTCTTATTTCACCTTATATTAGCTAGAATGTGACATGGCATGTTATAAATCACCTACTATGAGTAGAAATGAAAACCAGAGAGTGGTGTGTTAGACACAGTTATCCATGTTAGTCATACAAAGCAGAGTCCCACTGACTGGAACTGACCAGGGAACTGAAAGGAAATTAGGTCATTCTCTGAGCAGGTACATTTGCCATCTTTATTACCCGGGGATCTGCCCTGATTTCCATGCCTTGTTGATATTAGTCTTGTCCTAAATTAGACATCATTGCATCCAAACCCACTATGATTAGTGAACAAACAAGCCGCAGTGGTCAAGGGTGCTCCTAAGACCTTCTCAATAGTCTCTCTCTAATTTTAATGACAGATTAAAGAGAAACGTGATAATACTTTAGACGCCTGTCTAGTCTATTTTATAGATCATGTCATTTCAGTCCCCAAAGAAAAAGCTAGACAATATTTCAGACCTATGTCATGCCTAAAATGATTTAACATTATGAAATAGCTAGTTTTATGTACAAGGAAAGTCCTGGTTCCATGATTTATTGCTCGGTATGTTATCCCTGGTTATGCTTGGATTAATATTTGCCAGAGACTAATTTAAAATGAAAGTGCTATAATCTCCAATTTATCATAATATTTTTCTTTCAACTCACAAAAATCCACAAAGACAATTTGACCCCTGCATAAATAACTTGTATGGTTATCTAACTAAAATTATGAGCGGAAGTACTTATATCCAGCATTGATTCAAATGAGGGTTAATTTGGGTGCTTAACTGAGGATCTACTATCTTTCTTTTCATTTATGTTCTCATCTTTTCAATATTGTTCACTCCTCTATTTACTTGTTTGTCTATCCAAACAAAGAAATTTTTGCTTCCTTCTTCACTTCCTGTAACAGATATTCTATACTCTAACTGGTAAACCTTCAAGGTGGTGTAGCATATAAAGGTGATTGCCATGTAATCCTGACAAATAGCTTAATCTGCAAAATCCACATAAAAATAGGAGATAAATGACTTCATGTCCTGTCCTCAGACCTCCATATATAAACCAAGGTGTGTATACACACACACACACACACACACACACACACACACATACACACTTACCTCTTATAATAATGATTTTTATATACAAGCTGGCTTGATTTAGATTATTAGGCAGAAATCTTAGGGCAGAGTAGAGAGCATGACAATTGCTTTAAGTAAATCATTTCTAGTTGAAAGTGGAGGATAGAAAATCCAGTGTTGAAGAAACAGCAGCTTCACATGATAAGCATCTTCATATGCATAATGTATAATGTATTGCATATCAGTATATATGTATTGTCAAATTTACCTGTTCTTCCCGTTGGTTAAAGGAAAATTTATTTTGTCAGCTGGATCCTTGTGATAAAAAAAACCTAAATATCTGAGTACCAAAATACACATTATTTTATATAGAGAGGAAAAATCATGGTGGCATAGAACTCCTAATTTTGGCTGTCACTCTAGCTCAAGTTTATTTACAATAATGAAGTGAGTCATGACAGACAGGACTTAAATCCACATAATCTGTTTTTAAGTTATTGTAAAAAAATAACTTAAAGATAATCCTGCCCCAGTAACTACTCAGCTATTTCTAATTCAAAGCCACAGGATGCTCATTGTGCCTTCATTCCAGCTCTGCTCTAAAATGTCTGCAGAGATGAAGAAAGTTAAGCATCTTAGCTGAAGCATTGATACTAATTACTAGACACACAACAAAAATTTATAATTAGAAAAGTGCATGGAAGCAGAAAATATTAAAGTAGGGTAATAATTTTCATAGGTATCCTTTAGTCATATTTATATATAAACTAAAAGAGCCCTATAAAGTTCAGGAAGATTATAACATCTTGACAGAAAACCTCTCCAATTTAATGAGCAGAACACTTTTATACAGAAATAGATATTAAAATGCTACTGTTCTTCAATGAACAAATGTTTCCTAAACAAGTGTGGGCAATGATATTGTTTGCTTGTTTGTTTTTCAAGAATCCTGTTTATTCTGAGCAATGTTACATCTCTTTGAGCAGCTTCCACTTTAAAAAACTATAGCTGCACAAGCCTTTCCACCCAAAATTTCCATAATTATATTATTTATCATTGAATGATTAACTTTCAACTTATAAATGAAAACATTTAGTTTGTCATTTGTGAACTGTAATTCCTGAGTAAATGGAAAAGTCCTTTCTGCATCTCTGTCTTATTTGGTACACTTTAAGTTTTCCTATAGCAGTTTCAATGTTCCTGAGTTCAACAACACTGAGATCTCTGATGCATTCTGCCTGTGTTTGTAAGGGGATGGCACACCTTTGTGTACTCTATCTGTTCTACATTCAGGTAGTCCATTTCCCAGGTTGTGCTTGTTGAAGATGGTTTTCCAGGATATATTTCTGACATCTATGTAAAATATAGGATGTCATAATTACTTGTGCTTAGGTTAGATCTTCTATTATGTTCCAATCAGTGTGCATAATTTCATGCAAATCTCATGATCTGCTTTCACCATAATTCTGTAACATAAATTGAAATCTCATTGGAAGTCCCTTATGCTTCATTAATTTTTCTCAGATTGCTTCAGCTCCATAGGAATCTTATGAGAGTTTTTCTTTCTATACTTCAGATTTTATTCTTTTCCCATGCACCCTCTGATTGTTCCCCATTCCATGCTTCTAAAATAAATATTATGGAGATTTTGATAGGTATTGCATTGAACCTATGCATTGCTTTTTTGTGGGATGGGAATTTTTATGTTGTTAATTCTATCAGTCATGAATGAAGAGACCTATTTCTCTTTTATGTTGTCTACCCTAGGTTCTTTCCTCAGAGGTGAGAGTTTTTACTGTTGGAGTCATTCACTACTTTGGTTGGGTGTATGTGTAAGAATTTTCAGCCTTGAGAGCCATGGTATTTTTATGATCATACTATAAGCATTTTAGTTATTGGTTTTAAAAGGTTATTAATTTTTGTAAGTTGATTTTATACCCTGACACTTTTCTGAAGTTTTCATCTTTTCAAGGTTTCTGTAGTTTTGGGATCTCTTATATAGCATATTGTCTGCAAACAAAGATAATGTGACTTCTTTACCTATTTGCAGTATTCCTTCTTTTTTCTTTTTGGTGTCCTCGGGGACTCAAACAGCATACTAAAAGAAAACTAGGAAAGGAAAAAGTCTTGCTAAAATTAAACCAAGAAGAAATAAATAACTTAAAGGGACCTGCAAGAGCTAAGTATATTGAAATAACAAAGAAAAAGCCTCATGGCAAAGGACTGCCCGCGTTCAATTGAATTCACTTCAAATTATTTTAAATTTTCAGAGAACTAAAACTACCGATTCTCAAATTATTTACAAAGGAGAAAAAGGACTTCTAGACTCCTTCTACAAAGTTATTACTTTAACATTAAACTTAAGATGGAATCAAGAAGAACTACAGGTTAACAATCTTAATGAACAGAGATTTAAGAGAATTAACAATTCTCAGCAAAACACTGAGAAAGTTGATTCAGACTTGTTTCAAAAAGATCATTAACCATATTCAAGTTAGATTTCCAATCCTCTAGATGCAAGATGATTCAACAAATGAAAGTAAGTAAATATAAACAGTGATATCAATATTCAAATATTCAGTTAAGGAGAATTAAAATTCTAAATGGAGCACATGGAGAGATAGCTCAACTGGTATGAGTATTTAGGATGTGTGTGTGTGTGTGTGTGTGTGTGATAGATATTGGTGACTCGAAATCATCTATACCACCAGCTCCAGGAAAAACACTACACTCTTATGAACTCCATATGTGCCTGTAGTCATGTACATAAATACAAACATAGGCATACATAATCACACACATGCAGACACACACATAATGCTAAAATAAATCTTAAAATTCATTATAAAAGATCTAAATAATTATGTGTTATCTTTCTTAACTTATTTATTTATTTATTTATTATTTTTGAGCCATAAAACATTGCAGGAGATGTATGTGTAAAGAGAACCTCCCATGCCATTTACCTCTGTCGATTTAGTTTTCACAAGTCTCCTTTTTCTTTTTCTTTTTTTCCCTTTTTATTGGATATTCCCTTTACTTACATTTCAAATGTTATGGTTTCCCCTCTGGAATCCTCCTATCCCATTCCCCCACCCCTGCCTCTATAGGAGTGCTCCACCACCTGCCCACTCCTTCCCATCTCCCTGTCCTGGCATTCCCCTACACTGGGGCATTGAGCTATCACAGGGCCAAGGGCCTCTCCTCTCATGAATGCTTGATAAGGCCATCTTCTGCTACATATGGGGCAGGAGCCATGGGGCCCTTTATGCGTACCTTTTGGTTGGTGGTTTAGTCTGTGGGAGCTCTGGGATAGCAAAGATACAATCCACAGACCACGTGAAGCTCAAGAAGATGGAAGAGCAAAGAGTGGATGTTTCAGTCCTTCTTAGAAAGGAGAACAAAATATTGACAGGAGAAAATGCAGAGACAAAGCCTGGAGAAGAGACTGAAGGAAAGGACATCCAGAGACTGCCGTACCTGGGGATCCATCCCACATACACCCACCAAACACAGATAATATTGTGATTGCCAAAAAGTGCATACTGACAGGAACCTGATATAGTTTTCTCTTGAGAGGCTCTGCCAGAGCCTGAGAATTAGAGTCGGATGCTCTCAACCAACCACTGGACTGAGAACAGATCCCCAACGGAGGAGTAAGAAAACAGGCTGAAGGTGCGGAAGGGGGTTTCAACCCCATAGGAAGAACAACAATATCAACCAACCATTATGTACTATCTATTTACTTTCCAAACACATATGAAGAACAAATAAATATCAACAATGCCAATGGATTTATTAGTGAGTAGATAATAAAATAAGTATGCATAATTTTTTATCATAAATCAGATATGGGGATGAGTGGAGGAAAAGAACTCATGCATTGAGCTGAAGTTTCATCTAGGAAGGGCCAACATAGCTGGTATCCTTGAAACATACTGGGGCTGGGGGCACATAGCTTGAGTCAAAATAAATAAAAATAATAGCCTGGTGTAAAGAAGTTAACAAAAAATTATTCATAAGATAAAACAGCCCAAAGCAATTTTCTTTTTTAGATTTCACTCAAACACCTACAAGCATTTTACATTTTACTAGCTAATACTTCAGCTTTACCAGAGTAAAATGCTATAGAATGCAAGATGATGTTAATCAAAGACATCACTTGAATGTATTACACTTTATGCATTTGTCAAATAACAGAAATCTATATGATGTCCATCTGAAAAACAGGAATAAAATGTAACATTTCTTCGGGTTTTTCTTTTACATGCTAAATTACTCCTTGGACCCCAAATAAGTCATCATACGTAGGTAACTTTCATTTTAGGTCTACCTCATTCACTATGTGCTGTAGTATAACTTTGTACAATTGTGTCACTATAAATCTTGATAAGTTATTAAGACATGGTTATACTAACAGGACACCTTCTTTATACCTAATGATTCATACTGTTATATGCCAATTATTTAAAGAAAAACAGGAGAAGCATGAGAGTTAGAGCTAGAAAATCTGATGAATCAAACAATGATTTACATGGTACAAAATACTTGAAATATGTAAACATTGTCAGTAGAGAACACTCTAGTTCCCAACATGACATCTTCAGGAGCCTTTCTTTTCTACATAACTTTATCTTAGAGAATAAGATATTGTTGGTACTGGAAAAGTATCCCAATTATATGTGGATAATCCATACAGTGGTAGGAGTATATGTAATGGCTAAAATATTTACTACTAGATCAAAAAGAACTTTAAAACAACTAGAAAGAGACTTATGAATATTCAGATTCATGAAATTCAGGTAAATAAGAAAGTTTTAGAAATGATGTGTCTTCTAAAAAATGGGTATCCTATAAAGTATATTTTAAGATTGAAAATAGATTGTTTTCTTATACAAGAGATTTCCACCACAGTTTCCCCTTCCTCGACAACTTCCAGTTCCCTCTATCTTTTTTCTCCACCAGATCCCCACCCCTTTATTTTTCCTTCCTGATGGAACATGTCACAGAAATAAGAAACAAACACAAACAGGACAAAACATGATAAAAGAAAACAAGCCGAAGCCCTCCCTTTGGAGATGGACTCAGCATACCAAAGAAAGGAAAGTAGTTTCAAGAACAGGCAAAATAGTATTCTAATCCAGATAAAAGCACACTACCACAAATTGTTGAGTTTGATAATGCAGATTTCTCAATGCAATAAATGTAAGACAATGTATAACAAACTTAACAGTTGGGGAAAGCTTTGTGATGTAGCATAAATAAGAATTTTATCTATTTCATGTCAAATGGGAGGACAGGTCAGACACTCTTCAGAAACATTGGGTAGTTGATTAACATGAAAATGCTAGATCTTCATATTAATGCAAGTTTTTAATAAAAAATTTATATGAGTTGTTAATAATTACTGAAAACATAGACAAAGCAATACAAACATAAATTGTGAATACATGCAAATCTAATTTTTTTCTTACAACTTTATTTAAAAAAGAGAGATGCATGTACAGATTTTTAAAGGAATTTTGGCATAACACTATATGAATATATTTTGTCAGTACTTAGTTCTTCTAGAAGTTTGATAGTATGCATTGAAATCTACGAGTTACTATAAGCATAAAGTACATGTAAGACAGAACGTAACATGGAAGCAGTCAGAGTTTTCTTGGTGTGTATAAGTTAAACATGATTTTTGAATAACAAAAACTGCCACAAGACTATATTCTTAGCTTTAGGATTATTATTGATTTAAGTTCCTGGAGTACCACACTCTGAGAGGGTGCTATACACTTATTTTTTTTTTCTTCAGGACTGAGGCTTTCACTTTTTGGCCTATGGTTCTAGAGCTTCACATAGCCTGTGAGTTGTTTCTGTGGTAGTCAGAGCTTTAATGGGCTAGTATCCAATTATCAGTGACTGCATATTGTGTCTCTTCTTCTGTCACTGGGTTACTTCACTCAGGATGATATTCTCTAGATGCATCCATTTTCCTAGGAATTTTATAAAGTCATTGTTTCTAATACCTAAGTAGTACTCCATGGTGTAAATATACCACAATTTTTGTATCCATTCATCTACTGAAGGACATCTGGGGTTTTTCCAGCTTCTGGCTATTAAAAATAGTGATACTATGAACATTGTGTTACATGTGTCCTTATTATATGTTGGAGCATCTCTGGGGTATATGCCCAGAAGTGGAATAACTGGGTCAAAAGGTAGGACTATGTCCAATTTTCTGAGGAACCACCAGACTGATTTCCAGAGTGGTTGTACCAGATTAAAACCCCACCAACAGTGGAAGAGTGTTTTTCTTTCTCTGCATCCTTGCCAGCATCTGCTGTCATCTGATTTTTTGTTCTTAGCCACACTGGTTGGTGTGAGGCAGAATCTCAGGGTTGGTTTGATTTGTACTTCCCTGATGATTAGGGATGTCCAGCACTTCCTTAGATGCTTCAAAAATTTTATGTAACTATCTGAAGAGAGTTAATGGCTTTTCTCAAAAGTCTCCTTCATATCAAAGCCCATTTCAATTTGAGTTATGCAGTAAGTGCAGACAGCCCCCCTTGAATACTTTTAATTTCACATTTAATCCCATATCTCATACTTCACATACTTTGGTTAATAATATTTTGCTCAATAATATTTGGTACATAAAAAGTCTCAATTTTAAACCTAGTAACAAAAAATAATGCCCTCGTAATAGTCAATATATTTTGGAAATGTATTTTAATATTAAAAATGACTATTGAATTTTTTAAATCTGACATTACTTGCAGATAATTTGTTAGATGACAGTAAGACTCATACTATTTGAAACAGACATCTTCAGATGTAATGATAAATCATCCTAAAATTGTCTTTGGAGGTAGTTTCTGTAGAAGACCGTGAGACTTAAGAGGAATTAGATTGGACTAACAATGAATTAATTACTTATTTAAAGCTTCAGCTCATAATACATTTCCAATGGCAGTATGTTAATATAAGAAAATTATCAACTTAGTGCAGGATTCTAAAATAAAATTTAAAAAGTCACTAGAAGTACGTGCCAGTTTGACTCTATGCTTAAATCAATGCCAAGAACTTACTACACAAGCCTTTAAAAATGTGTGGTGTTTAATATTTGTTTTCAACCTATTGAAATTTATGGTCACCTAGAAACTAGGCCTCATAGCTACAGTACACCAAAACCAGCACCCCACTGAGATCTGTCTTTGTGAACAAACATTGACCTCTCCATCCTGAAACGGTTTTCCAGCAAACATGCTGATGGTAGTTTAAGGTCATAGACCTAAGAACAGAATCTATTACCACAAATTTATTAGACCGGCATAAGGCCAAACTGTACTTTAAAGCGTTTTATTATAGCAATAAATGATTGGAGTTGTCACTCATCATTAAAAAAACAAAAAAGGAAAGACTTCTATTTAGGACAAAGGGAAAACACTGAAGAAAACCACCTCTGTATACAATGCACAATAGAGATTAATAGATTATGGAGTTTCTAGCCTTACTGGATATATGTGCAATGCAGCTCCTGCATCGGTGGCTCAGTGGTTATCACCATGTTATACAAATACCTGTATAGCCAGAATATCAGGAATTCTGCTGTGAAACTGTCTCTGAGAAACGGGTACATTAAAAATGCATAAACAAGGACAGTTTCAATAGTCATGCTATCTCATAAGTATTAAAACATCACCAGATCCAATACCCAGACAAAGAATTAAAGTAACTATTGATTACTGGGGGGGGGGGGGAGAGAGAGAGAGAGAGAGAGAGAGAGAGAGAGAGAGAGAGAGAGAGAGAGAATCTCTCCTAGGACAAGCCAACTATTGGTTACCTCATATAAATGTTCATCTCTAAAACTAACACACACAAACAACAGAAGCAGACTTAGTGCATTGTACATATTTGATCAAGTGTCAGCATACTGATATGTGCGTGTGTTATTGACACATATATGTGTATGTAACGATAATCAAACAATATATTTTAAATTGAATAGAGGAGAGGCTTGGAAGGGACTATAAAAGTAGAAAAAAAAATAATGTATTGATATTCTAATTAAAATGTATTAAAGTAATTCATTTTAGAAAAAAAATAAGATAACAGCTACATGAATATATAACAAGACAAAAGACTACTTTTGAAAGTATTTTACACCTAGAAAATGAGTTTAAACTGTAAGGTATTGCTATGCTTGGTGATTATTTAGATATAAATTCTAATATATTTTAAATAATTGAATTGGCCATTGAAGATTCCTGCATCTAGGGGATAATGGGAAATTTGTGAAGGGTATTATTTTGGAAGAGAAGCCTTATAGACAAAAAAAATTTTGAGTCAAAAGTTTAATAAATAGGTTGGTATCCACTGGGGTTTCTGTCTGGCTACAGGAGGTGGTCTCTTCAGGTTCCATATTCCAAATGTTTTGAATCACAGCTAAGGTCACCCCCATTGATTTTTTGGCTGTTGCTATTATCTCAGGTTTCTGTCTCATCCTGCAGATAACCCCCACATTCCCACCTCTGTCAGTTATAAATTTCCATTCATTCTTGCAGCCTTCTTGCCATCTCTTCTGTAAAGGAAATAAAGGGCAGGAGATGTAGCAGAGACAGTCGGAATGACCAACCAATAACCAGGCCAACTTGAGACCTATCTCCTGGGCAAGCACCAATCTTTGACACTCCTGATACTCTATTGTGCTTGCAAACAGAAGTATAGCATGGCTGTCCTTTGAGAGACTCTGCCCAACAGCTGACTCACACAGACATCGCCAAAAGTTGATGGAGCTTGGGGACTCTTATAGAAGAATAGGAGGAAGGATTGTGGTCCCTGAAGAGGATAGGAACTTAATAGGAACACCAACAGAGCCAACTATCCTGAACCCTTGTGACCCTTAGATACTGAAACAACAGTCAAAGAGCATGCATGAGCTGGAACTAGGCCTCCCCACATATAAGTAGCAAATGTCTGCCTTGGTCTTCATCTGGGTTCTGAACACCTATAAGACAGACTATCTTAAAAGCTGTTTCCTGTTTGTGGAAAGTAATTTTCTAGCTGGGCTGCCTTGTCTGACCTCAGTGGTAGAGGAAGTGCTTAACTTTGTTGAGACTTGATGTATTAGGGTGGGGGTATACCCAGTGGGACCCCCAACTGCTCAGAGTACTAGGAGAGATGGAGGAAAGAATTGTGTGAGGGGTATCTGGGAGGTAGCACAATGATAGGGGTGTAAACTGAACATATAATTTTTTTTCTAATTAAAAGAAAAACAAAAATATCAATACAAGAATGTGAGATATTCAGGAGGGAAAGAAACAAAAAAAAAATCTTTCTGAATAAGCCACAGAAAGTCATATCATTTTTGTTTATCTCAAATTACATATAACAAATATAAATATATGCATATAAATACACTTATTACTTTAAAGAAGTACAGCCTATTAGGTATTAAATATTCTCCTTAAAAGCTATGTAGACCACTCCTTCCAACCTCTCAATGTTTGCAATTTTCTCAAAAAATTATTTCCATTTTTTATCTCATATACAGATACACTTATATCTCTATGATAGGAATGTGATATTTGCCATTCTGAGTCTAGCATAGTCTGCTTAGCATTATGATCTTCATTTTTATCTACTTTCCTTCAAGTAACATTAGTTTGTTCTTCTTGACAACAGACTAAATTTTCATCCTGAGTATAAGTTATCTTCTTTTGATTTATTCATTAGGACTCAAGAAGGTATCTATAATATGGCTACTGTGAAAAATGCAGCAATTCTCACCAAGTAACACTGTGGAATGCTGACCTAATGTTCTTTAGTTATGTATCAAGTAGAGACATCTGGATGGTATATTAGTTCTTGTTTTCCTTGTCTGAGTTACATCAACTTTGATTTCAGATGTCTACAACAGTTCACATTTCTTTAAGCAGAATAAAAATATGGACTGCAAGCTGGTACAACCACTTGAAATTAGTCTGGAGGTTCCTCAGAAAATTGGACATAGTTCTACCTGAGGACACAGCTATACCACTACTCCTGTGCCTATACCCCAAAGATGCTCCAATATATAACAAGGATCCATGCTCTGCCATGTTCATAGCAGCCTTATTTATTTATTTATTTATTTATTTATTTATTTATTTGTTTGTTTATTTATTTATTTATGTTTACTGTCTTACTGGCAAACTTCAATCCACAGTACCTTAAAATGTAACAGCTTTTGAAAGGTGACTGAGATGAAATTAAAGCATCAGAGACCTTTAATCCAAACTCATTATTTTAGGAATAAAAAAGACAATGACATATCTAATTACCACCATATATTACCATTAATATAAGCAGCAAAACAAAACAGAACCAGAAAACCCACTAAACATAAGAGAGGTTTATAGAAAGAAAAAAAGGGAAAGGAAAGATATGTTAGACTGATATGCATGAATTATACATAAAGGTGGGCAAAGTGACATTGTACAAACAATCATGGAAAATGGAGTCATTATCACAATGAGATATAAATTAAATTAAAATTCAGAAAAATAAAATTTATGAAGTATAATTTGGCATGACAGAATGATTTTACTTTTATTTAGCCATAAAAATATGAATGATGGAATATGGTAGATTTGGAATGGCTCCAATGAACTTGTGAAAAGATAGAGTCAAGAAAAAAATCCAACCAACTCCAACAAGATAAAGAGAGGCTGAGCATTAGACCTCATAAAGGAATTCATATGATAATTAGACAGTGCAAAGAAATAGAACAGACAGCAAGAAATCACCAGAAATGCAGCCATTGTGGGGAAAGCATATGCTACATCGACATAGTGAGCGAGGAGGCCCTAGTGAAAGAGACTGGCAGTGGCACTTCTACTCAAAAAAACAAGTCCAACATTCTCTCAACTCTGAAAATCTAGTTTTACTTTAACCAGACAGTGATACATTCTCAGGTGAGATTCCTGGTGATGTAAGGCAGCAGTACTGAGGAGTTATAGTTTGCAGTTTCTCATGTCTAGAAAGATAGTGGCATATGCCGTCTGAAAACTCATTATTTTGAACTAAAGTAAACACCCAGAGTTAACCCTTTGGCACAGTTCTCCAGATCAAAATCCTGCCTGGAGATAGCTGGTCTCCCATAAATGCTGTATTCCTAAGTTCACAGGTGAGACAAGCAATTTTTCTCCGATAATTGGTCAAAGAGGGATCTAACAGGAGACCAGAGGGTTCAGGAACCACATAGCAGCTGAGGGCAGGATCCTTCCTGTCTCCTTCTGTGCTCTGGAGTTAAGCTGCGGCACAGCTTTCTGGAAACAAATCCCAGCCAAAAAGAACTGGTTTCCATGGAGTGCTCACACAATTAAGATCAAAAACTCACAGGCTCATAGCAGGAAAATACCCCAGTCAGAGACCAACTGACACCAGAGATAATCAGATAGGCAAACACAAGAACTGAAATAACAGAAACCACAGCTACTTAGCATAATCAGAACACAGTTCTCCCATAAAAGCAAGTCTTGGATACCCCAATACACCAGAAAAGCAAAATTTAAAATCACATCTCATGATGATGATAGAGGACTTTAAGAAGAACATAAATAACTCCCTTTCAAAAATATAGGAGAACACACATAAACAGGTAGAAGCCCTTAAAGAGGAAACACATAAATAACCTAGAGAATTTCAGAAAAGCACAACCATACAGATGAAGGAATTAAACAAAACCATCCAGGATCTAAAAACAGAAGAAGAAACAAAAAAGAATTCACAAAGCGGGACAACCTGAAGATAGAAAACCTAAGAAATATATAAGGAGTCATAGATGCAAGCATCACCTACAGAATATAAGAGAGAGAAGAATGAATCTCAGGTGCCGGAGATACCAGAGAATACATTAACACAGCAGTCAAAGAAAATGGAAAATGCAAAACCCTCCCAACCCAAAACATCCTTGAAGGCCAGGACACAATGAGAAGACCAAACCTAAGTATAACAGTTACAGAAGAAAGCAAAGATTCCCAACTAAAGTGCCAGTAATTATCTTCAACAAGATTTTAAAGAAAAAATACCCTAACCTAAAGAAAGAGATGCTCATGAACATACAAGAAACCTACAGAACTCCAAGTAGATTGGACCAGAAAAGCATTCTACAACAAAACCAAACTTACATAATATCTTTCCAGCTCTACAAATCAAAATAGAAGGAAACTCCAACACAAAAAAGTAACCAACCCCTAGAAAAATCAAGAAAGCAATTTTTCAACAAACCCAAAAAAAGACACCCACAAAAACATAATTCCGCCTCTAATAAAAAAAATATCAGGAAGCAACAATCACTTTTCATTAATATCACTTAACACCAATTGACTCAATTCCCCAATAAAAAGACATAGACTAACAGACTGAAAACATCAACGTGACTGAACACTTTGCTGCATACAGAAAATGAATCTCAATGACGAAGACAGTCACTACCTGAGAGTAAAAGGCTGGAAAAATATTTTCCAAACAAATGTTCCCAAGAAATAAGCTGGAGTAGCTATTCTAACATTTAATAAAATGGACTTTAAACCTATAGTTTTTTTTTTTTTAAGAAACGTAAAAATCATACACATCAAAGGAAAAATCTACCAAACAGACTTCTTGATTTTAAACATTTTTGCTCCAAATACAGGGCCACCCACATTCATAAAAGAAACTTTATCAAATCTCAAAACACACATTGTAGCTAACACAATAATATTGGGAGACTTCAACACCCCACTCTCATCAACTGAGGGATTATGTAAACAAAAACAAAATGGAGACACAAAGAAACCAAAAAAATAGTTATGAACAAACAGAACTTAACAAAAATAGAATATTTCATTCTCAAACAAAAATATACCTTCTTCTCAGCACCTCAGAGCATCTTCTCCAAAACTGACCACATACTTGGTCATAAAACAGGCCCCAACAGATTGAAGAAGGCCTGAGAGGATTGAAATCATTCCATGCATTATATCAGATCACCTCATACTAAGGCTGGTCTTCAGTAACAAGAAAAAAAAATGAAAGCACACATACACTTGGGAGCTGAGCATTCCTTTACACAATCATAACTTTGTCAAGGAAAAATTACAGACTTTTTAGAATTTAATGAAAATGAGGGCACAACATACCCAAATTTATGGGATAGAAATAAAGCAGTGCTAAGAGAAAAACTCATAGCTCTGAGTGCCTCCAAAAAGAAAATGGAGAGAGAATACACCAACAGCTTGACAGCAAACCTGAAAGCTCTAAAAAAAGAGAAGCCAATATATCAAAGAGGAGTCAATGAGAGAAAATGATCAGGGCTAAAATCAACCAGGTAGAAACACAAAGAACTATACAAAGAATTAACAAAACCAGAAGCTGGTTCTTTGAAAAAAATCAACAAGATAGGTAAAGTCTTAGCCAGACTAACCAGAGGGCATGGAGACAGTATCCAAATTAACAATATCAGAAATGAAAAGGGAGAAATAATAACAGAAATTGAACAAAAAAATTAAAAAATCATCAAATTCTACCACAATAGCCTATACTCAACAAAACTGGCAAATCTGGATAAAATGGACAATTTTCTAGACAGATAACCGGTACCAAAGCTAAATCAGGATTAGGTAAGCCATTTAAACAGTACCTTAACACCTAAAGAAATAGAAGCAGTCATTAAAAGTCTCCCAACACACACACACGTACACGCACACACACACACACACACACACACACACACACAAAGATTTCATTAGATTCTGAGAAATCATTTGACAAAATTCAAAATCCCTTTATGTTAAAAGTCTTGGAAACATCAGGAATTCATTGCCAATACCTAAACATAGTAAAAACAATATACAGCAAACTAATAGTCAACATCAAACTAAATGGACAGACTCTTGAAGCAACCCCACTAAAATCAAGTACTAGACAATGGTGCCCTCTCCCTTTCTACCTATTCAGTATAGTACTTGAAGTTCTAGCCACAGCAATTAGACAACAATAGGAGGTCAGAAAGATACAAAGTAGGAAGAAAGAAGTCAAAATATCACTCTTTGCAGATGATATGATATCATATTTAAGTGAAAAAAAATTCCGCCACAGAACTCCTAAACCTGATTTCAGCAACGAGGCTGGATATAAAACTAACTAAAATAAATCAGTATCTTTCCTCTACTCAAAGAATAAACAGGCTGAGAAATTAATTAGGGAAATGACACACTTCAAAGTAGTCACAAATAATATAAAATATCTTGATGTGACTCTAACCAGGCAAGTGAATGATCTGTATGACAAGAACTTTAAATCTCTGAAGAAAGAAATCCAGGAAGATCTCAAAAGATGGAAACATTTTCTGTGTTCATAGATTGGCAGGATTAATATAGTAAAATGACCATCTTGCTGAAAGCTATCTATAGATTCAATTCAATTCCCATCAAAATTCCAACTTAATTCTTCATAGAGTTAGAAAGAACAATTTTCAGATTCATTTGTAATAACAAAAACCCAGTTAATAAAAAGTATTCCCAATAATAAAAGAAATTCTGGGGGAATAATATCTCTGATCTGAAGATTTATTACAGAATATTTTATTTATTTGTGATAAAAGCTGCATGGTATTGGTACAGAAATAGGCAGGTAGATCAATGGAATGGAACTGAAGACCCAAAAATGAACCCACACACCCATGGTCACTTGATCTTTGACAAAGGAGCTAAAACCATACAGTGGGGAAAAAAGACAGCATTTTTAATAAATGTTGCTGATTGAACTGGAGGTCATCATATAGAACATGCAAATCTATTCATTTTTATCTCCTTGTACAAAGCTCAAGTCCAAGTGGATCAAGAACCTTTACATAAAACCAGATACATTGAAACTAATAGAAGAGAAAGTAGGTAAAAACACTGAACACATGGGCACAGGAAAATGTTCCCTGAACAGAAGAGCAATGGCTTATGTTATAAGATTAATTATCAGCAGATGGGACCTCATAAAATTGCAATGCACCTGTAAGGGAAAGGACACTATCAATAGAACAAAATGGCAACCAGCAGATTGGAAAAATATCTTTATCAATACTACATCTGATAGAGTCCTAATACCCAATATATACAAAGAGCTCTTAGGAGTTAGACTCCAGAAAACCAAATAACCCTATTAAATATGGGGTAGAGCACTAAACAAAGAATTTTGTACTGAGGAATATGAAATGGCTGAGAAGCACCTAAAGAATTGTTCAACATTCTTAGTCACAGGGAAATGCAAATGAATACAACCCTGAGATTTTACCTCACACAGGTCAGAATGGCTAAGATCAGGTGACAACAGATGCTGTCAAGGATGTAGAGAAATAGGAACACTCCTTCATTGTTGGTGGAATTGCAAGCTGGTACAAACACTCTGAAAATTAGTCTGAAGATTCCTTAGAAAATTGAACATCTAATTTTCTAAGATACTACCTGAGAACCTAACTATACCACTCCTGGGCATATACCCAAAAGATGTTCCAACATGCTCCATTATGTTCATAGCAGCCTTATTTATAATAGCTAGAAGCTGGAAAGAAACCAGGTGTCCTTCAACAGAGAAATGAATACAGAAAATGTGGTACATTTACACAATAAAGTACTACTCAACTATTAAAATCAATGAATTCATGAAATTCTTAGGGAAATGGATGGAACTAGAAAATATCTTCCCTAGTGAGGTAACCCAGTCACAAAAGAGCACACATTGTATGCACTCACTGATTAGCAAATACTAGCCCAAAACTTTGGGAATACCTAAGAAACAATTCAAAGACCTTATGACATTTAAAAAGTAGAAAGGCCAGAATGTGGATAACCCAGTCTTTCTTATAAACGAGAACAAAATACTCACATGAGAAAATAAAGGGACAAATAGAGGAGCAGGGAATGAAGAAAAGATGATCTAGATACTGCCTCACACAGGGATTCATCCCATATGGATGCCTACTTAAAGACTTTGCCAGAGCCAGACTGATACAGTTTAAGATGCTTGCAGCTAACCATCAGATTTATCACAGGGACCCCAATGGAGGAGCTAGAGAAAGGAATGAAGGAGCTGAAGGGGTTTGCAACCTCATAGGAAGAACAATAATATCAACCAACCAGATACTCCAGAGCTCCAAGAGACTAAACCATCAACCAAAGTGTACACATGGGGGAATACCATGGCTCCAGCTGCATATGTAGTAGAGGATAGCATTATCTGGCATCAATAGGATGTGAAACCTTTAGTCCAGTGAAGGTTCCTTTCTCAATTATAGGGGAATGCCAGGGTATTGGTGTAGGAGTAGTTGGGTGGTAGAGGGAGCATCCTCATAGAAGCAGAGGAGAGAGTATGGAAGAGAGGGAACCATGAAAGGAGATAACGTTTGAAATGTAAGCATAATCTCTCTAATAAAAATAGAAAGAAAAAGAAACAGGCCAATAGAAAAATAAACAGGATATGAGGGTAATTGCACTCTTTTGTGTCTGTCTACTTTCCAGAATTTGAAAGCATAAGTTTCAACTATTCAGATTTCTGCTCTATTTCAGGAAATTTCCAGGTAGAGAGCTAGCGGCTCTCTGTTTGAATTCGCCACTGCTGCCAGGAGAGACACTACATGGTTATGTGTGTTTGGTGAGACTGATAAGCATTACCCTGCCTTATGCAGAGCAAACCTCTCTCAACTTACATCTGTAAGCAAAAGTCACTTATCCAGCACAGAGTGACAGCCTGACTGGAGAAAACAAATAGCGACCTGGACTTTCTTCAACAAAGCATGCACAGTTTCACAGGGGGGGGGGGGGCGAGTTTTCAATGATAGGACACAGGTTTTGCTTCATTTGACAAATTCTTTAAGGTAAAAATCAGTGGAGAGACATGTTTTTAAAACTACAAATAAGTACAGACGTTTTTTACTAGAGCACTGTGCTGAAACTTAATTTGTACCTGAGTCTGAATCCAACATGTGCCACCTCGGTTACTGAGTCTAAGAGTTGTATGGAATAATAAATAATAAAGCTTTTAAATGTTTTATCAGATTCAGTGGGGGAGAAAGTGTTTTCCTTATGGCTGATAGTACTATGCCAGTCACCATAAAACATCAGGGAGCAATCACTGTTTGCAGCCTTACTTCCAAAGAGTGTGTTTGGCATGTTCATGAGGAAAGACTGATGCTCACAGATGGCATGTTTACTCTTTCAGAATCTTTCAGACAGCTCTAATTGACACAGAGGAACCAGTCAGTTCAGACCAAGGAACTATGATTTTACAGATTTGAAGGTCTGCTGTTAGAATTTTAGAACATTTTTTTCTTTCATCTGCTCCCTTACATAATTTCAGAAATTATCCACAAGTCCTACTTACAGATATGTCTGTGAAATTGAATTTAACAAAGCTAGTTAATTAAAAGCATAACTGTGTTCAGAGGATGAATTTGGAGCTGCTTAGCCTAAGCATCCAGCTTCCCATTTACCCTCATAAAGTCTTTTCATTTCGATAAGACAAATGCTTTGTTCTTAATCTTTCTTTTACTTGTTTGTACACGAAGAGAATGCCTACCTCTGCATGGATAAAACATAAAATTCTGGTAAATAATTTTACACAAGTAAATACTTACTTCAAAGGTAATCATTAAATAACATGAGGCACAATGTGGTTAAGCTTTTATACCCTATTGGATAAAACTGTATTATTTTAAACAAAACTTTACAGGTTATCAAATACTAGAAGAGAAGGCATGCATCTATTGAAGTAAACCACAGAGAATCTGGTACTAGTTTCTCTGGGAAAATAACTAGTTAAGTCTTTTGTCCTTCTTAATAGTTACTTTATTTGTTACTGCTGAAATGCATTCATAATTACCACTGAGGTAAATCTCAATGAATCCTTACAGCAATATGTTGAGTACAGTTTTAAAATTGTATTGGGCTCTGACTTGTGCAATATGTGTTACTTATCACATAAGATCTAACAATGCCACTCCTTGGGCCAAGCATATCCAAACCCCCACACAAATTATGGCACTTCAATAATTGCAAAAACAATAAAGAGCAAGCAACAATGATGTATTAAATGTCTAAGTTAATACTGCTACCACAGTAGTCACATACAAACATTTCTTATACAAATACCATTTAAAGCATGAAACGTTTAAGCTGTAGTTTCCAATGACTGAAGAAGGCAAATTGTAGATCATTAAATTTATATTTATTGAGCACAAAATGTTGAGTGAAATATGTGGGGATGTAGTTACTAACGCAATAATTATATAAGATATAGACACATCCATTATCTTACTAACTTAAGTCCTTTAAATTCCTTTAAACATTCAAAAGGCTATATGTTAGAGAGAATGTCAATAATATTCTAGTTAAAAGAATTATACTACTAGATGTTTGGCATGATATGTACTCTAGATTGCAACTATATTTTAAAATCTCATGACGAAAAGTCAAGTCAGTTGGCATTCTTCTTGACTCTGCTGTGCTGAGTTGAAGGTCAAGGTGCAGCTATATTTCAAAATGAATGTGTAATGAGCTGGTGTTGAAAGAACTAGGATTGGCAACATTTTATTGTACATTCTCCCACTCTGAAGTAGTGGTATTGATTCAAAAACATTGCTCAGTTTTTGTTGTTGTTGTTGTTGTTGTTGTTTGTATGAGATCATGAATTCATGGCCATATCTTAATATAGCCAAAAGTACAGTTATCTTATAAAGGTGAGAATGGCAACCAGGTAAAGGAATAATGGTCCTGAGTAAAGTAAAACTTACTGTTTTATATATAAGCCAAAAATCTGATTGATAGGAACATTAAGAATTTTCTAATAATATAAATTAAACAGAAAAAAGAGGATTTACTTGCTTGACAGAAAATAATAAAATGGTGTCACTTTGGACAGCCTTAGCAATTAATTAGGCATTGGTTGAGGAAACATTGGTAAAATATATAAATTAGAAGTTTAAGAATAGTTACACTAGACAGAAGAATTGAGGATGTGTACTAAATACTGGTTTGCGAATGTTGGAAACTCTCTTCCATACAGAACAAACCACCATTCAGCTTAGCAAAGTCCTTCAATGAAAAGAACCCCACCCTCTTATAATCACACTTAGTCCTTCATAGACACTGGCAGTTGCCACTTAAAAACATTTGACCAATATAGCTTTCTAAGACATTCACCACATGTGTAGACTTGTGAGAAATAAAGTCTCAGGGCAGGTTAAAAATTTGGCCTGTTAATAAATATTTTATTAGATATTTTGTTGGAGATTAAAGGTCTCCTCTATTGCCAGAACCATGAAAACAATGATATGAAACTCAATGAGAAAGGAAATGGGTGATTTACTTCTGGCTTTTTTTATTTCATTAAGCTTGGGCTTAGTTTAAATTTAAGGAGAAGCTTCAGTTTCTTCTACCAGACTGATATTGTGGATACACACATGTTTATTAGCACTTTACTACCAATATTTATGCCCAGGTGACATTTCTTATGGAAGAAATTTTTATGATCCCTGTTTCGTTACTACATAAGAATGCTAAATGCCATTGATTTTATTAACCGTATTTGAAGATACAGTTCTAAGTGTATTAGCATTCTCAAAGTAAACCAAACCACATTTGGGAGAATATTTGTAAAGCTAATTTAATTTAGCTTAGTTATTTTATACTTTTCACTCTATTTTATTGTGGGGAGTGCGGCTGAGGCAGGGGTTGAGGTAGAGTGATGTGAGTTTGTATTCATGTGGGTGTATGGGGGTTCGTTTACCCACTAGAGGTGAATTTCTGGCATCTTCCTCTATTTGCTTTCCAAATTGCTTTCTGAGACAAGGTTTCATAATTAGACTACAGTTATTATCTAGAAAGGCTGGCCAATGAGCTCTAAGACTTAACATGTCTCTTTCTCCCCAAACAAGAATAAGTTAAAATCTTTGGTCAAGTCGGGTTTTATGTGGATCTGACCTTAGGTTTTCATGCTTGCACACTTTACTAACATAGACATATTCTTTGTTATGCTCTTCCAACATTTTGTGACAGATAACTGAATGATTTTAAATTGTGGGACCACGCAGAGTATAGAAATTAATTTGTTTCATAAAGCCACTATCAATTCCTATGCAGTGAGCTATCTGCCAAATAAAAGCCAAGAGTGGCGGTGTGAGTCATTAGTGACTTATTCACCATTACATTAAAATGCATGAAAAAAAAAACACTAAGGAAATAAGAGTTTACTTTAACTTTCATTTCAGGAATGAAATCTTTATGGCTGAGATGGCACAGGAAGAGGAGAAAGAAGCAGTTGGTCCCCTTGTGTTTGCCATTAGGAAGCAAAGAAAAATTAAGGGGCTCAACTCATATCCTTTCCTTTATTTCAGGACCAAAGCCCATGCAATGGTGTGGTCATCATTAGAGTAAACTTCTAACTCATTTAACCAACTCTAGAAAATTCTTTAGGGAAAGAGAAAATGTATGTCTCATCTGAAACTAGATTCTGTCCAGTTAGCAGTATTAAAATTTACACTAGAGGGGAAATAATTCTTCCTTTTTAAAATTTAATGGTTTTATTTATTCACTTTATATCCTGCTCACTGCTCCCCTCCTTGTCACCTTCTCCTACAAACCTTTTTCTATTGAAGTCCTCTTCTCCTCTGAGCATGTGGAGTTCCCCCTGGGCATCCCATCACCCTGGCAGTTGAAGTCTCTGTGAAACTGGGCAGTTCCTCTCCCCGTGAGGCTAGAAAAGATATCTCAGCTACAAGAACATACTCCACAGATAGGCAACAGCTTTTGGGATAGCTTCTGTTCTAGTTGTTCAAGATCTACTTGAAGAACAAGCTATACATCTGTTACATATGGGCAGGGAAGCCCAGTTCTAGCCTGTGTATGTTCTTTGGTTGGTTGTTCAAACTCTGAGTAACAAAGGTTCAGGTTGGTTGACTCTATTGGTCTTCTTGTTAAGTTCCTATCTTCTTCTGGGACTGCAATCCTTCCTCCTGTTCTTCCACCAAAATCCCCAAGATGCATCAATAATTTTGGCTGTGGGTTTCTATTTCTGGTTGAGTCAGCTCTGAACCTCTCAGAGTACAACAAGCTCCTGTCTGCAAGCATAACAGAGTATCATTAGTAGTGTCCCAAGTTAGGGCGTTATAGGTTGGCCATTCCCTAAATTGCTGCTTTATGCCTACATTTCTGGAACAAAGGATAAATTTTGGGCTTACGTTTTGTGGGTGGGTTGGTGTCTCTATCACTCCATGAGGTTTCTGCCTGGCTACAGGAGGTGGCCTTTTTAGGTTTTATAACCACTATGTTGTGAGTCACAGCTAAGGTCACACCACATTGATTCTTGGATGCCTCCCTTATCCCAGATCCCTGTCTCACCCTGAAAATGTCCCCTACCATTTCACTCCAGTCTGTTACAGATTTCCATTCATTTCTGTTGCCATGTAACCATCCCTCCTGTCCTTCCAACACCTGATCCAGACCCCCGCCCCCCACACACATTCCCTCCCATATTCCTCTCCCTCCAAGTCCCCTCCCATCATCTGCATCTTAGGACTATTTTTATACCCCTTCTAAGTAAGACACAAGATTCCTCACTTGGTCTTTCCTTCTTATTTATCATTTATTTTCGTGAAGCATTCCTATAATACTTCTAGCCATCATATTTGTTTTCCAAAGATGTCTGTAAATTAGCGATCAAGTAACTATAATTTCAGTTTTTCACTTATGTTTTGACTTTCTTTTTCATCAATTATTTTAACATACGCAGCATTTCTTTTCAAATTTTTATTTAATTGAACAACTTTATTTTAAAAAAACAAAGATAAATGTACAGAGTTTAAAAAGATTTTTGCATAAAAGTATATGAAAACATTTTTGGCAGTACTTGATTTTCTCTAAGGTTTGGAAGTGTGCATTAAAATCTTACTAGTTATAATGAGCATAAAGTGCACGTAAAACAAGATGTAACATGGAAATAGTCAAAGTTTTCTTGGTATATAAAGATCAAGGATGATGATTTTTCATTTCTTTTGACCTCTGTTTTTTCTTGACCTTCATATAATCTATGAGTTGTTTCTGGGGTGTTAAAAGCTTTCTGGGATTAGTATCCAATAATCAGTGATTGCATGTTATGTCTGTTCTTTTGTGACTGGGTAAACTCACTCAGGATGATATTCTCTAGATGCATTCATTTTCTTAAGAATTTCATAAAGTCATTGTTTCCGATAGCTGAGTAGTACTCCATTGTGTAAATATACCACAATTTTTTATCCATTCATCTACTGAAAGACATCTGGGTTCTTTCCAGCTTCTGGCTATTATAAATAGAGCTGCTATGAACATTGTGGTGCATGTGTCTTTATTGTATGTTGGAGCTTCTCTGGGGTAAATGCACAGAAGTAGAATAACTGGGTCTTCAGGTAGTACTATGTCCAATTTTTTGAGGAATCGCCAGACTGAATTCCACAGTTGTTGTACCAGTTTACAACCCCACCAACAGTGGAGAAGTGTTCCTCATTCTCCACATTCTAGCCAGCATCTATTGTCATCTGAATTTTTTATCTTAGCCATTCTGACTGGTGTGAGGTAGAATCTCAGGGTTGTTTTGATTTTCATTTCCCTGATGACTAAGGATGTCAAGCAGAGCACTTTCTTAGATGGTTCTGTGCCATTGGATATTCCTCAATAGAGAACTTTTCATTTAGCTCTGTACCCCATTTTTACTAGGGTTGTTTGATTCTCTGGTGTCTAACTTCTTGAGTTCTTTGTATACCTTGGATATTAGACCTCTATCAGATGGGGGCTTGGTAAAGATATTTTCCCAATCTGTTGGCTGCCATTTTGTTTTGCTGACAGTGTCCTTAGCACTAATGAAACTTGGAAATCTAATTATGTCCCATTTGTCGATATTTGACCTTAGAGCACCAGCCATTGGTGTTCTGTTCAGGAAATTTTCTCCTGTGCCTATGTGTTCTAAGGTTTTCCCTAATTTTTCTTCTAATAGTTTCAGTGTACCTGGTTTAATGTGGAGTTTTTTGATCCACTTGCAATTCAGCTTCATACAAGGAGATAAGAAAGGGTCTATTTTCATTCTTCTGCATGCTGACTGTCAGTTGGACCAAAACCATTTATTGAAGAGGCTGTCAATTTTCCACTGAATATCACCTTTGTCAAAAATCAGGTGACCATATACGTGAGGACTCATTTCTGGATCTTCTATTCTATTCCATAGAACCACATGCTTATTTCTGTACCAGTACCATGCAGTTTCCAGCACAATTGCCTTGTAATGTAGCTTGAGATTACGGATGAGGATGGATTTTGCTATTCTAGTTCTTTTGTTATTCCTGATGAAATTGTGCATTGCTCTTTCCAGCTCTATGAATTATTGGGTTGGAATTTTGAGGAGGATTGCATTGAATCTGTAGATTGCTTCTGGTAAGATGGCCATTTTTATAATGTTGATCCTTCTAATTCATGAGCATGGGAGAAATTTCCATTTTCTGAGATCTTCCTTGATTTTATTCTTCAGAGATTTGAACTTCTTGTCATACAGGTCCTTCACTTGCTTAGTTAGAGTCACACCAAGGTATTTCATGTTGTTTGTGACTATCATAAAGGTCATCTTTTCCCTAATTTCTTTCTCCACATGTTCATCCTTTGAAAATAGGAAGGCTACTGATTTGTTTGAATTAATTTTATATCAAGCCACTTCTCTGAAATTGTTTATCAGCTCTAGAAGCTCTCTGGTGGAATTTTTGGAGTCACTTATGTACAGTATCATGTCAGCTGCAAACAGTGATGTTTTTACTTCTTCCTTTCCAATTTATATCCCTTTGATTTCCTTTTGCTGTCTAATTGCTCCAGCCAGGACTTCCAGTACTATGTTGAATAGGTAGGGGGAGAGTGGGCAGACTTGTCGAGTCCCTGATTTTAGTGGGATTGCTTCAAGTTTCTCATCGTTAAGTTTGATGTTGGCTATTTATTTGCTGTATATTGCTTTTAATATATTTAGGTATGGGCCATGGATTCCTGTACTTTCCAAGACTTTTAACATGAAGTGGTGTTGAATTTTGAGAAATGTTTTCTCAGCATCTAGTGAGATGCCAATTTTTTTGAGTTTGTTTATATGGTGGAATATGTGGTTGAATTTCCATATTTAGACTATTCCTGCATTCCTTGGATGAAGCCTACTTGATCATTGTGAATGATCGTTTTGAGGAGTTCTTAGATTCGGTTTGCAAGGATTTTGTTAAGTATTTTGCATTAACGTTCATAAGTGAGATTGGTCTGAAGTTCTCTTTCCTGTAGGGTCTTTGTGTAGTTTAGAAACAAAAGGTATTTTGGTCTCAAAAAATGAGTTGGGTAGTGTTCCATCTGACTCTAATTTGTGTAATAGTTTGGAGAGTATTTGATTTAGGTCATCAATGAATGTCTGATAGAATTCTTCACTGAACCCATCTGGATGTGGGCTCTATTTGGTTGGGAGGCTTTTGATGACTGCTTCTATTTCTTTAGGTGTTATGTGATTATTTAGAAAGTTTACCTGGTCCTGGTTTAACTTTAGTGTCTGGTATCTGTCTAGGAATTCATCCATTTCCTCGAGATTTTTCAGCTTTGTTGAGTATAGGCCTTTGTAGTAGGATCTGATGATTTCTTGAATTTCCTCAGTTTCAGTTGTTATGTCTCCAGTTTCCTTTCTGATTTTGTTAATTCGGATGCTCTCTCTTTGCTCTCTTGTCTGGCTAAGGGTTTATCAATCTTGTTAATTTTCTCAAAGAACAAGCTCTTGGTTTGTTGATTCTTTGAATGGTTCTCTTTGTTTTTATTTGGTCAATTTGTGCTTTGAGTTTTATTATTTCTTGCTGTCTACTCTTCTTGGATATATCTGCTTCCTTTTGTTCTAGAGCTTTCAACTGTGTTGACAAGTTGCTAGTGTATGCTCTCTCAAGTTTCTTTATGAGGATCACTCAGAGCTATGAGTTTTCCTCTCAGTACTGCTTTCTTTGCATAACATAGGTTTGGGTATGTTGTGTTTTCATTTTAATTAAATTCTACAAAATCCTTTATTTGTTTCTTTATTTCTTCTTTGACCATGCATTGTTTAGTTTCCATGTGTATATGGGCATTGTGTTGTCTTTGTTGTAATTAAAGACCAGCTTTAGATCATGGTGATCTGATAGGATGCATGGGAGCATTTCAATCTTCATACATACACACACACACACACACACACATATATGTATATATATATATATATATATATATATATATATACATATATATATATATAGGGAGAGAGAGAGAGAAAGAGAGAGAGAGGCTTGTTTTGTGACCGATTATATGATCAATTTTGGAGAAGTTGCCCTGCGGTACTGAGAAGAAGATGTATTCTTATGTTTTAGGATGAAATATTCTGTAGTTGTCTATTAATTCCAGTTGGTACAAAACCTCTGCTAGTTTCACTGTCTTCTTGTTCAGTTTGTATTTCCCTGATCAGTCCATTGATGAGAGTGGGGTGTTCAGGTCTCTCACTATTATTGTGTGGGTTGCAAGGTAATTTTTGAGCTTTTGTAGGGTTGCTTTTATGAATATTGGTGCTCTTGTTTTTGGAGCATATATGTGAAAAATTGAAAGTTCCTCCTGACAGATCTTCCCTATAATGAGTAAAAAAATTTCCTTCCTTATCTTTTTTGATAACTTTTGGTTGAAAATCTACTTTATTCAATGTTAGAATGGCTATTCCAGCTAGTTTATTGGGGCATTTGCTTGGAAGGTTTTTTTCCCAAACTTTTACTCTGAGATCGTGTCTGTGTTTGTCTCTGAGATGAGTTTCCTGTACCCAACAAAATGCTGGATTTTGTTTATGTATCCAGTCTGATAGCCTATGTCCTTTTCCTGGGAAATTGAGTCCAATTCTCTTAACAGATATTAACGCATAGTGGTTGCTGTTTCTTGCTATTTTTGCTTTTAGAGGTAGAATTGTGCCTGTGGGTCTTTCTTCTTTTGGTTTTCTTGCTTAGGTATTTTCTTGTTTTTACTAGGATGTAGTTTCCCTCCTTGTATTGGGTTTTTCACCTATAATTCATTGTAGTGCTGGGTTTGTGGTCAGATATTTTGTAAATTTACTTTTGTCCTGAAATATCTTGGTCTCTCCATCTGTGTTGATTGAGAGTTTTGCTGGGTATAGAAGCTTGGGCTGACACTTGTGTTCTCTTAGGGTCTGCATGATGTCTATCTAGAATCTTCTGGCTTTCCTAGTCTTTTGAGAAGTCGGGTGTGATTCTGATTGGTCTGCCTTTGGTTACATGACCTTTTTCCTTTACTGCTTTTAGTATTCTTTCTTTGCTTTGGGAGCATGGTGTTTTCACTATTATATGTTGGGAGCAATTTCTTCTCTGGTCCACTCTATTTGGAGTTCTGTAGGCTTCCTTTATGCTCGTGGTCATCTTATTGTTAAGGGTAGGGAAGTTTTTTTCTATGATTTTGTTGAAGATATTTACTGTGCCTCTTAGTTGATATTCTTCTCCCTCTTCTATTCCTATTATCCTTATGTTTGGTCTTCTCATTGTGTCCTGGATCTCCTGGACATTTTGGGTTAGGAGCTGTTTGGATTTTGCATTTTCTCTGACTGTTTTGTTTATGTTTTCAGTGTTGTCTTCTGCCCCTTAGATTATCTCTTCCATTTCTTGTAGTCTGTTGAAGATACTTGCATCTGTGACTCCTGATTTCTTTTTTAGGTTTTCTACATCCAGGGTTGTCTCTTCTAGTGTTTTCTTTATTGTGACCATTTATATTTAAATTACTTCTTTAATTCCTCCATCTCTTTGGTTCTATTTTCCTCTAGTTCTTTGATTTCTTTGAGTGTTTTTCATGTTTCCTCTTTAAAAGCTTCTATTTCTTTATTCTTTTCCTCCCGTTCTTTTTTAAGGATCTCTATCATCATCTTGAGGTATGGTTTTGTGTCTGTGTCTTCTTTTTCTGAAGTGTTTGGCATTCCGCTGTTTGCTGTGATTTGAGAGCTTGGTTCTGCTGTTGCCAGGTTGTCTTGGTTTCCATTGGATAAGTTCTCTTGCTTTCCTCTTGCCATCTTGTTGCCTGTGATTAAACGTGGTCTTGTTGTCAGTGATTGGTTCCCATCTCTCCCATGTACCTGGCCTGTGTCCTTGGATCTCTGCTGTTCCTGGTGGCAAATGGCCTGAGCATTTGATCAGCATGCATGGGCCCTTCGGGTGGAAACCGAGTCCCTATGGTGGAGTTCCTGCTACCCTGAACCAATCAGGTGTGGGGGGAGGGTGCTTTCTGCCTGCTCAGCCCAGACCTATCTGCTACTCACAGTGCACTCTCAGCAGGACTCAGTCAGTGGATCTCTGCTATTCCTGGGGGCAAATGGCCTGGGGCTTTCCTTCTTATTTACCATTTTTTGGGTCTGCGTAGTATAGTATGATACCTGTTTTTATGGCTAATATTCACTTAATAGTCAGTGCATACCATGTATGTCCTTTTGAGATTGGGATACCTCACTCAGGATGATATTTTCAAGTTCTTTTCATTTGTCAGCAAAATTCATAATGCCTTTGTTTTTAATAGCTGAATAATATTCCACTGTGTAGATGTACCACATTTTCTTTATCCATTCTTCAGAGAAGTGACATCTACGTTGTTTCCAGTTTCTAGATATCATAAACAAAGATGCTATAAACATAATGAAGCAAGTTTCTTTGTAGGGTGTTGGAGCACTTTCGGGTATGTGCCCAAGAATGGTATAGCTGGGTCTGGAGACAGAACTATCCTCAATTTTCTGAGAAACAGCCAAATTGTTTCCCGCAATGATTGTACAAGTTTGCACTCTGACCATTAATGAGGAACTGTCCCCATTGCTGTAAACACCTGCCAGTATGTACTCTATCTTGAGTTTTTGATATTAGCCATTCTGATGGGTGCAAGATGGAATCTCAGAGTTATTTTGAATTGTATTTCCCTAATGACTAAAGAGTTTGACCATTTCTTTCACCAAGAGAATATGTTCTTCCTTTCATAGGAGTAAACACATAATGGCATGTTAATGGTTTCTTTTTCTTGCCCAGTAGACAGATTTATGTGGCAGGTCACCTGCCCAGATATGTGGCCCATTCCTTTATGCTACAGTAAGCAAGCACACATGGAGCAATAAATAAATGTAATATCTACAGCAGTGAGCTTGCTTTCCAGAAGCAGTGAAGATTTGCCCATCAGAAAAAACCTCTCTGAAACGTAATGACACTATTCTGAACAGATTGGAAACATTTTTTCTTATGGAATATAAGAGTAAAATAATGAAATTAGTTTTCATCCACGTGCTGAATGATAAAATATATTGAACAAGGCTCCTGAATTTTCAGAGCATCACAAATTCCCCAAAGGTTTACTCCCGAAGGAGCAACAGAGAAGCCGAATGCATATAATTTGATACTATTGCTGCCCCAGTTGAGCTATTTTCATCTTCAGTTTATTAAATTTGTGCAGGAAGAGGTCCCAGAATCTAGCAATCTATAGAAAGGACCTGGCATTGCCACTGTGGTCCTGTGTCCCTGTGCCTCTGTTGTCATCCATCAATTGTTAATTTATTCTTTTCCTGCATGAAGTATATTGAGCTATTTTGAGTAGTTTATTCCATGAGGAAGAATAGACATGTAATGTTAACAGACATAAGCTGCTAAGTTAATAAACATATAATGCTAAGTTAACATATCTGTGATGCAAAGTTCATCTTATAACCATGAACATAGCTAAATCGATAGATTGCCATGAAACTGCCATCTCTTTCCTCACTTTCAAATACACTCACTAGGGTGAGTATATCTCAAATATTTAGATTTATTTACACACACACACACACACACACACACACATATATATATATATATACATTTATACACACACACACACACATATATATATATTACCATATTACATAAAATTTAGAATTTTGCAAGGCATAAAGATTAGTTGTCCTACTTTTATGGGAAAAAGATGAGTTATAAGTAGCATGTTTTGTTTATGTTGTGTATATTTGAAGTAAATAGCACATTAGTATCTGATGGAGACTGAGAAAGAGTAGAACAACGTAGATTGATATGACCATGGTCTCAAATAATTACCCGTGGTCTTCTATTTTCAAACCAAAAAGAGTTAAGACCTTCTCTTGTGGATTCAATCCCATAATGAGATAATTTTATTATTGTGGTCTTTGTGTTCATTTTATAATTCTGGATTTATGCAGATTCTGATAGATAACTCCCCAACTTCTGTCTTTCAATCATACATAATAACACCATTTTAACTGTCACTATACATTTATTTATTTATTTATTTTAAGATTTTACAAAATTATGCCATATGCTTTTTATTTGCTTTAATGTTTTTCAACAAAAGTATAATTAAACACCTTTTTCTCTATTTTTTCCTCTCTCTGACTTCTGTGTACCTATCTAACCTCTCTTTCAGATTCAAGTTCTACACTTTTTGAATAGTTAAAGAAAATGGAGTACTTCTACACAATGGAATATTACCTAGTTGTTAAAAATAACATTACAAAATTTTCACGCAAATGGAATGAACTGGGAAAAAAAATCATCCTGAGGGACATAATCCGGACTTACAAAGGCAAACAATGGTATGTGGTGGGCATTAGCTGTAAATTAAAGAATAATTATGGTATCATTCACAAATGTAGAGAGGCTCAGTAACAAGGAAGGCTCAACAGGGCACACATGCATCTTCCTGAGAAGCGAAAATAGATCTGATTTCACAGCTGGGCTGGGGGAGGCGAGAACAAGAACAAGAGGAATCAGGTGAGAAGGATGGAGAGAGAGAAATCTGGGTGAGGCAACTAGAATTGGCAGAAGGATGGCATTTTGGGATGGAACTCCCAGGAATCCACAAGGATATCCTTAGATAATAATCCCAGTAATGTGGATTATGGAATCTGAACTGGCCATCTTTTGTTATAAGGCAAGGCTTCCTGAACAGGGCCTGGAGCACTAGCCCAGTGCTGTGATCCTGTGGCACTTCCCTTTCTACATTAGCATGTCCCTTTTAAAACTTTTTCAGGGACCATCATAAGAGAATGGGCAGAAGTACTTGGAGACAGAGCATCAGTTGACAGACATTTTAACTGGTTCTACATTCTGAATGTAAGTAGTGTTTTAATGAATATCTTCTGTGGGTCCTTTTCCTCTACCTTCTCCTCATTTTTCTTTGTTTTTTAAGACAATATATTCATGTTGCCATAGTTGGCCTTAGAATTTTATTGGTGCAAATGATTTTCTTGCTTCATTTTTCAAAATAGCTGTGTCATGAACTGTATACTGTTGCCTTCAGCTAGTTGGGTCTGACAAATTTTCTGCCAGGGGAAACTTTCCAGTTGTTCCATGTTCATCAGACAGAACTGAAAAGAGAGGTTCCATCCCACATGTAAGTAATGTTCTTTTTTTTTTTTTTGCCCAATCCTGCATATGATTAACTCTCTTGAAGAAACAAAGTGAATGCACACACAGACACACAGAAATACACACACACACACACACACACACAGAGAGAGAGAGAGAGAGAGAGAGAGAGAGAGAGAGAGAGAGAGAGAGAGAGAGGAATGTACACGAATGCACACACACACACACACTTGCACACACACATGCACATACAGAAACTCGGGGTGACCACATTGGAGTTTTATTATTCTTATAATCCTGGGAATACCTTTATAATGTTTGGTTAAGAAACAGAAAAATAATAATGTTAATTATAATATATTTAATTCTCAACACTAATTTATACAATGTTTAAACCGTTTTGTACTAAGTAATAAGTTTTGATTCTACTTCTTTTTTTAGCTCTCACGATTTTATCGAATGATCATATTTATCCTTGGGAGAACATAAATCAATGACAAACATTTATGACAGGAAATAAGAATTATATATACATTGAGACAGCAAGAGATTTAGTGAGAAAGAAAAGAGTTTGAGACAGGTTGCATAATAGGTATAAGGTTTACTTTGGGCTCATGGAACATATTTGGAGTTGGATAAAAGTGCTGATCATATAGCATTGAGAATATAATCAATGCCACAGGGGTGCACTTTTAAAAATTGTTAGTTTTGTGCTTAGCACATCTTACCACAACAAAAAGCTCTCCTAAAACACACACACACACACACACACACACACACACACACACACAAGCACATACTGTAATTACATTTACATATAAGCCTGAAGATGGACAAACAAATATTAAAATGGAAAACAAAAGAACAGGAAGAATTTAAAACCTTGGTTCCAGGTAAAGCCTATAATATGCTTTGGGCAGGGTAGTTGGTGGAGTGTAGTTAATAGTTTTAGCACATATGGTTTCAAGTGAAGTCCTTCTTGGAAAGACTTTACCTGGGTAGCAAATAGAATAGGAAAACCAGTGTTCTCCAATTCATCCTTAGCATCTTCTGCAGGTCTGGACCACTGGTCAGATAGGTCTTGATGACCAGTATACAATATAATAGCTCAGTTTTACATAAAGCTGTTCTCTTCATTAAACAACGTGACTATAGCATAAATGGATCAGTGTGCTGTCATAAGTCATCACAGCATGGTAGACTGTTTCTTGATGGAGCCCAGCTAGCTTCAAGACTGAGCATGTTAAGTTCATTTTAGATCATTAAGCTGCTTGCTAAGAAGAAAGTCCTATAAAACAACGTGGATGTCTTCTATACCACTTCTTTTTTGAATGAGTCTAAAGTTCTTGACTTCCTTGAGCCTGACAACATACTTCCCACATCTAACAATCCATTCAATGGACTCTTTTTGCATCTGACAATCAGCTGCCCTAGATCAGATCATTCTTCTTAACCACATTACATAATTATGTTTAGTTGAAACTGTCTGATGAGAACTCAATAATGGCCTAGGTTACACTCAACTATTAAATTTTATCCAAAAATAATTTATTTTTTTAGTTCTCTAGTGACATTAGCCTAAGCTGAAAGATAGAAAATAAATGCTCTATTCAGAAAAATACCATATGAAGGGTCTATGCTACATAGAAGGCCTGTTCCAGACAGATATGTCACCCTGGTCTTCATTTTCTTATTTTTCCCTTGTAAGTGAAACACCTCTATTCAAGTGTCTGCTGTATTTTCCCTTTATAATAGCTAAAATGAGGAAATCATACACAATATTTCCAACTTCTCAATTCTTCATAATGCAGTATCATTATGCGATAATGACATAATGCAACAGTAAGAGGTCTGTTATCACAGGACTAAAGCAAAAATGGAAGAGGATGAGAGAAAAACCAGGGTCGTTAGTTTAGCAACACTTAGGAATTCTTCTACATGCAGCTCAATGATTGTCTAGTGAACTATTTTGCTTAGGTTTGTGGTGGATTTTAACCTTTCTTGTTTTGCAGCATGATACTATTTTAGGAGGCTTTCTTTGCCTGTTTTTATTTTTCAGCTTGCTAGTAATTACCCTCTCAGTCAGTCTCCTCGGAGTGCCATTCTGTGTGCTTTAAACAAACACAGTTTCCAAGGACATAAGACTAAAGTCCAGGATAACAATGTAAGCATAATTGGTAAAACAGTCTGCTTTCTGATCGCCCTCCTCTTCCTCTTCCTCTTCCTCCTCCTCCTCCTCCTCCACTCTCTCTCCTTTTCTTTCTCTCCTCTCCTCTCTGTCTCTTTCTCCCTCTCCTCTCCTCTCCTCTTCTCTGTCTCTGTCTCTCTCTCTCTGTCTCTCTCTCTCTCTCTCTCTCTCTCTCTCTCTCTCTCTCTCTCTCTCTCTCTCTCCATATCCAAGTGTGTTTGTATACATGCATTTATTTTGGTATATGTGTCTAAAGGAGACAAAATATGTCTTTACTTTCCACTTATTAAAAAGATGTCATTCATATTTGATTTAGCCCCCACAATTTTATAACATAATTTAAATTAAATATATATTAAATATACATATATATTATATATACATATATATAATAGTTACATTGGGAGATTTGGGAGTTCAATATGTAAATTTGGAGGAAAGAAATCAAGAATTGGTGAAGAGAAACTGTCTTTGCTTTCAAACTTAACGATAAACCTCTGGGCTTAGTGTTCTATACTCCTTGTTTTCTGGGGCAGAAGTGCCTCCTCATGGCCCTCAACACCAAGTCTGCCCCTTTGCCCTTACCTTTGTATCCACTTCTCAGATCACTGAAATAATTTTACTTCTGGCCAATTGAAGCAGGACAAATCCTTGTTCCATACTTCTGTGAAGAGAGCAGTATCTGTAAGCATTTGTCAGTTACCTTTAGGGTCATTCTACTATGTTCTTAAAATACACCGCTGGACATTCTGTTCCTCTAATCTGCAGTCCCAGGAGTCTCCCTTATTGTGTCTCATTTCCTTTGTCCTTCTTGTTCTATATCCCCTTCTGATATAATGCTATCACTATTTCCAGCTCAAGTTGGGATGGCTGATGGAAACATATGAAATCTGTTCATGGAGTGAATGACCATGCTCCTTTTGCCTTTTCTACAGAACTGTCTGTCTCATATTGTACAGTAATTTTCCATGAAGTAGTAATATTTAATCTCACAAGTAAAATTTATTTCTTTTTTTCTTCTTACTTTAAGCAGTCGAAAAGAAATAATACCACAACAATATATCATTTACAAGTTCCTGATAATTATCCATGACCATCACCTATAAGCTCTACTTTCCATAAAAGAGTGGGACACTCTTTAGCCAAGATCTTTGTGAGATTATTGGAATGATAATCTCTATTCTGAGTTCTAGAATAATACTATTATTTGCATTTAGGGCCTCCCCCCAAGCACTTTAAATACCCCAGTAAATTACATGTCTAAAAGATGCACCTGACCAACCCCCATTCCTGATTATATCAATCACTGGAAGCACAAAACACTTCCATAAAGACAGATTGTTTCTACTCAAGAACTTCTATTTCTGAACTTTGAACTATATCAGAGTTTCAAAATTGTACATATATCCCATCAGGCAACTCAGGAATGTTCAAAATTTGTCCATGATAAATTGCCTCAATTGGAAAGGTTTGATATAAACCAAACATTTTAGCATGCTTATATTGTTCTGTGAATTAGTTCCCATACAGTAGATATATTAAAAAAAATAAAGAAAATTAATAAAATAAAGTTCTGGGTCTAATTATTATTAATTTTCCATACTAAAGTAATAATAAATTGTAAGTCAGTTCATAAACTCACTCTTTTATAAATATTATTTTTAGAGCTCAAATGAATTTATATATAAATTTGGGGGTGGCTCATTCATGAGTACTACAGTTTTTTATTTCCATTCATCCTTTCCCCTCCAGTGTTTCCAATGTTCCCTAATTCTAATATTTTCATATCCATGGCCTATTCTTCTTGTGCTTGTGCTTGTGTATGTATGCATACACACACATGCACACACACACACACATACATATATGTAATTTGCTGAGGCCATTATATGTGTGGTTAGGGTTGACCACTTAATATTAGAAACATATCAGAGGGCTTGTTCTTAAAAAAGATTGGTTCATTCATCTCTCAGTATCCATTATCATCCATGGCTCTTCAACTAGGGGTGTAGACTTGTAAAATTTTTCTACAGTCCACCTTGGCATGTCAACCTCTTCAGTCACTCTGTTGGTCTTATTAAGGCCACAGTACTATTTCATGGGAATATACATATGTATAGCATTATCTTGCAGCAGAATCCATAATAGATTTTATAATTTTTCTACCTCTTCTGTGGTGTTTCCTGGGACATAGATGTTGTGGTTGTTTTGTAGATGTGTCTGTGGTAAGGGCACATTCTTGTCATTTATTCTCTACATTTTTAGCCTTTTTTCCCAGTACTGGAACAGAGTCATATATATCATTGAGAGGAATATACTTATTATCTAACCCTTAAAGCAATGTGTGATAATCTCTGATGTGTACAGATACATAGATAAACATTTAGTTGATAGAAATAACATAAAAATATGAAAATAGACATTTGCACATAGGTCAAATATTTACTAGTGACTTTGGACATTGTGCCCATTATGAGAAACACAGAATTGGTGTGACTATTGCCTATTGGTTTTCATATAACTCTTCACTGCATTCCAATATGCCCCATACTGCAATGTTTATAATATTACTAACATAAGCAAGTCATTTTCAGGACAAAGAATCATCATTATAGATGTTCTATATTTTAAATGAGTATCATAAGTGAATATGTGCTATAATTTGTTAAGATTAAATAATATTTCTGTGTGAAAAATATAATTTGAGCGATGTGTGCCTGATTATCTTCAAAATACCCTATGATTTTTCCTGTATGATTTTATGGAATACTCTTGCCTTATCATAACAGAACAGTGAATACTCTCCCCATTGTTTGTCAGAGGTATCTCAGAGAAGTGGAAACTCAATAAATCAATTCCAAGCATATCAATTAAAAGATTTTATATCATTAACAGAAACATAAATTAGCTTTTCTTTCTTTCTTTCTTGTGTCCCTAATTGCACTGCCTCAAATATGCTTCTGAGAATCATCTCTGACAAAACCACATATTTTTTGAGGCTTTTTGTTTTTTCAGGCTAGAACTTTAGACAGTAACTTGAACTAATCTCTTCTGTCCTTATGAAACACTGGTCCTTATTTGGGAAAAAGCCAAAATTTACTATATAAATACAAAAATAAGTCAAAAACAAACAAAAGAAATACAGATTATGACAACTTTCATGTAGCAAACAACCAGAGGAAAGATAAAAGAAAAAAAATCAAGGAAGCAACATTAGAAATAATTTAAAACTAGATGCTGAGATGACAAGTTAATAAATAGAGAAAGGAAGCAATTGTGCTAACTACTACAGTTATCTTAAAGGAAACCTAAAAGAATATCACTAGAAGGGAAAGGAATCATGAGTAAATAATGACTTGAAGATCGTGTACTGTAAGGATTGCAATTTCTCCCACTGAATGAGAATCAATCTTAATAAAACCATGCTTCTAATGTAGAAATTATAGGAAAAATATTCAAAATAGCCACAAATTATATGAAATATCTTAGGGTAACTATAACCAAGCAATGGAATAACTTATAAAACAAAGACTTCTAGTCTTTGAAGTAATTGAAGAAGATATCAAAAGATGAAATGGTCTTCCATACTTGGAAGATAAGAATAATCAGCATAGTAAAAATAAACAGTCTAATAATATTCAAGAAAATCCTCATCAAAATTCTAACAAAATTTTACAGACCATAAAATGACAAAATGACAATACTGAAATTTTCTATTTTTTTTTAACAAGGAAACCATAAACACACAGTTTTAAAAAAAGCATAATCCTGACCTAACAAGATGTCAGCATGTAGAAAATATTCAAATATATCCATGTCTAACACCCTACACAAATCTCAGGACAAATGCACCTAAGACTTCAACTTACAAACAAATACACTGAACCTAATAGAAGAGAATAGTCATGAACACACTGACATGGAGACACCTTATTAGAACAAGAACAGCACAGCTCCTAAGATCTGTAATTAATAAACAGAATCTCATAAAACTGAAAATCTCTTTGTAAGGCAGCGGACACCAAAAATAGGAAAAAATGGCAGCCTGAACAATGGAAAATTTTTTGCAGAATCCACATCTTACATTAGACTAATATCCAAAGGCTATAAAGAAATCAAGAAACTAGAAAATAATAAAACACAAAATCTAACTGAAAAATAGAGTACAGATCAAAACAGAGAATTTCCAACAGAAGAATCTCAATTTTCTGAGAAATGCTTAGAAAAGTATTCAACATCCTTAGTCATTAGCGAAATACATATCAAAATGACTCTGAGAATACATTTTAACCTGTCAAAATGGCTAAGATAAAACACACACACACACACACACACACTCACACACACGACAGCTCATGCTTGTCAGGCTGTAGAGCAAGGGGACAACTATTCTTTTACTGACATGGGTGCCAACTTGTACAGCCGGTATGAAAATCAATGTGGTGGTTCCTCCAAAAATTGGGAATTAATCTACCTCAAAACCCAGCCATCCTACTCTTATGTATATACACAAAGGATGTTCTGTCCTTCCACTTGGACATTTCCTCATTTAAGTTAACAAGACTTTTATTCGTAATATCCAGAAACTAGAAACAACCTAGAATGGATAGAGAAAATGTAATACATTTACACAACCAAATAATCCTCAGCTCTTAAAAACAATAACATCATGAAATTTTCAGACAGACACAACTAGAAACAAATCATTCTGAATGAGGTAACCCATACTCAGAAAGTCAATCATGGTGTGTGATCACTTTTTTTTTAACAACTTTATTTTACAAAACAAAGATAAATGTTCAGATTTTAAGCATTTTTTGCATAAAATTATACAATACATTTTTGTCAGTACTTTTTTTTTTAAAGGTTTGATAGTGTGATAAAGATCCCACCAGTAACAATGAGCATAAAGTACATGTAAAACAAGATGCAACCTGGAAATAGTCAAAGTTTTCTCGGTGTGTAAAGTTTTTTTTTTTTTTTTTTTTTTTTTTTTTTTTTTTTCAATGAGCAGACAGTACATGTAATACAGGGTACAACCCAGAATTTGTCAATGTGTTCTTGGTGGGTAAGGATTGAGCATGACTATTTTTTTTTTGTTTTTTTTTTTTTCTTTATTTCTTGGACTTCATACAGTCTGTGAGTCATCACTTTTAAGAAGACAATTTCTGTAAAATAAAAGATAATAATGCTACAATCTATAAACACAGAGAAGCTAAGAAAGCATAAGGTCTCAATGAGGGACATATGGATCTTCCAGGGAAGGGAAAATAAAATAGATTCTGTGGTGGACTAGGAATGGAAACGGAAGGGATTAGACAGGGATGAGAATAGAGAAAGAATAGTTGGAAAAACTGTTGAAATTGAGAGGCATTTGGAGTGATGTAGAAACTTAAAGCAGTGGAAAGGCTTTTAAATCTATAAGGCTGTCCCAAGAAATGGGACCATTTGGTGTGGTGTGCCTGGGGACATCCTGGTAGAGACAGGGATGGGGGCAGAAATGTGGAATGTGAAAGAGTCAGAGGGTAGACAGGGAGGGGCATAAAACTGGACTGTAAAAAATGGTTAAGATATTAATTGTGTTCTTGTGTGTGAGGGGACCAATGAGCAGCTAAAGAAAGGAAAGTCTATTAAAAATATGATGTGTATACAGGTTACACTGAGCACCTGTGGGGACTGTGGAAACTTTAAGTCCTCTCTTCTCAACAAATAGTGGTAAAGATGACTTTGACATTGATATTGACAATATGGAGGAGAGTGGTGATAATCATGGCAGTCCTTACCATTCCTCAGTCCAAAGGCAACTGAATACAACGCCAATCTTTAGAATTATTGTGGCTGTGAACACAATTGGAATTTTATAGACAGATGTCTCCAAACCTAACTTATCTTTTCAAAAGTCAACAAAAGAAATATAAGAAAGGGTCTGTCCAAAAAAAGCATATCACTGTGGTTTTGTATGTCATCAGATATACTTTCTGTGTTATCTGATCTATGCTCGTAGTCATACAATGCAACATTTTTCAGAGTTCAAAATGTCAGGACACTGAGTCTTGAAACGTGTCTGAAACTTTCTCAAGTTTGCACAGATTATTAAAACTAAATTGAATCATTTTCATAGAAAACAATAAGCTGTTTATAGGCTGAATTGAAATGGGTACTTCAAAAGAGAACATGGGAAAGTGGCTTTTAAAATGCTCAGAAAGGCTGTAATGGGACTCACAATCTCTTTACTCAGACTGTTCTATGTTCTCCTGGAATTGTCACTCCTATTAGCAGAGTTCATATTGGGCTTACTGATGGTGAAGTAATGCTAACTTTGAAATTTTTCTAAAAGCAGTAGAGAGACCAAATTAATTTAACTCCTTTCCCGATTTACCTAACTAGCCTCAGTGTAATTGCATGTGTTTCTAAAATTAGGAAGAGGGCCAGAATATCATCTGTAAGGAACTATGGACTTAGAATTGGAAGGACTTAGAATTGAACTATGTCAGTTGACAGAGTCAACTTGTCCCTCCTTATAAGTATTCCACCATTGCAACCATCACCAAGTTATAAAAATCTAAAAGCAATTAAATTATGTAAAAATCAATATGTTTTAATTTATGTCTCACAAATAAAATATTAAATATAACACAATCCATTCTCTTTCTCATAGTTTTTATAATACAAAAACTGGGGGTTATGAGATATAACATTTAAATGAAGTGGAAAATAAATACTTTGGATATTCATAGGCATTTTTCTGAGTCTGGAACACCTTCTATACTTGTGTTTATTGAGAGATGATTGCTGGCTGCCATGAAGAACCCCTAGATGTATGTATCCATGACTCTCACTCATTAGAGCTGCTATGTCCTGATTTAGACGCTGTAGAAACACTCATATTCTCAGCTTCTCTGTGGCTTCTCAACTCAATTACCCAGGAAAACTTGTATCCCATTTGGTCCACAGGAAACTTGGGAAATTGGTACATATAAAAAGACTTTTTGAGATATTTCCTTCTGAAGTTGATATGCAGAAATATCTCAGATCAGATGTAGTGCTATGACCTTTTATCTCCTCAGAAGGAATGAGAAGAGAACCACTGCACCCAAGCTTCATAAGTATATGACTTGGGCTGAGACCAGGATGTTTCTCTAATTATTCTTATGCAGAGACATGAAAGCTTCCAGATTCCATTCAACCTCATCTTCTGGAAACCAGGCCATGAAAGCTTCAGCTTCAAGTCTCCATCTGCTAACATAGGCCAAGAATGCTTTGGCTCCTAAGACTTACTGCTGAAGAAACTCACCCTTTTGAACTCTAGCTGGCTGGTTCAACTCAGCTGTTTTGGCTCAACCTCCTCTCCAAACTGACTTATTCAAACTGACTTCTCTCAGCTTCTGACTAAAATCTTCTTGGAAAGATTGCGTGAACTCCTCAACCTAGACTGCACGTAACAGCGGTGATGACACAAACTGAATGAAATGGAAGAGAACTGTAGGAACTCAATAGAAATCAACACCATTCAACAGACTGCACAGAATTCAACTCCACCTCTCTCCTTGTACTGCTTTTAAGTAGCCTTTCAAGAGGCTGTAGTCATGAGAGTTTAGCAGATACCATTTCTGATTCATTCTATCAAATCTTTCTCTGGTTTGTCATTTTGTATGCCCCTCAATTAGACATAATTTTCAAACGCTACTTCATTCAACAAACTAACCTTACCTCCATTGTTTAAAATTGAGCATGTATATTAAGGGCATGTCCATATTCCAGGCAGATTATACTGTAATCCAGGGTATGTCTATATGCCAGCAGGAACACACAGACCCAGAATGTCCTTGGATATGATCCTTTGCCAGAACAGCTTTGTAGGTGGATTCAAATCTCTCTACAATCCACACTTACCTAAAGCACATTCCTATTCTGTTTTATCTTTACCACATCTTCCCTTTCCCAGTTTCACATGTTTCTATCAGATGTCTGTTTCATCTTGTTATTCCATCTATGCATCTGTCTAGCTTTGTTGCTAGGATACAATTTTCACTACTTATCTTCCCATTGAAAGCAAAGACCACCTAATATTTACCTTTGTACTTCATTTTTTATAGAAATAATAAGTCCTAAAAACTGTGTTCCTCATGACAAATGTCCACCTCAGTGGTAACCAGCATTTTCAGAGTTACTGCAAGATGTACTACATGATACAATATTGTTGTTGTTGTTATTATTATTATTACTATTATTATTATTACTTTTATTTTTTACAGACCAATTCTAGTGTATCATCCTATAGTTCCACTTCTAATTCTTCCTTCCCCTTGTTTCCAAGAGGATGTCCCCACCCCCACACACCCCTACCCAGCCTTCCCAATCACTGGGGCCTCAAGTCTTGTGAGGGTTAGTCATGTCCCCAATGGTTAAATTAGGGAAAAGCTGGAAGAAGCTAGGAGGATGACTACATGGGAAGATCAGCAGTCTCACTGATTCCAGACTCCTCATTTCCCAGACCCTGAGTCAACAACCAGGCAGCATATTCTAGTTGGTACAAGACGCCCAACACAAATACAGCACGTGACTGCATGTCCTGTCCTCAGTGAGACAGTAATCTTTTATATGACTTTGGATTAAGAAAACATTACAAATACTAATGGAACTGGTGATACACTCCAACAAGAAAACTAAGTGGGCCTTTTCACTTACTAACATAGAGTTTAAGATGACTACATGAACCATAAAAGAAGGAAATAAATCTTGAAAGTTTATACTCTAGTCCTTTGCTAGCACTGCTTTTCTATCTTGGATCCATATAACCATTCATTTGAATAGAATTGACAGAAACCAATGACCAAAACTAAGGAACTGATGGTTTTCACCTAAAATTGGTCTGTCCCTCCTCAAAGTACATTTTGAATAGCTCTAAAGCTTTAATAAATAATTTGCTTAGATTGCATTAGCTATTTCTATAAAGTAATTTGAACCTTTGATATTTATTATACTAAGATATACTGGAGTCCTATGCTGTGGTGTGACTAGTGTTTCTTATTTTCAGGATTTATATTTTTAACAGCTGTGGCTTATAAGAGTGTGAGTATTTTAGAGTGAAGACATGCTCAACTCACACATTAATGCTTTAGGCTGTGCAAAATATCTCAATCAATAAACATTTTAAAAAGAGAAAAAAATCAATATTTTTGAAATTCTAGAGAACAAAAAATGCCCTTGTACTTCAAGTAAATGCCAAAGATCACAGACTATAACTGCATTACTTTTAATTTTAGCATCAAGATATAGTTGTGTTGACCACTGTGTATAATAGCTTAATACTTTGTCATTTACTATACATTACAGAGTACAACACAGTTCTTTTTTTAACAACTTTATTTTACAAAACAAAGATAAATGTACAGATTTTAAGCATTTTTATATAAAATTATACAATACATTTTTGTCAGTACTTTTTTCAGATTTTAAAATAATTTTTACATAAAACAGTATGACAACACTGTGAATATATAATAATTGAGATGTATATGGAATCATGTACTTAAAGCCACAATGAAATGACTGAAGAGACATACTAAAGATGATTTGTATTGTGGTAATGGTTTTCAAGTCACTAAAACTGAAACATGTTAAAGGTGATTTGTAGTGTGTAACCTTATCAGTAGAGAACTATGACATTTGTAGGCCTCTGTTGAGTTTTCGATATACCTACCATGGGTTTTTGTGCCAATCATGGATTGATTCCTTGTTACAAGGTTCATATTGTGCCAGAAAATGGTTGATTCCCCCAAGAACAGTCAGGCCACTATTGTACTAACAGATACATTGTTATTGTACTAATAGGTACAGGCATGTCAGTATTTTTTATACCCACACACAAACACAGACACAGACACACACACACACACACACACACACCTACCCCCCACACACTAAATTTTGGTAATGTCTAAAAACCTAGAAAGTAGTGAAGATGCTAAAAGTACACACACAGGAAGTAGAACACACAGGAAGGGAAGTATGGTGCATGCCATACAAAAGCAAAGAACAATAGAGATAAAGGTACAAGGGAAAAAAAGGTTCTAAAACACTCCTTATTTGAAAGTATCATAAGAATATCTCAGGCATGTCAGTATTACAGCTTGCAGTATCCACAGCTTTGTAAGGCCATTGATGCATTTTCCTCCCAAACAGTTTGCTGAAGAAATTCTCATACTAAGGATGCAAGCTAGCAATGTATGAACTTCCAACTTAGCTCCACCTTGATTTCTTTCTGTACCATAACCAAGCTGTGTGATGGCTTCGGCAACAGACTGCATGACCCAAAACTAATAGAGATATTTATTTCATAATCTATGGTTTCTGGGTACATTTTATTGAATGAAGCTTCAATTAGAATAAGTAAACATGCAAGCAGACTCAGCAAAACCTAGTGTCTTCTGTCTCCTGTCTGTCCATGTAAATTGGAAAGTTTGAATGGGTTTTACTTACTCTCTTTTCCACAATTCCCATCAGAAGAAAGCAAACATATTGACCAGTAAAACAGTTCTCTCAGGTATTCTTTCCAAATTCTGATCTTTTAAGATATATTGGAATCACACATCAAAAACTTACATGTTTTAAGGAATATAGACTTACTATTCTGTCTGAGGCATTTACAATCTAACCCAATGTATTTGTATTTCCTTTTATTCCCTTCTGGGCAGTCTTGTGTTCTCCTGCATCCTCAATGTTGAATACATTATTTTTTTGCATAAAACTATATGATTATATTTTTGTTAGTACTTGATTTTTCACAGGGTTGATAGCATGCACTGAAAACTTACTAGTTACAATGAGCATAAAGTACATATAAAACAAAACATACATGAAAATAGTTGAACTTTTCTTGGTGTGTAAAGAATGACATAATGATTTTTAAATACCAAGGATTGCCACAAGGCTGCACTCTTAGGTCTTGAATTATTAATGCTTTAAGTCTAGGTGTACTCCACTCTGAGAAAGTGCTATAGACTAATTTTTTCTAAGAAGGACTGAGGCATCCACATGGCGTCCACATTTTGGCCTTCCTTCTTTTTGAGAATGATATGGTCTGACAGTTGTTTCTTCAGTATTCAGAGCTTTGTGGGGCTAATATCCAGTTATCAGTGACTGAATATCATGATTTTTTTCCTTTGTGACTTGGTTACCTCACTCAGTATTATACTCTCTAGTTCCATCCATTTGCCTAGGAATTTTGTAAAGTCATTGTTTCTAATAACTGAGTAGTACTTCGTTGTGTAAATGTACCACAATTTCTATATCCATTACTCTACTGAAGGACATCTTGGTTCTTTCTACCTTCTGGCTATGATAAATAAGTCTGCTATGAACATGGTGGATCATGTTTTCTTATTATATGTTGGAACATCTTTGGGGTATATGCCCAGAAGTGGAATAACTGGGTCTTCAGGTAGTACTATATGCAATTTTCTGAGGAACTGCCAGACCAATTTCCAGAGTGGTTGTACCAGCTTACAACCCCACCAACAGCAGAGGAGTGTTCCTCTTTCTCCACATCCTCACCAGTACCTGCTGTCACCTAAGATTTTGATCTTAGCAATTCTGACTGGTGTGAGGGGAAATCTCAGGTTGTTTTGATTTGCATTTCCCTGATGACTAGGGATGTTGAGCATTTCCTTAGGTGCTTCTGAGCCTTTCAATATTCCCCAGTTGAGAATTGTTTTTGTAGCTCTGTACCCCATTTTTAATAAGATTGTTTGATTCTCTGGCATCTAACTTCTTGAGCTATTGGATAGTAGTTATTTTTTATGTGAATCTTTGCATGGGTTTTTCCTGTTACAGGTTTGTATCTGATTTCCAGTATATTTAAAAATCTACCATTTTAGGATAGATGCTGATAAATAACTGTCAAACGGAAGATGTGCCATTCTAAAAAGGTTTCTTTGGTTTATTTTTTTTGTTGTTGTTGTTGTCTTTGTTTTTTTGTTTGTTTGGTTTTTGTTTTGGCAGATATATAAAATTTCTGTACTTCAAATCAAAAAGTATCAACAACTCCTTTAGTGTGCTTTCACACCTTAACTTATGTATTTCCCAATCAAAAGTTTACATAAGAATATTCTCTTATTTTTGCAACAGTGTAGGTAGATATGTTTTGTTCTGTTGTTTTGTAGGTTAAATTAATAAAATACTAAGTACCATTTAGGTAAAAACTTAAAATTCTTCTCATCTTTGCTATCATTTAGTTCTATGTAAACTGGTGCTATTTTAATTAGGCATTCATTTCCATTCTGTGTTTAAATAAATTCTCACATCTCCAGGCCTTAAATTCATTTCAAAGTGTTTTTATAAGATGCTTTATTATTCATTCTTTCTTATATGTTATATATTCCATGTGAAAAATTTTAGTTTTTCCTTGTTGTTTTTATTTTTAAAAAATTTATTAATATTTTAAAAGGTGATTGAAATAGTTTATTTAAGATATTGATGTGGTAATATGAGTAAACATTTTTCATTGTTAAACAAAATCTAATTATAAAGACCAAGATATATATACATATATATATCTATATATATACATATATATAGATATATAAGTTTTTATTAAATATTTCTCATATGGTATAGTATTTTAAGATAACTTCTAAGGATGTATTCAAAAACTTGATCTATGTGTTCAATAGTGAGAAGCTTTTCTTACTATGGACTTTGGCAGATGTGTGTAGGATTTTAGAATGTTTCTTCACAGGTTGTCCTCAATCTCCTAGGCTCAAGAACTAATTCTGCTGTTGACTCATGAGTTATTGGGACCACAGCTGTTAGCTATCAACTGTCTAATAGAGATATTCTTAAGAAAATGCTTTGGTCCTTTTTTAAATCTGGAAATACTACTGAATTTCAATTCAAGAAATATGTCTCAAAGGTCATTGGTACCTTATGTGTTGAAGAAAAATCTTAACATTACTTAGGGCAGAATCAATGCTGTCTGCTGATCAATTCTTCATCGAGTCAACTCTTATTTACCACTTACTCCCATACCACCCCAATCCCTCTGCACTTTTGTTATTGTTCAGTTTTGTTGCTGTAATGACCACACAGATCTTCATGTTCCATAGGCATTTATTGGTGCACTTGGATTGCCACACCTTAATTGAACACTCCTGTTTACGAATCTACTTTCGACTCTGTCTTTCAGAGTGCCATAGACTATGGTTTCTTTTTCTGGTATCCATAGGTCCTATAAGTTGATTAGTAGTTTTGGTTCATCAAAACATGCTGTAGGCTTTTCTGTTTTTATTGAAACTTAATCTGGTTTTGTCAATATTGTCAACTTTATTGGTGAGCTATTGTCCACTAAAATTCAAAACCTATACATTCTGTGAGAAATATCATTTAGTTTATTGGATGTCTGTGAGATGGAAGTAGTTGAGCTTTCTTTGGGCATCCACAGAGTACAACACCAGGTAGGTGAAGTTGGGTAGCTTATTTTCAAAGTGCTGCCTAGTCTGTCAGCCTGATAGTTCTGATTCATATATCTCACATTCTTTTTGGAGTATTGACTAAGTACAACCTGCCATTCTCATGGAGATGAGAAACGACAAAGAGGAAGCTAAAGCAATAAAATATTTGTACAACATATTTAGAGTTTGCTTTTTGACATTGCTTTATATATTGCTTTGATCAAAGAAAGCCATGTGCTTGAAACACAATTTAAAATGTATAGAACTATACTCTACCTTTCTAGAAAACAAATGTATTATGATAGAGCAAGTGGTCAGAAAGAAATAATGCAGAATTTGCATCAATAACTCAGCCTTTTACATTGACCTGACCAACTCACCTGGCCTTTGTTGGGTCTAAAAACACATGATCTATTGCTGCAAGCATATAAAATATAGTGATCCTTGAAAACAATTCATAGTTTTCTCACGTTGCAGGCATCAGGGAACCTTGTTTTTTTATTTCTGCAAACTATAGTTGTGAGAGCTATTTTACTTGCCTTTTGAGTTCTTACCTCTTTAGGATACAATCTCCATCAATACACTGTGCATGTTTGTCACATTGTCATGTGACCTCAGTAAATGTTTTTAATCACTATATTTTTTTGAAAAGAATATGCTTAGTTCTACAGATGTATACAGGTGGTATGAAATGCTAAAGACAACTTTTCAATGGGGTTGTAGAAAAGTCACCTGTTGAGTACATACCACCTGCTGTGAATTTTCTGAAGTTTTGTTTTATAGTAGGTCATGACAAAGTTTATCTAGTCATTATGTCTCAAACATGTCAAACATCTGACCATCTTGTAGCTTTTTCCTATTTACATACTTTTTCTCTATTGCCCTGCTTCATGAGATCCAACTTGATTCAGATAATAGCTTTGCAAATTCCCATGCCTAGGACTCTAATGGCAGCCTGCATTAGAGTAAGCATTTGGCACTATTTAAGGACATAGGCTTTGTAATGAGATACTTAGATTTATAAAAGACCTGGAGTATAATTTGTTTCCTTCTAAAAGTTAAGCTTCTAAAGTGAAATGTTTCCATTGTGAGTTAGAACTGATCAAAGGATCTCTTTCATCACTGCATCCAGATCATTTGTGATAGCATGTATTATTTATTACCCTCTCCTTGCTTGTTCTCAGCAATGCTACTTCTACAGTTATATTTTATCAATCTATGTCAATCTGTCCATGCCGGTGTCTACATACCAATATACACATATGCATTCTCTTCTTCAGTAAAAAAATAATACTGAATCCTGTTTCTGATCATTTATCTCCACACTACTGCATTTTTCTTGTACTTTTCTATATTTATCCTTTCTGATGTGCATTATGTAACCATGACCCCTCATTAGTACAACCTACAAGTTATGTACCAAATTACCACTCATGCTATTAAATTTATAGGTTCATGATTAATTCCTTGGTTGGGAGGAGAATGTAATTATAGAGAGAGTTCTGAGGCTAGAGTTCAAATATGTTAACTTCAGGTTTGGGGACATTTGAAGGAGAAGAATATGAGACACTGTCATGTGTAACCTGGGATATTTAGTAGAATCATTATCTGTATACAGCAGATTTTAGTAATGTTCCTTTCCTAGTGGAAAGAATCCATTATGTTCCCTCCAGATATTATCAAATAAATGTCTCTTGAAGAGCACAGGTGTCACCAGTTAAGTACTGATCCACTGACATTTGAGGTGTGTGATTAAATTTTTATCAGCATTTGATCTCAAGCAAGTCCCCTCAGTCCTCTCCAGCTGCAAATTCCTCATTTGTGAACTATGGATAATTTCACCCACTACATATAAATGCTGAGGTGACTAAATGAGGTACTTATTGTGGTATATATTGTGTAGCATAGTAATAGTACAATGTTCTACTAATTAAAATTTAGAGCTTTCTCTGGTTTGTTGTCACAGTTGGAGAAGAAGGTGCTAAAATGCATCCAAGGTATAAGGAGAACTTTTGCCAGTTTGAAACTTTTTGACTTTTCTCCAAACCTGGAATCCTTTTCCACTTGATTTGACCCATGTTTGCAACAGTGCTAAAGTTGGCAGTGTTTTAAGTAACCTTCACGCACCACCTGTCTTTTCTGGCAACCACAACTTAAAAGAAGTCAGAAGTGGGAGGGAAAACAAAACACAGTGGAACACACTGGTGGCTCAGTAAAGGGGAGAGACTGCCTATAATAGATTAAATTCACTTCTGCACAAAAAAGTGCATTTATCTCCTAGGCTACTTCATAGAATTTACTGTTAAGAGAGAGATTATGCTTGATATTTAAAAAAAAAACATTTCCTTAATGAGAAAAATGAATTGCTATATAGGACAGGACCATTACATCTTCTCACTGTAGCTCGGGAGAAGGGTGAAGCAGCTGGCTATGTAAAATGGCATTAAACTTCAATTTTATGGAAACATGTGACTGAAATTATAAATAAAATGCTGAGATGTGAAGTAACAATGGGTGCTTTAGAATATGTAAATACTATTCTATATAGTGAATGGTGTGTGGGCTGGGGAACTTTGGCAATATAAAAGGAATGACCAAAATGGATTAAGCTGCAGGCTGTAGAGCTCAGGAATATTAGTCAAGTTACCCGGCATAGTATAAATATTAAAAATCAAAATAAAATAAATAGGGCAACTTGCTGCAAACATATATTTGTTGATTTTCCTATTTTAAGCAAATCAACTAGAGGTATTTCTACTCCATAGAGGATCCTAAAATGTTTCTAGAGTCTCCTTTTTTATGAATAGTAAGGAATGTAGTAGGGTGCATTGAATTAAAAATTCCTTTTTTTCTGAGGTGAACAGGAAACAAAGGGAAAAGAAAATGTCAAAATATCACTATTTACAGATGATGTGATAATATACTTAAGTGACCCCAAGAATTCCATCATAAAACTTTTATAGCAGATAAACAACTTTAGCAAAGTGGCTGGATGTAAAATTAACTTGAGAATCTCAGTAGAATTCCTCTACTCAAAGGATAAACAGGCTGAGAAAGAAATTAGAGAATTGACACCCTTCACAATAGTCACAAAGAACATGAAATACCTTGGTGTGACCCTAACCAAGCAAGTGAAGGATCTGTATGATAAGAACTTCAAGTCTCTGAAGAAGGAAATTCAAAAAGACCTCAGAAGTTGGAGACATGTCTCATGCTCATGAATTGGAAGGATCAACATAGCTGATCTACAGATTCAATGCAATCCCCACCAAAATTTCAAGTCAATTCTTTCTAGAGTTAAAAAGAACAATTTGCAAATTCATTTGAAATAATCAAAAACTTAGGATATCAAAAACTATTTTCAACAATAAAGAAAAAACTTGTGGGGAGAATCACCATCCCTGACCTGAAGGTGTATTACAGATCAATTGTGATAAAAACTGCATGGTATTGGTATAGAGACAGGCAGGTAAATCAATGGAATAGAATCGAAGAACTAGAAATGAACCCACACACCTATGGTTACAAGATCTTTGACAAAGCAGCTAAATCATTTAATGACAAAAGGACAGCTTCTTCAACAAATGTTGCTGGTTCAACTGACAGCATACAGAAGAATGCAAATTGATTCTTTCTTGTCTCCTTGTACAAAGCTCAATTCAAGTGGTTCAAAGACCACTACATAAAACCAGATACACTGAAACTAATAGAACAAAAAGTGGGGAGAGCTTAGGACATATAGGCACAGGAAAAAAAAAAAGTTCCTGAATAGCACACCAATGCTCTAAGATAAAGAATTGACAAATGGATCTCATGAAATTCCAAAGCTTCTGTAAGGCAAAGGACACTGTCAAAAGGACAAAACAGCAACCAACATATTGGGAAAATATCTTTACTAATCCTACATCTGATAGAGGGCTAGTATCCAATATATACAAAGAACTCAAGAAGTTAGACTTTAGAAAATCAAATAATCCTACTTAAAATGAGATACAGAGCTAAACAAAGAATTCTCAAGTGAGGAATATTGAATGGCTGAGAAGCACCTAAAAATGCTTAATATCTCTAGTTATCAGGGGAATGTACATCAATGAATGCATATGCAACAGAGGATACCATTTTCTGGCATCAATGGGAGGAGGGGCCTTTGGTCCCACAAAGGCTTGATTTCCCAGTGAACTGGAACACCAAGGTGCTGAGGTGGGAGAAGGTGGTTGGGTGAGAGAGCACCTTCATGGAGTCATGGGGAAGGTGATAAGATTGGGGGGAGGGGGTAACAACCTAAATGTAAATACAAAGAATATCCAATATTAAAAAATCCTCTTTTTCTTCCTTCTTTCTCTCTGCCTTCCTGTAGTTCTTCCTTTCATAAAGTCTGCCTGTCTGCCTTCCATTATATCTATGTGCCTTCCTTTCCCCATACAACAACCATGCACTGAATATGGACAGCCATTGCAGATGATATATTAGGTAAACACTAATAAGCAATTGGGTAAGATTGACCTAACAACTTCTATGAAACAATTATCTTCATTGATAATATTAGTAATTTTGACTTTGTCAGCAACAAAATAAAATATATATCTTAAAATGAGGCTAATATATTTGAATATACCAACTTTCTTATATCCTTCAATGTAATGCATATGATTTGACTCTATCTTTTTTGCTTTATTCTCAAAATGGTTCCTATTGTTTCTTTAAAAATACAAAGCAGAAAGAGAGGACCATCCCATGGCATCTAACCTATCTGAGTATATATACACATGTATACATAAGCCTACAAATAAATACACATAATCCATAAATCTCAACTGTTCTCATGTTCCTAAAGATAGATTAAAATATATTTTAGCTTTTTAATATTTATTAAAATATGATTTTAATTGCTTTAAGAGAGAAGATTAAATCAAGCACAAGAGTTTATTGTGTGGAACAAAACAAGCTTCCATCTCATGCATTTGAACATGTTTGCTCTACCCTTTGCCATTTTATTATTTTCATTAATAGTGATCTCATATTCACTTTCCCGAGGATGTTCTGGGGCCTTAAGTCTTCTTACTCTTTTATGAGACATAAAAGATGAATATTTTTACATTATTTTCCTATATGTTAAAAAACAGACTTTTCCTGTATATTGAGAGGTTTAAATGCTCTGCTGCCCTAGCTGATCTAATTCCCTATGCAGTCTAGGTTGGCTTTGAGCTCACATGTAGCTTCCATTGTAAACTTTCTTAATTCTACTTCTACCTAGAGACACAACTAGGTTAAGATTTCTTTTTTCACTTTAAATTATTTTTTCTGAAACTAAAAGCAAAAATTTTTAGAATATTTATCATAAATTTAATAACTTGGATGGGAACAGTCTTAGACTTATCTATCAATGTTAAATCAAGAGAATATTTTCAATTATGAATGTTGAAAAGTAAGACTTACACACCAATACCAACATGATTAAGAAACATGAGAAAAATTCTAAGTTAACAGTTCATGCCTCTTAGCCATTGATCAACAGGTATCTAATTTTTAGTCTTAATAATTTATATACTGTTGTCTTATTTGTTTTTTTTTTTTGTCTTATTTGTTTTTTAATTGTTGGGAAGAGATATAATCAAAGCAACTTGTAGATGAAAAAGTTTATTGAGGCTTACAATTCCAGAGGATTTGGGTACAGAACATCACAAGTGGAGCATAGATCAGGAAGACACTCATGTGCTGGAGTAATAGCTGAGAACTTACACTTGAGACATTTTTAGGAAACTAAGAAAACTAATTGGGATAAATATGGGATTTTGACACCTTAGAGATATTCATTTTCAACAGGATTATATCTATTAATTCTTCCCAAAGAGGTGTACCCACCAGGGCCAGCATTTAAATGCATCCACTTGGGTGCTCATTTCAATTCAAGCCACTAAAATCATAAAGTACATTTTATATTGGTCTTGCAGTACTTTTTATTGCTTACTAACAAAGAAAACTAAGACGGGTCTAGTGGTACATGTCTTTAATCCCAACATTTATGTAGCTGAGGCCAACCTGGTCTACATAGCAGTTCCCAGAATACAAGAGATCTGTAGAAAGAAGCTGAGAAAGGAAACAGGCAAGCAAACAAACAGAAAGAAGAAAACCAGCAATAGCTCAATGAAGTTCCTCACCTAAGATCACATACTTAGTGTTTATCAATTCTGTTCGATTTATATATTTATTTACCTGTGGTGTATTTTAACACATCTGGGAAAATATTTTCTCAAACTCAGAGGTTGTATACACAATAGGATAACTCCATGTACATAAAAAATTATTTACTCAAATGGTATTTGTGCCTATACCTACAAAAAACATAAGCAAATAAGTTTCCTTTTACCATTGGAACGAAATGGAGGGTTTTGATGTACTCTGCCACCTTTATTGTTTCATCAGTGCACTCTTTAGACATACAAACCCTTTTCTGTGACACCAGGTTTCTCAGTGGTGTGTGTGTGTGTGTGTGTGTGTGTGTGTGTGTGTTTGTGCGTGAGTACTCTGTATATACACATGTTCACTTTTGTTTATCATTAAGTCCTGTGTCCCAGATTCTGTGTTTAAGTGGAGTGCTTTGTAAATGTTGTTGTTAATGTTCTCAGCAAAGCTCTTTACAAACAGAAGGGTGATTCGAGAATGGCTGTGACGAAGCAGGCAGACAGGAGAGCTAATTATTCATCTTTGCATTTCTAATCTTCCTCAAGGAAAAATAAAAATAAAAGATGTGTGAGTTTAGACAACACAAACAAGGTGCACACAGATGCTTGCTATTCTGAGACAGATGTCAGGGAATCAACTCAACTCAGGAATAGCTATGAAATATTCAAAGAAGCATTGTGTGAGGAAAGCAATCACAAACCCATGCATAACAGATTGTAAAATGGTGTTTTCTACACAAATTGGGAATTTTGCTTCTATACTAGGACAAAAAAATAAAAACCCAAAAAAACAGTTGCACAATTTGAAATGTAGATCTCAATGAAAAGGACAAAAAGGTCAGTTAAAAATGTTCAAACATAGATGTTTAGTTGCATCTCATGAAACCAAATATATAGTTTCCATAACTTACTGAACATACTTGAAACTCAATTAAAATATCTCTGATCCTCTCACACTAATTCCATAACCTGCAAAATCAAAGCTACAGCTTGACAAAAGACACAAAGGCATCTTCCTGCAATTCCAAACCGGCAGGCTGAGCCAAAAGGATCATGCTTTTGAGGGAAGAATTGGCTCCATTGTAAGACTGTTAAAAAACAAAGGATAAGGAATGGAAGCCTGCTGCAAAGGAAGCAGCACTACTTGCTTCTTGAACTGTTTTCCAGTGAGGCTTCCTTTCTGAAGCCCAGGTACATATATTCAGAGAAGTCCTGTTGACATGCAAGTTTCCTTGAATCTCATAGGAAATATCAGAAAAACATCTGATACCAATTTGATTAATATGCCAGTGACTATTATTTAAGCAACACACACACACACACACACACACACACACACACACACACAAACACACACACAAGACTTTTGTGATGACATGCATTTGTAAACCCAGCCCTGGAGATGCAGAAATAGGAAGATCATTAGGACTTGGATCTCTCTCATCCCAGTCATCCTAGCTTACTGAAAAATTCCCATGCCAAGTAAGACACTCTATCTCAAAGCAATAAAAGGTGGATGGCACCTGAGGTATGACACTTGGGGTTGACTTCTGGCCTCCACGTACACCTGAACATACACAGAACAGTATAATTTGGGTTTCACTGAGTCACAAGGATAATATTTTAATAAAAGTAGTATGCCAGGGGCTGGAGAGATGTCTCTGCTATTAAGAGCCCTCCCCCTTTCTTGCAAAGGTTCTGAGATCTGGTCCCAGCCCCCATATCACATGGCTCACACTGACTCTACCTCCAGTTCCAGGAAATCCAACACCCTCCTATGGTCTCTGCAGAAACTAGCATTGGTTGTAGCTGGTATCTAAATACACACTATATAAAACACATGCATAAAATTTTTAAAGAAAAAATAAATACTAAAGATCATATTTTATAAAATTCCTAGAACGTATTTTGTCTGTATAAAAGTGTAATCACATTTTCTCAGTTTTGATATGGTTACTATGACTGACCAGTGTTACCGATCTGCAGATGCTTGGCTAACCCCTCTCTTAAAGCATAAATGTTCATCTTTAATGATACTGAATGCCCTAACTGGGAATAGCTAATGCTCATAAAGTCATTTTACAAGTCAGTTTTTTTTTCATCATTTTTGCCCTTATCTGATTTAATTTTTAATGACTTGAATTTACTGAAGATAATAAAATTCAGACCACTAAGGTATAACAACTTCCTTTCTGGAGATAAATCATAAACCACCCAATTTCACTGCATGCAAAGTATTACTCACAATGAAAATTTGATAAATATGAGCGAAGTAATGAATTTTCACAGAAGCATTAAATGAAACCTGTGAAGGAAAAAAAAGAAAGAAGAGGAGGCGGGACCTGCATTGCAATAGTATCTCATTCAGTGTTTTTAAATGTGTTTCTGATATGAGAAAAAAATGGAATAAAAATTCACTACAATCAGGTATAGTAGCACATGCCTTCAATCTAAGCAACCAGGAAGCAGAGGTGAGTTGGGTCATTGTGACTTCAAAGCCACCCTGGTCCCAATGCAGTCAGGGCTAAAATGAAAAACCTTGTTTGAAAAACTGCTATAGTTTGAGAATCTGGGCGTCTGAAATGTTCTTTGTGAATATTCTAAATTCTGATGGCCCTATTCAGTGAATGATTTATATACACTATTTTATATCAAGCCCTGGGAAATAGCAAAATTTCTCTTGGTTTTATGAAATGATGAGAAATAAAAAAACAAAGGGAGGGAAAATCCTATACACAGTTGTTATAATTTTGGAGTTGTCAGAACATACTCAACCTTAACTGCAGAAAACAGAGAGGCCGGCATTCTGATTGTGCAGGACGTCTCATCTGTACTATACAAGGCTGGGAGCCAGCCCTGTAAAGAACAATAGAATTTCTAGTTCTCACTGGGGAGCTACACCTGCTTTGTTATTTGATCTTTAGCTCATCTATCACATACACAGTTTGTTTGTATTCCGGCAGAAAACCAAAGTGGAAACCATTTATAACAGGGATGGTTTTTCATTTTAACAAGTATTCTGAATAAAAGAGATAGTTGTGGTTCAATTTGCATCTGATATAAGGGTATTATGAATGTGCAAAGAATGTATATATTAGGCTTGGGGATGTATCTCAAATAGCATATATGATCCTTGATTTTCCATTTTCAAGACTGTGGAGCAATAGCCTATAATTCTAGCACCTAGGAGTCTGAGCCAAGAGAGTTGATAAGACTTAAAGACATAAGCTACATGGTAAGTAAGTTCCAGGCCAACTTGTAATACAAAATAAGATATAGTGTCTGAAATTATTAATAATGTCTTAAAATTTGTTATCTGCTGCTCAGCCTAAATTTAAAGATTGTGTATTGGTCAATTAAACAGAAAAATCTGTAAATAATTTTCATTGAATTAGTTAACTTTACCTGATTATCCATGCTTTCCTTTAACCTGTGAAACTCAACAATGGAGTTCTTGTGTGCATAAACTCTTGATATTTCTCCTTTAATTCTATATAACATTTTTTAAGACAAAATATACCAAGATACAGAATATTTTACTTTTCCAATGAATAATTTTAAATATTTGAAAGTATTTGATGGTGCATTATTTAGCTGATAAAAGCTTTATAAAATATGGATATTGATATTTGAACATACACATATTTAAATAAACAATGGAAAATAATACATAAATGTAGATAAGGGAAAATGCAATAGCCCCTTATCTCAGTCAAGGCTCCTTTACTGAGAAGGTCAATTATTTGTCTAAGCTAAAGGAGATCATTAACTAAGCCTGGCTGATAAGAGATCTCAAAAGCCAGACTCTGTACTCAACCTCTTTGCCATGCAGTAAAACTATATGAACCATCTGTCATATTTAGCTTTAGTCATCAAGTTGACACATGTGGGAAGGGAAAACCTCAACTGGGGAATTGCATTCATCAGATTCGCCTGTGGATATGTTTTTGGGAAGTTTTTTTGATTACTAATTGATGTAAACAAACCCTACGCACTGTGGGCCACATGAACCATAGACAGAGGGAAAGGTAGCTGAACATGAACTTGGGAAACAGCCATTGAACAGCATACTTCTATTTCATATCTTGTTTTGGTTTCCCTGATGAAGAACTATAAACTGTAAGAGAAGACAAACTCTTTCCTCCCTAAACTGTTTTTAACCAAAGTGTCTTATCATAGCGACAGAAAAGTAGTGTCATATTTGAAACTGTTTGACCATTTAAACACCGGAAGCCAAGGTTGACAAAGACAAGATGTTATGCCTGAATCATAAAATAAATTTTAACCACACTTCGATCATTGAGATTATAATTTCATTAGAGTATCACAAAAGTACTAGGAGACATGTTTGAGCTATTCAGATTAGACATATCTGATATATTTGGAACTCAAGAATACTCAAAAATGGGAAAACTAAAAACCTTGCATTAACAACAACATAGCATTTTTGAGATAACTTGGTTTATTTTTCGCAAATTATACTTATATTAGTTCCCCCATCCTCCCCTTCCTTTTCCAGCCTCTAAACCTTCTCCTTTACTTGCTTTCAAATTTATGGCCTTACTTTTTATTTACAAATATATGTACACACACATTACACGTAGATGTAAAATGAGCTGACACCTTTGCCCTCATATTCAGGACAAGCTCAGTTCCTACCATTCAATCAAGGACACTTATCATTGTAACAGACAGAGACCATCACAGAAAACCACAGCTAATGAAAATGCAGAGTGGAGATGCCAGCCCTAAAATCATCTACAAAATTATTCCCACAGTTCTGGGAATATTGTGGCAGAGGGGAAAGAAAGATTGTATGAGTCAGAGCCAGAGAGAATCATGGAGTTTGCTAAGAGACTGTGTTTCTTTTTAATGTCAGAGGCTACAACCATAAAGTCTCACCACACAACTATGTACATTCATATGCACTGAGCAAGGACAACACAGACATACTATAGTAAACTGTAAAAAGTTCAGGAAGCATCAACCCTACACAAAGATCACAGATGACTAAGGAATACTTAACAAAGGAGAAATAGTCTTCCTCAGAGAAGAAGACACAAACTTGGGATCAGCTACATGTATAATTTTAGAATATTTAGAAGCTTAGATTTGTGGCTGAAAAGTTTTATTTCTAGATTGGGCTAATTTAGGGAGATGCCTTTTACCACTATATGTGATGCATGTCTTGGATTCCATTAAGGAGAAAGTTAACTGAGCACCAGTAACATCTATCTCTGTTTCCTGAGTGATTCCATTTGACTGGCATCCTCATATGCTTACTTCTGTGACTTCTATGTTATTATGGTATATAGGCTCAAACTGTGAGCCACTGCTCTAGAACTGTCCCAGCTGACAAACCAAGTGACATATAAACATGAGGAAGAGAGTTTGTGTCCCCAGGGTGTATGGTAATGTCAGATGAGTATAGTGGTCTGCCTGTAATTTCAGTACTTAAAAAATGAAAACAGAGACAAGGGGTTTATGGAGCGATCTTATTAGCTGAACTAGATAGATTAGCAAACTCTGAGCTCAACTGAGAGGCACTACCTCAGTTCAAAGAGTTGGGGGTGCTTGAGCAAGACTCTCCTTATTTGCTTTGGGCCTCCATATGCACATTCTCACACACCCCCACACACACAAGCACATGCACAATATATGTGAGAACATTTGTACATATAAGCCGCACATATAGACACATACAAAAAGAAAAGAATGTCTAAGCTCAAATAAACCCTCCTTTCAGTAAATTATTGTCAGGTGCTTTGTTGAAGCAATGAGAAAATTAATTAATACAAAGAGCTGATAGTGAGTGACATTGCTGCAATGGCCAGGACTATGCATGGCTCTGAACTTTGGAAATGATTTGTGGGGGGGGTATAAAGTTTCATATGTTGGCTACAGAAACCTTGAATCGTGAAGGTAAAGCATAATCTACCACTATAGAGGAATCTGAAGGACAACATTTCTAAGAGAAACAGCAAGAGGAGACCCAGCTCCCAAAATTTCAAAGGGGAATAAGGATTTTGTAGGTAGGTAGGATACAGGCTCAGGATTAAAGTCTGACAAGTAATCAATCTGCATTCTTCTCACTTGCTGATGGCTTACTTGAAACAGAATTAGAAAGGAATGTATTCATTCAATTTTTCCCCTAACTCTTCCCTAAGAGTTCCTGACCTGAGTCCACTGATCAGCAAATTAAAAGCTGAATTTAAATTTAAAAAAGAATAATCTAAAATAAAATGCTTGTTAAAGGAAAAAAAAGAGAGAAAGAAGTGCATTGATTTGTTTGCTGGAGAAACGTTGAAGAGAGGTGAGCATTCAGATTGGGGTTGCTCTACCTTTCTATTTGAGGTTACAGTGAGAGAGGGGACAGAGAGCTGAAAAGGTGAAGTATGGCAAGGCAGTGGTGATAACAAGTTTACAGTTGCTGGCCAAGCAAGGCACAGAGAATGCAGCTCTAATTGTTAAGGAGATAAGAGTTATCAAAGAGATGCCTTGAACTCCTCACTGGGACTAGAGGAAAGGCTCAATGTGGCTCCATCTGGTGAAAAGGCAGATTAACGTGCAAAAAGACTAAGATGAGAGTGTTGTGCAAAGTATTACCTGTCCCAAACCAATGCCTGGAGAATATATTCATTGCTCAGCACTCAGAGATTGATACAAATGTGCTCCGAAGGAGTTGAGACCTAACAAAAACATATCTGGTCTGACAGCAGAACTTGCAAATGCCACTCACATGTTACTGGATTTGCGAGCATGAGAGATTCAAGAGTGAAGGGGTTATGGAGTCTTGCACCCAGGTTCCTGTCTAATGCCACTCAATGTGTCACTGTCAGAATCAATGCAAGAAGGATTTGAAAGGCTATTGAATAAAGATGTAAGTGTAAGATCTAAGGAAACGGAGTCTTGACCTCCATCTGCATGGATGGTCACCATGCACTTTGCATCCATGGGTAGGTTACCATGCTTACTTCCCCACTCTGCTAAATGTTGGAAATGTTAGGACCATAGGACATTGGTGAAGAAAGTTAAAGGTATGATCTGGAACTAGACCAAATGGAACTGTATGCACTACTGGTAGTCCAACTGGAAGACTGCTACCAAAGCTCATTGGATCCCAGATGTTTCAATCATAAGGCAAAGATGCCTAATATGTAGCTTCAGGAATTGACAACTTTCAGGGATTCACTCTTGCTTTGGCTAGATTGTTTCTATGCCCACCATTTTCCGTTTGGAATGACCATATTTACTCTGTGCCATTTTATATTGAAAATGTGCAGTTTGTCTTTAATGTTATACAGTTTCAGTTACAGAAAAGGATGCCTAGGCCTCCTAAGAATTCAGCATTTACACTTTAGAAGGGGTTGAAATTTTGAAATATTTTGCAGACTTTCGCACTCAGACAGGACTCATTTTACACTATGAAATGGGCATTAGACTATGAGTAAATAGGTTGTCTTAAAATTGGCATTTCAATGCAAAGTTGGCAACATTGAATTTGGGATGATTAATATTGATTGCTTACTTGATAAGATCTCACATGTTCTAGGAGACAATCTATGAGCTTGTCTGTGAGAAATGTTCTAGATCAGATTAATATTGGTGTGAAGATCCACTTTAAATGTAGTTAGCATCATTTTGTAGGCTAGGTTCCTAGACTGTGAAAACAGGAAAAAGGAAAGCTACACTTCAGGATTTGTTTTTCACTTCCCCTTGATTATGAATGCAAAGTAACAAGCTCTCCTAAACTCCTGTAGTCATGACTTTAATACTTTAATGGATGCTGCACTCTAACTGTGAGCCAAAATAACACCCTTTCTTTTTAAGTCGATTTTCTCTGGTGTTTTATTACAGAAATAAGAAAACTAATACAAGTTCTTTCAATAATACTATCTCTTAAGAAAAGACAATTTATTAAAACAGAGAAGAGAATTTTAACATTTCTTTTTCTTTCTCATTTCTAGTTGAGAATTTAAATAAGGATCATAAGGCAGAGAAGGTTTAGTTCTGTTATACAAACTGTTTTTGGTTTGTTAATTGTTTGTTTGTTTATGTGCTTTTCCTGTTGATAATGTTTATTTGGATGACACAGGGTCTGCATGTATGGTTGTTGTTTATATTGGAACTCACTATACTAGGCTAGCCTGATCTCAAAGACCACAATGTCCACCAACGCAAACTGTTATTGTTTTTTTTTTTTTTTTTTTTTTTTTTTTTTTTTTTTTTTTTTTTTAGTAAACATAAATTTTGCCGGCACTTTTGAATATTCATATACTATTTATAGTTGCCTTTCCTACAAATTTGGAAAGCTCTCTTATTCAAAGAAGCATGGGTTAACTCTCTCACGCAAGCAGGTGTTTGATTTGCTAGACATCTGCCTTTTTTTCCAGATGTGCTATTTTATTCTTACAACTTTTTGTAAAAAACAGCGATAGATGTACAGATTATTAAAAGCATTTTAACATAAATATATATGATTATATTTTTATCAGTCCTTGAGGTTTTTAAAGGTTTGATAGTATTCATTGAAATCTTACTATTTACAAAGATCATAAAGTATATGTAAAACAAAACATAACATAGAAATAGTCAAAGTTTTCTTGGTATGTAAAGATTAAACATAATGATTTTTAACTGCCAAAAATTGCCACAAGGCTATCTTCTTAGCTTTTGAGTTGTTAATGATTTAATGTCTAGGTATATTCCATTCTGAGAGGGTGCTATACACATATTATTTTTATGATTTTTTTTTCTAAGAAGGATTGAAACTTCTACTTTTTGGCCTTTCCTCCTCCTCCTCATCATCATCATCATCATCATCATCATCATCATCATCTTCCTCCTCCTCCTAGTCCTCCTCCTTCTCCTTCTCCTCCTTCTTCTTTAAGCTCCATATGGTCTGTGAGTTCTTTCTTGGGTATTCAGGGCTTTCTGAGGTTAGTATCCAATTATCAGTGACTGCATATTGTGTCTGTTCTTTTGTGACTGGTTTACCTCACTCAGGATGATATTCTCTAGTTACATCCATTTTCCTAGGAATTTCATAAAGTCATTGTTTCTAATAGCTGACTAGTACTTCATTGTGTAAATATACGACAATTTTTGTATCCATTCATCTACTGAAGAACATCTGGGTTCTTTTCAGCTTCTGGCTAGTATAAATAAGGCTGCTATGAACGTGGTGGAGCATGTGTCCTTATTGTATCTGCCGTTAATTTACTTGCTGTCACTCCTAGACTTTCTTCCATCTTTGTTTAGTTATCTAGAGCAAGTGATTAAGAGCATACTGATTCCATAACATAATGCCAAGTTAGCAGAGCCTCACTAAGAAGCCAGCTCTGACAACCATCTGCATTCTCAATTAAATAACAAGAGAAACAAAACAAAATATCCATAATTTTGATTCTGTTATAAGATAAACTTGAAAGGCAAAAGACACTTTACTTTTAGATTTAAAACTTTAGACCTAATATTTAATTCTTTATTCATTTTTCTTATATTAAGAAAATGTTAACAAGCAAAAACAAAAACCTATAATTTGCAAACAATGACTTTGCAAAATATAGACTTTAAAGAGAACAAAAAGGCTGAAATCACCAGAGAATCCAAACTACTAAGTCTTTGAAATGCTATAGTTTAAATTCAATCTCACAAGGGGACATATGAAATATTTATACTTTAATGTCTCCAAAGTAGTTTAATGTGATCTGCCAAGTCACAGTTATAGCAGAGCCCTTTTCCAGGGTCGGGCAATGTGCTGTTCTCAGCAGGTCCGGCCCAGTTTCCACAGCTAGTATGTGACTTACAGACTATGATAGAAAACAAGTCATCTTAAAGACTCCATAAACTCATAGCCAAACAACTCCCTGAGAAATATTGAAGAAAGTTGACTTCATAGCTCTGCACACTCACGTATAGCTGCTGCATATTCACATAAAGCCAAGATATTCATCAAGTCTCCAAGGAACTTTTTTGATTAAAGATCTACATGTCATTAATATGTAGAAATAAGAAGAGTTTGTTAAAATGAAGGCATAATAGTGCTAACAAATCTAAATTGATTTATCTGTAACTCAAGATAAGGATATCACCATGGTCATTTTCACAAGAGCACAGTTTTATTATTACCTTTCAAGTGTTACTGTAACAGCATATCTATATCTTTCTTCTCCATGTAATCTAATCAAAAGTACAAACCCTAGATACCTGCCAGAGCAAGCTTCCTAGTTCTAAGGTCACAGCCTGTACTGTAGAGTTGCTGGTCTGCTTGATGTCATATGACAAATCATCTTGGCTCAGAGATGAAAGGATGTTCAGTCCACGTGTCTGGAGAATGACAGCTTCCTTTGTGATGAACCACAGAATCACAGCTTGTTAAATAAGCCTGTGACAATGATAAAGGACAAAGCCATCAGTCTGCTGCAGAATATGGCCTATCTGCCCATGGCAAACCAAGCTATCTCTTCTCACACATGCTGACATCTCATAAAACATTCCCAACAGTAGTATCTGGAAATAGTCTCTGAAGACAGCCCTATGAGAGTGTAATAGCTTGGCGTTTATCTTTGAATAAATGAATGGAATAAAACCTGGAGTGCACAATGAGTACTCTTAGCCTCACAGAAAAAAATCACTTTTTCACCTAGGACATTTTGCATGATGGTCTGTTCCCCATAACATTAAAATCTGAGTAGTAGCATGAAAATTGCCACCAGCTCCCTATTTTCAAAACGCTGATGATTTTTAAACTCTCCTCCTATTCTTTGGTTTGTCAGTTTGTTTATTTTATAGGGTCATTTCTGTTTATTCAGAGACACTATAAGACAAATAATAATCAAACAACCCTAATAGGCATCTCATAACCATTGCTTTAATGTGCTAAGCCAAGATTGTTCATGGAATATATATTATCTCGGTTAATGCTTTTAGAAAATACATTACCATTGCTATATAAACTGTATATCTTCTGCAATGGCATTATTGTACATTGTAAAGGTAAAGAAATTCAGATCCTTACAAAAACCTTCCTTTGGTAACTTAATGCACTGAATGGAAGGTTGGTCTCTAAGAGTCCTTATTTATAAGTTTTAATTGACAGAATAGTAATAAATAGAGTGAGAAACCATATAAAATGGCTACTTTGAAAATGAAAGAGTTCTGTGAAAAGCTATTTTGAAGCCACACTTATTATGAATGGGTGGTGATTTAAATCTGAGATTGGAATTATGACTTCTAGATTGAAATTGTGATTTCTAGATTGGAATTATGACTTCCAGTCTTGTCTTTTGTTAGAATGTGTCACTCTTTCAGAGTCTACTCTTTTGTGCCTGTCCCCTTAGGAAGGAGACAGTTGTCTGTAACACAAGGTTCCTCTTTCCCTTGGATACAACTCTTTAGATTTCTGTTTTGCCTTGTTTTATTATTGTTTGATTTCAAGACAAATCTCAAGCTCCTCGAACTCAGGGTAATCCTCTTATTTCAGCCTGAAAAATCACAGCATCACAGTCTAGAGCCAGCACATCTGGCCTTTCTCCTGTTATTTCCATTAGCCCCTGATTTGTCTCCAACACTCTTAAGTTCAACAATACCTTTTGTCTGCTTTAGACTCTTGCATCTCTATACATAGAAATGTGGACTTCGGCTTCCCTCTCTCCTATGAGTCAGTTTATATCCATCATGGGGATTCTGACCCCGGGGTCCTTTTAACTTTCTGCTGTGCTCACATACTTTCACAGCTCCTTTGTCAGCTCTTGGCTTTCTGACCTCACAAAGGCTTCCTTAAGGATGTAAACCAGTCATGGCTTCTTCTATGTTTTGGACAACTGGGGAAAGCTTGTTGAAGTTTGAGGCAGTACAGGTGTTTTTCCCTGTGAATGCTTTCAGAAATCAAGAAGAAGAGAGCTGAGCCATGGAGACTGGAGCTGGGTAGAACCACTTCCTGCATCCTTCCTCCGGAAGCTTCATAGCACATCCCAGTGCTATTGAGCATGGTCCATAGGGGACAGGTCTTAAAGCCACACCCACTTCAGATCTTCCCAGTCTAGTATCAGAATAGCACAATGCATTCAAAAATAGTGACTTACCTTCAACATCTTGGATGCAATCAAGCTCAATAGCAATAGCCTCTATTGTTTGAGGAGTTTCTTGATTTCCCTGTACCACCATCCTGAAAATGTGTTTGGCTACATCTAGCACAGCTTAGTGCTAGGAACCAGCTTATGGAGACACAGGAATAAAGAACAGACACCCACAAAGTGACAGAATTGCACAGGAAAGCTAGGATTCAGTGGGCTGTGTTTACTGTGATGGAGAAACCCTACTACCCAGAGACTCAGTGAGTTTCTTGTACATAGCACAAGAAGGAGTAGTTAGCCAGTGTCTCAGGATATACACATCTGGGAGAAAGAAGCTCTACCAGATGTTTTCAGTACACATTGTCAACATTTATACTCAGACTGGGGGAGGAAGTTTTACCATTTCCCTGTGAGTGACCCAAAAAAGTCTTCACTTTTTTCATGAGCCTGTCTATTTCAGACAATACTCCTTCATTCATGACTTTATCTGCTCTCTGCAGGATTTCCCATATGTCTGTTGGGGACACTTTTATTTGAATTATATCTATATGTGTTTGCATACATGTGTACATGCAAAACTACTCATATTGAAGTTCCCAATGTAATTATAATTTAATTTTTAAAATACTAGGGGAAAAGTAAAGAAAGGTATGTGAGCAAGAACAAGAAGAAACAAGCCAGTAGGCAGCATGTTCTCTGATTTGACTTCTCCTTCCAAATTTCTTCTTTGACTTCAATCTATAATGGACCAGGACCTGGAATTTGAAAGGTACATATACCTCACAAAATGGTTTTTAATCATTGTGTTTATCAGAGCAGCAGAAAGCAAACTAGAACACCTCCAATGTTAGAGAGCAGCATTTCATGCCATATCTGTATTCTGAATAAGTTTCTTTACAGCAATAGAAGATAACTGTTTAAAACTACTTTTATAGGTTATTACAATTAGAAATAAATAATGTTTGATTGTCAAAATTATAGTGATATTTTGGTTTAGATGGTTACCTTAATTTAAAATGCAAGAGTAGGCTTTGATAGAATTTATAGGCACATTGGAATGAAGATTATTAGTGACTGATACACAGATTCAGTTTTGATTATAAAACAACAGCATTTTTTACTGGAATTAATTTGTAATGAGTTCCCAACTCTGGTTTTACACTTAAATGCACTGATACACACACACACACACACACACACACACACACACACACACACACACATATATATATATATATATATGGACAAAAGATAGAGATATAAATATATCTACTATTGTATTATTCTCAGAAATTATTATTTTTAAAACTGTTAATTATCTTATGTGTAGGATATTTTGCCAGCATATATGTAAGTACCCCATGTGCATGTCGGATTTCCTTCTAGGACTGCAATTACAAACAAGCTACCATGTGGGGGCTAGAAACCAAATCCTGTCCTCTGCAAGAGTAGCAAGCATTCCACTCTCTTCAGCTCTTTCTATCTCTTCAGCCCAAAAAGTTCTTAATTAAAGTACAGCATGTGATAGTAAGTCATCTTAAAATATTCTCGAATGAGTATGATACATGTTAACACAATGAGCCAGTAGTTTATTCTCTGGCCCTAGAATAATGTTTTTTTTTTCCAGAATTATGTGGGGTATTCATTTTTAATGCTTTCATCAATTAAACAGTGTCAAAGTACTAAAGACTTTCATGAGCAGAGAGACATGAGGTCACTTTTGAAATTGATTGTTTACAATCAGAAAAGCCCAGTTCCCTTCTGATTTTAATATGCAGAACTGGTGGATTTTGAAAGCAATTTTCTTTGAAGTTAAAAGATGCAAACTCACATCACATATGACTTTTAAAGACATGCCTTCTCACTGTATGCTTCGTATTTTTGGAGGAAAATTTAGGGAGAGAATCACTGAGCAGAAACAGGAAAAACACTCAACAAGAAAAGAGAAACAGAAAACAAAAAATAAATCTTATAAGAAGTGATTCTCATACATTATCTGGGAAGTTTGACTACAAATTTTGCTCTAGTATGGCTTCCCAGCTTCAAATAACAGAAGTCTGACTCTGACTACTTGCATATGTATGAATATGTTGGTTTTATTTCTAGAAGCCTCTTAGGAAATATGTAAACACACTCTCTGATGAAACAAAATGATATTAATGGAACTTTGATACTTGGACTCTGTTGTTAGAATGAAGCTTTCGGGAGGAAACTACAAGTAGGACTAGTGGAACCTGCAGAAAGGAAATAGGTCATTTAAACTACATCTGCTCAGTTATAGTTGTTTATATACTTTACAAACCCTGAATGTGTTGTATGTGTGTATACATGCATGTAGAGGTAAGATGACATTCTAAATTATAGATCTTCACATATCATCTTGTTTGTGACAGTATTCATTTTGTGTGTCATTGAGAAACTAGGCAAGCTGCCCCATGAGGTTCTATTTCTCAGTCATCCTGCCATAAGAATATTGGGATTAGAGATGTTGTATTGTCCATAGCCTTATATCAGTTGCTGAGATGAAGCTCAGTTCCCTATGTTTGCATGCCAAGTGCCTTTTCCACTGAGTCATTTCCTCGACTGCTGGTCCAATTCGAAGAATGCAAAAGTGAACAGTAGATGAATACTGAATTAGGAACTGTGAGTGCCTACTGAAATTTGTGAGAGTGAGGAGTTAGTGTTCTTCATGGGAATTTGGGTTGGCTTTATACATTGTAGAGGAACACAATCACTAAAGAATAAACACAGTTAAGAAGATAGCCTATAAATAACTTGATAAGTCTAATCTCCTGATTTAGAAATCAAACTTCTAGATGAAGAACCATATCAAAAATTACAATCTAAAATGTAAGCTTTACCTGCATTTATTTGTAGTTCATCAGAGGACCAAGAAAACCCTGCATTATATAACTGAAGTTGCTGAAGCATTTTCTTTCCTCCACAAGGGTATGACAAATATTAAATTTCAATAATATTTATACAAGATGTTCCATAATAGTACAGATTAATTTTGTAAGAAGTGGTTCCGCTACTACAGGTTTTAATAGGCCTAGTCACATATAATGACACTCATTTCAGAGTCTCAATGATTCATAGTAAACTTAGCATGGAAGAAAAGTTTGTGACTAGATATATTAACATGATAAAAGGCCATGGGTAAAGAAGCTTCCTATAACAGTAAAGGCAGGCTCTTAGGACTTTCCCAAGTAATAGCTCATTTGGTAGCAGGGAAATTTTCCTAAGGACAAAAAGAGTTAGCTACTTGAATACACATTCTGTGAAGAGTTGTGGTGGTCATTAATGATTATCAACGTGACAGACTGAGAATTATATAACAGTAAAGCACACATCTGAATACATTTGAAAGCATCCTCAGAAAGTATTAAATAAGGACAGAAGATTTAGCCTAAATGATGACAGATCTATTCCAGAGTTGAGAGGAGAAGAAAAAAAAAATTAGGTAAGGGGGGAAAGATTTCCATTGCAGGCAATGTCTCACTCCACTTCCTGGACACCTTGGTATGAGCTGCTATTTACTACCCTGCCCTTTCAATGTCAGCGTGAACCTTTTGAAACCAAGTACCAAAACACTCTCTACTCTCTTACAGCTTTTTTAATGTTTGGTTATTTGATTTGGTGCATTGGTTGTTGCTTGTTTCTTTGACAACAGAAAATTTTGAACTTTATTTTAAACTGTAATTCTTTGAAGACTACATTGTGTCATGTGATGTTTTGGTGGACATTTCCTTAGAAGAGAATGTTTTGTTGAGGCAGACACTCGAGAGGACACATGGTGTTTGGAAAGAATATAAGTATAACTCAACAGACAGCAGACAATGATCTTAGCACTGGTATGACTTGCAATGCTTTGTTGGTCTTTGCTGATTTTACTTGTCATGATATTCTAGAGAGAAAACCACCGAAGAAGTGCTTATGGTGTTCCAGTTACACCTTAGTTCCTCTGTGGACTCATGTGGATTCGGTGGAGTGTCACCTTTTCTTCTGGATCAAACCAGTACTGCTTCATGTTTGGTGTTTGCCTATTAGATTGGACTACCAACTAGACTGGTCTGTGTTTGGTGTTTTGAATTGGCCTGCTGATGTCCTGACAGTGAAGGTAGAAATTGCCCCAAAGAACTACTTCTAAACAGGCTCACTTCCCCCTTGTCCTATTAACCCATCTTCTTCTCTGGAGTGTGGTATCCGAAGGGAGGTTGATGTGTTTAAGAACCCCAATTTAAGTAAGTTTTGAAAACTTGATGCCTGTAATAAGGAGCTACACAAGATTTGCCTAAAGGACAGTAGGTTTTGTTCAAAAACATTTGAGAAAATTTGCCTTACAGCTCACAGAGAATAGATTGCAATGAAGAGACTTGGCAGATGCTAAAGAACTTCACTGTACAGTGAAAAAGGAAAATGTCCAGATGTAGGTCACAGACACAGACACAGAAACAGAAAGGAAAAGTCAGAGAGTCCTTCTAAAGCAAGAGCACAGGACATGTGGCAATAGCTTATTTACTTTGGTAGTTTTACCATTCAACTTTGACCAGAGTCAGCAGTGAGTTGATTTGTGAAGCATTAGCTCAGTAGAATGTGTGACAATTTACTACTTCAAAGGTCACACAAGTCAAACCTGAAAGCTTCTCATTTGGATAAAACTATCTAAGCTATGTTTGAAACAGCATTTTCCTCCTGTGCTTCCAAAATTTAGCCAGTCCCCTCAATCAGGTCTTTTCATCTGCAGAACTTACCCAATACAATAATGTTCCATGGCCTCTCATATTCTTTTCTATCATATCTGACACGGAGAATCTTTTGTCTGTACTCCAGACCAAAAATAACATTAAACTCTACAGCAACACGGGTTCATTACCATTTTAAAAGATTTTGAAAACACAGAGGTTATAAATTTGACCAAATAAAAGCTCTGCTTAGCTTGTTGGCAATTAAGGTGGTGGCACACAGACAAATCAGTTTTGACATGACACAGTCACAGGAACAACAAAGGAATTTAGAAAGTTCTGAAGTTGTTTAAAAATCTTAAAGGAAAACAACCACATTTCAAATGGTGGTTTTCTCACACAACCAGACAAATGATAATAAAATGTTCAAACAATTGTGACTTAAAATATGTCAAAGTTGAATACAGCAGCTTCACACATGAGATAGTCAGGCAATTTATTTTTGTCCTTCCTATTTGTCTTTTGCTGAGAGACTCTTGCAGGTACACAAGCTGATGCAAATAATTATATTCTATAATTTGTTCAAAGGAACGCATTTTCAGATTATACAGAAATCTCTAGATGCTAATCTAGCAAGGAAACATGACACGTTAAATTTGGAACCAGACTTTGGGAACTATATAGCCAACTCCCACTCAGAATAGAAATACCTTCTTGACAAGGATATCCCTGACAGAAATTATCACCCAGACTGAATGTTCTGCTAGCATTTTATTTTATATCTTCTACTACATTTTTTTTCTCCTACATCCTTATCAAAGACATTTTAAAAAAATCTTGAATGAAACTAAACCAAATGCTAAATCTGTGGCACCAGAGACCAGTCAGAAGTATTTCCATTTCATATTTTCATATTTAGGATCACCTTCCACCTTGTTCATGATTATATGAGACATAAACTATTGGATTTTCTGAAATAAAACAATTGCTAGATAGAAAAGTCTATGCATGTAATGTTAGGCCTTCACATCTGCCAAGGGAAAGCCTATTAACAGGGGAGTGACTTGTTCTGCAACTATGTAATAGATTCTAATCATTACCACTTTATTTGCAAAGTGCTTACAAATGATCTGCTCAACAATTCATTTGGAAATAGTCTCATAGCTCACTGTTAAATTCTCTATGATTCCGGTTATAATTTATTGATACATTCAGTTTGACAAATATTTACTAAGCACTTCTGTCTACCATGTACTGCTCTCAGTTTTAGAGCTGAATTGATACACACATTCTCTACTTTCTGTGAGAAAACAAAAAGGAAATAAACAGATTAGAGTAGAAAAGAAGACATAGTTGGATTTCAGAAACATATTTGTCCTAACTAGGGCATCCATTGTGGAACTAAAACATGATAACTAAAAGAAACTTTGGGAAGAAAGTGTTTCTTTCCTCTTATAATTTTTAAGTCACACTCAATCATTTGGGGGAAGTCAGGGTCTGAATTCTAGACAGGAACTGGGAGGCAAGAACTAATGCAGAGACTATTGAGGAATGCTTGCTAGCTTGCTACCTATGACTTGTTTATCATGTTCTATGACTTGTTTATCATGTTCTCATATACAACACAAGATCACCTACCCAGCGGGGGCAACACCCATAGGAGCCTGGGTACTTCCACATCAATCATTAATCAAAAAAAAAAAAAAAAAAAAAAAAAAGCCTTATAGACATGCCTACACAGTGATCCAATAGATGTATTTTTTCTTTCTTTTTTTCCTTCTTTTTAAATTGGAAAATTTCTACACTTACAATTCAGATGTTAACCCTTTCCCAAAATCCCATCCCCCCTCCTATTGCCTCCATGAAGGTGTTCCCTCTCCCAACCATGCTTTCCTACCTCCAGCACCTTGGCATTCCCTTACAGTGAGAAAAGGAGCCTTTTCTGGACCATAGGCCTCTGTTCCCACTGATGTAAGAAAATGCCATCCTCTGCTGCATATGTACCCCAGGCCATGGGACTTTCCATGCAAACTCATTGATTGGTGTTTTAGTCCCTGGGAGCTGTGGTGGATTTGGATAGTTGATAATTATAAGTGAGTACATACTATGAGTGTTCTTTTGTAACTGGGTTACTTCATTCAGGATGATACCTTCAATTTCCAACCATTTGCCTAGAATTTTCATGAAGTTATTATTTTTGATAGCTGAGTGGTACTCCATTGTGTATATGTACAACAATTTCTGTATCCAATCCTCTGTTGAAGGACATCTGGGTTCTTCCAGCTTCTGGCCATTGTAAATAAGACTGCCATGAACATAGTGGAGCATGTGTCCTTGTTAGATGTTGGAGCATCTTTTGGGTATATGCCGAGGAGTGGTATAGCTGGGTCCTCAGGTAGTAATATGTCCAATTTTCTGACAAAATTCCAGACTGATTTTTAGAGTGGTTGTACCATGTTACAACCCTACCAACAGTGGAGGAGTGTTCCTCCTTCTCCACATCCTTATCAGTATCTTCTGTCACCTGAGTATCTTATTTTAGCCATTATGACTGGTATGAGGTAGAATCACAGGGTTGTTTTGATTTGCACTGCCCAGATGTCTAAAGATGTTGAGTATATCTTTAGGTGCTTCTCGGACATTCAATATACTTCAGTTGAGAATTCTTTGCTTAACTTGTTTCCCATTTTTAAGTAGGGTTATTTATTCTCTGGAGTCTAAATTCTTCTTGGGTTCTTTAAACATATTGGATATTAGCCTTCTATCTGATGTAGGATTACTAAATATCTTTCCCCAACCTGTTGGTTGCCAGTTTGTACTATTGAAAATGTTCTTTGCCTGACAGAAGTTTTGCAATTTTATGAAGTCCCTTTTGTCAATTCTTGATCTTTGAGCATAAGCAATTGTTGCTCTGTTCAAATAAATTATCCATGTGCCTATGTGTTTGAGTCTCTTTCCCACTTTTTCTTCTATTAGTTTCAGTGGATCAGGTTTTATGTGGAGGTACTTGACCACTTAAACTTTATTCTTGTACAAGGTAATGAGAATGAATTGCTTTCTATTCTTCTACAGGCTGACCTTCAATTGAACCTGTACCATTTGTTGAAAATGCTGTCCTTTTTCCACTGGAACATTTTAGCTTCTTTGTCAAAGATCAACTGACTATAGGTATGAGTACATTTCTGGTTCTTCAGTTCAAGTCCATTGATCTACCTGCCTTTCTCTGTAAAAATACCATACAGTTTTAATCACAATTTCTCTGTGATACAGCTTGAGTCTGGGAATCGTGATTCCCCCAGTAGTTGTTTTATTGTTGATAATAGTTTACACTATCCTGTTTTTGCTTTTGTTGTTATTCCAAATCAATTGGCAAACTGCTCTTTCTAACGTTATGAAGGATTGAGTTGGAATATTGATGGGGATTGCATTGAATCTATAAATTGCTTTTGGCTAGTTAGTCATTTTTACTATAGTAATCCTGCCAATCTAATGAGATGATCCTGTTTTATTTTTTTCCTTTGAGTTTGTATATACAGTGGATTATGATTATAGATTTCTATATATTGGAACATTCCTGCATCCTTGGAATGAAACTAATTTTATACTGATGGATGGCCATTTTATAGTGTTCTTAGATTTTAGTTTGTAAGTTTTATTGAATATTTTCCCATTGATTATCATAAGCAAGATTGGTCTGAAGTTCTAGTCCTTTGTTGGGTTGTTGTATGGTTTAGGTATAAGAGCAATTGTAGTTTCATAGAATGAATTTGGTAGTGTTCCTTCTATTTCTATTTGGTGAAATAATATGAAAAGTGTTACTATTAGGTCTTTTTGATGGTCTAATAGAATTCTGCACTGAATCTATCTGGTCCTGGACTGGTTTGTTTGGGATACTTTTAATGACTACTTCTATTTCTTTAGAGGTTATGAGATTGTTCATATGGTTTATCTGAACCTGATTCAACTTTTATACCTGGTATCTTTCTAAAAAAATGTTCATTTTTTACCTTCACCTGTTTGGTAGTGTTTTCCTGTTTTACTTTAAGGGAGTTATCCATGTCCTTTCTATATTCTCTATCATCATTATGAGATATGGTTTAAATCCAAATCTTGCTTTTCAGGTGTGATGAGGGTATCCAGGACTTGCTGTAGTGGGAGAGCTTGACTCTAATGATACCAAATAGCCTTGGTTTCTGTTGCCTTTGTTCTTTTGTTTGCCTCTCACCATCTGGCTATCTCTAGTGCTACCTCTCCTTGCTGTCTCTGACTTTAGCCCGTCTTTCTTATAATCCTGATTGTGTCATAACTCCTCAGACTCCAGGAGTCTCTGTGATCCTGTGATTCTGAGATCCTGGGATCCTAAATGTGTCAGAGATCCTGGGAATCAAGTTTTCTCTGGGTGTTGCAGGAGTGGGGGTGCAGGGAGAGCCCTGAGTGTGCCCTGGCACAGATACAAGTTGGAAGTAACCCATGCCTCTGGCTGGGTAGGGGTTTGTGTTTCCTGATTCCTGTGGGGGTCTCAGTTATGCTAGGTGCTGGGGAAGATGTTGTTGCCTAAACTGTAACCTTGAGTGTGTCAGAGCTACAGCACTTGTGGGTGTGTCTGATCTACTGGAAGTGGAGCTTTCTCTGTGATTCTGCGATTCTGGGACTGTTATCATACCTATGGCCCTGTGATCCTGTGTTCCTGTGATCTTGGGCATGGTAGAGAAGCTGTTTGATGGGCTTCCTCTGGGTATTGTGGGAATGATTGCATAACCAGAGCCCAAGGTCTGCTCAGGGCACAACTTTAGACTGGAAGGACATACTTCAGTCTTACAAATAAAATCAAATTAGAGGAGAACAATAGACTATGATCAGTAAGGCGCTATGATCCTTTGAAGGAGAATGACTTCCATGGTCTCTTGTGCTTAAATTCTTGGTCCCCAGTTAATGGAACTGTTTGGAAAGGATCAAGATTTGTGGCTTGCTTGAGGAGATAATAATATGACAAGGTAATATTTGAGGTTTTCAAAACACATATTGGGCCTGTAGGCCTATTTTCTCTTTCTCTCCCTCTTCTTCTCTTCCTCTTTCTCTCCCTCTTCTTCTCTTCCTCTCTCTCTCTCTCTCTCTCTCTCTCTCTCTCTCTCTCTCTCTCTCTCTCTCTCTCTCTCTTCTCTCTCTCTCGCTCTCTCTCTCTCCCCCTCCCCTTTCTCTCCCCTCCCCTCACCCTTTCCCTCTCTCCCTCACCCTGCCTTCTCTCTCTCAGTTTCTCTCTCTGCCAGTTCTCTGAGGATCAAGATGCAAAGATCTCAGTAGATATTGAAACCATACCTGTCTGATTTCTATCAGATTATCATGAACTAACCACTAAAACTCTAAGGAAGCTCCCAGTAAAATGCTTCATTTATAAAGTTTCTTTGACATGGTATTTTATCACAGAAATAACAGTAACTAAAATGCAGGCGATGGCAAGAAATGAGACAAAACAAGACAGTGTTCAGTGAAGTTGTAACACCCAAGTAATATGAAACGTGCTTATTATTCTGGTCTTAAATCTTCTTTTACTGTGAGTGTGAGAGTGTGGGAGTATATATCAATAGAAGAGTCAGAAGAAAAACTAGAAAATTAAATAAGCATGATTGCCCCCAAAAATCTGATTTTTAAGCCTGGAGGAGTCTTTTATGATTTATATCATTATGGTCAAAAACAAAGTGACACTGGGAAATGTTTTCTATAAGGAACTGAAATGGGTACATGGATATCTTGATGGGACCATTATCAGTTGACTAGTAATCAAGTCAAGATGTTACACATGGCTATGTGAGCATGGAGACAGTACATGAAAGACTTGTCACAGATGAACTGTGGGTCACTGTACTTCGTACAGGGTGAATGAGGATGACGTAAAAAATCTCAACTTCAATGTTTAAAGTAAAATATAAAGTCGTTAGGGACTAGAGAACGGGGCCTAGACAAGATAAAAATAAGAAGAAAGTGTGACTAAATATCAAGAAATAACAAAATTCATAACGTATAAGTACTTGTCACATAATCAAAAAGATATGTATATACTTTATTTTGTTTCTATTATGTTACATGTCTAAAAGTGTTTTATTTACATTTTATATTTTTGTATGTGTCTGAGAGTTTTATCTACCTTTTTATAATGTTTTTATATATGTATATATATATGTATATATATGTAACTGTTTTGTATTTACTTTTGTCTTTTGTATATGGATAAGTGTTACAGTATTATATATGAATAGATAATATCACACTGTGTGTATAAGTTTCTTTTATTAACTTATCATGTTGCATGTGTTATGTTGTATGTGCAGGTGTTATCATGTATGTATATAAGTGCTATTGTGTTGTATGTGTATATGTGTTTTGCTTACATTCATGTTTGTTCACATTTTGTGGCACTGGCACCTATAGAGGAAATATGACAGAATCATATGTCTTGGAATTGGAATACTGATGGTTGTGTGTCACCAAGTAGGTGCCATGAACTCATGTCATTTGGAAGAGAAGCAAATTCTTTTAATGGCTGGACCATCCTTCTAGTCCCCACATTTATTTTTAAAGGAACAAAAGAGGAAAATGGTTCAGGAAAACCTGTCTATTTAGTGACAGACACTAATGGCTTATCAGTGGAAAATTAAATATTTAAGACTGATGTTCTTGATGTAAGAAGGCATGGAGATTTAGCTTTCTAAATTGCTTCAAATATTAAGAAAATCATTGAGATTTTGCAAAAATTAACTGGCAAGTTACACTGAGAAGTCGTTTACAGATGATAATGGTAAATTTAAAAGTCTGTGCAATGTTGTTGAATTTATTCACCACAATTTGTCCATTCCTTTGTTGACAAGAAATAACAAAAAGAATGTGAAAATGTCCCAGAGATACTGGATAAAACATTGGGAATATAAGAGTTATTGGAATCAAAATTAAGCCATGGGAAGGCTGGTTTTTAAAAATTCATCTTGGAGGAGTTAAATATCTCTAAGGATAAAAGGATGGTGAAATGGAAGCTACCCAGGCAGGACAGTCTCTAGTGAGAAAGGATTCTTTCAAAAATCTGTGAGACAGTCATATGAAATGCCTGGGGCTGGGGTAACCTGAATATGTACCCCTCCAAGCTATTGTTCCAGACAAAGAGAGACACCACGTTTCATAATCAGCACTGAAGATCCTAACAAGGAGAGACCTTAAGAAATGCAAACATGGGAGAGGCTTGCAGAGGGGTAGAGATGGTTAACTAAATTTTTCTGTATTTCATAGACTTGACTGTTTATGGCTTTAAAGTCCACTGTAACTGGAGAAAATTCATAATTTGAAGTGTGAGTGAAGTATTTATGATGCATATAATTATAATTCCTAAGAAACTATGATGATTATCTGTCCTAGGAACTCTTGAAATTTTGCAGAATAAAGAATATTCATGTTCACAAAAAATGCAAGTCAGACGGGAGGGGTGATTCTCCTGAAATGATGTTTTAATCAACACCCATTCTAACACAACAGCAGGCTCCCCAAGCGGTTCTGAAGCTCTGCCATGTATCCTTGAGTCCTTAAAACTCCTTTCTTCATGTTTGTTATGTATTTCTACTTGACAGACTACATTCGTATTGTGAGATAGGACATATTTAATCACAATTTTATAATGAATCCAAAACATAACAAAAATAGCTGAAATGATAAGTCCATAAAGTACCACACATTAAAGCACATTTGTCTTTATGTCCACGAACCGATTTCCATCTCTTTGTGACTTATCCATATTTCTTGCAATACCCACCCAGTTACCTTTTCTTTGAGGGGAATTTAAACCTACAATGATAATTGTCTTATTGCCAATCTTAAAACCCCTTTTGAAATTGATAATTTGTAGTTATCATTCTTATATTAATAAGATTGTTTTTAATACTTTTCCAGTCTGTTGGTGACATGAATATTTACTGACAAAATGACTCCTTTATGTCTCTATATGTAATTTATAACATTCCTGTTTTCCTATGTGGCCCTAATTTCACTGCTCTTCAAAAATTGAGAAGCCTAGCAGAATACCAAAATGGGGGGGATTTTTAAAAGATCTCTGTTTTGGATAAGCAGGAACTGAAGAGAGCTTTGTAAGAGGGCAGAAATGGTTGAGAAGGCATCTCTGGGACTAGCCTAAGATCTGAGATGAAGGACTCTCCCAAGAGTCTATTTTGGTGATGGTAGTTGAGACTCCTATCTTTGGGGGAATCTGGAGATTGAAGTATGGGAGGGTAGCATCAACACCTACCCTTCAACCACATACACACACACATAACTTTTCACTCAAAATGTGTCCTGCCTAGAAGATTCGTAGGAATAAAAATGGAGCAGAGATTGAGTGGATGGCCAACCAATGACTGACTTAACTTGAGACAGCCAACCCCTGACACTAGTAATGATACTCTGCTATGCTTGCAGACGGGAGCCTAGCAAACTGTCTCTGAAGATGCTTCATGCAGCAGCAGATGCACACAGAGGCAGAGACTCAGGTCAAACATCAGGGGTATCTTAGGAGATCATGTAGAGAAGTAGGGGATAGAATTGAGCAAACTGGTAAGATCAAAACATCATAAGATGACCTACAAAGTCAGTTAACCTGGGTACATAAAGGGTGACAGACTGAATCACCAATCAAAGAGAAGGCAGGGCTAGACCTAGGCAACCTACATATTTCTAGCTGATATGCAGCTTGGTCTTTATCTGTGTTCCCTAGCAATTGGAGGGAGCTGTCTTTGACTCTGTTGCCTGTCACTGTATTCCCTTTTCCTGGCTGCACTGCCTGGTTGCACTCAGTGGATACATAGATTCCTGCTGTCACTTGATGTTGCAGAGCTGGGGTATTTCCCCTTCTCCTTAGAAAAGGGGAGGGAGTAGTGGTGGAAGGGTTTATGAGGGTAGGACTGGGAAGAGAAGAGGCAGGGGGCTGTCATTGGAATATCAAGTGAATAAATAAATAAATAAACAAACAAATAAATAAATAAATAGAAAAATGATTACTGGCTTAGAATATTACTATAACATAAATAGACTTTTGTAAAGAATAAAAAATGAGTCATTGGTGAAGGAAATGTCATTAAACCCCTAAAATCCCGTGACTCTTTAAACCAAACACAGTAGAGGTCATCTTGATCTCCAAGTTTCTCTAAACTATTAGGAATCTTAAGCTATAATCACTGTGCTGTGCTGGAAATGTAATCACTGTAGTTCTAACCACTTGATTCTAACTGCAATTTACAAGCCTCCTTTGCTTCAAAAGCAAGTTATTGAACTTGGAGGAATAATAAAAATGCTCTTGAACAGAAGAGAAAAAAATCTGTAGCTCACAGGAAAGCAAATTAATATCCAAAATGGTAGGTTATCCTTTAATTTATTCAACGTATAATTTATAAATATTTTTTAATTCTTATCTGCTGAGAAAAATGTTCAGAAAGTCCAAAAAGGAATTGCACAGTGGAAAATAATAAAGATCTTTCTCCCATAAAAAAGCATGGGTATGAAAAAACATGTATCATTATGATTTGTAAAAGGTATCAGGAAAGCTTCCCCAATTTCAGCATCAATTTAACTTCAGTATCTGATGATAATGATGGGGATAGAACTGTGATCCTTATGTCTTCATACATAAGCAAACTCATGCAACAGCCCTGAGATTACAGGCTGATTGTCATAACTTGAAGGAACCTGGAAGGAGTAGACTCCCTAGGACCGCAAGGGATGCAGAAGCTTGAAAGCCTACAAGAACTTAGGCTGCATTTTTCTCTAGTGAGACATACCTTGACATATTGTCAGCTAAATAACAAATAAATATAAACATTGCTTTATTGGTTAGAGAGAGTATCTGATAACTGAAGCAAAATTGCCAGGCTTAATGCTCTAGTTTAGAGTTTATTGGTAATTATTGCTTTAATCGATTTCCAGATTAGAAGGTATTTTAAATCAAGAATTACTATTATCACAAAATGATAAACCCTATTTTTCATTGTTGAAAATAGTTTCATAATAGTAAATACTAGAAAGGAAAGAAAAGTTATTTTAAATGTATAGCAAAATTTTCAATGAGCTCCTAATACAGCTTCTAAACTAAGTAAGAGCAGAAAATCATTAAGCTTAATGGAATAAGCATTTTGAATTTTATGAGTAAGAAACAAAAAAAAAATTTATTCTTGGTGGTTTTGGTGATGGATTTAATATGCAGAATAAAACTTGTATCACTTACAGGTCATATAGACATGAAATATGTTTATCCAAAATGAAGAAAGGCTCCAGACATGAAAAAATGATTGGCCAAGATCAGGGCAGAGCTGTGAAATACAGACCTGTGTCAGTGGGGGCCGCAGGAGAGCACAGTATGAGGGATTAGCTTTAGAACTCTAAGGGTGATACTTTCTTCTAGAAAGGTTTATATAGCAAGTGCAAACAAGGAGAGTAAATTTATTAAATATTAATATATTAATAATTATTAAACATTTATTAAATGTTATTAAATATATTAAATAATTATTAAGATTACTATAACTCCTAATTTATGTGTAAGGATAAAGTAAATGTAAACATGACTTTTTGGTGTCTATACAAATCAAGGTGAAGGGACAACATTGCTGTATCTAATTCATCTACCAGAAACCAAAAAGATTTACCCACTTCTCCATTTTCCCATTCCAGTCTTCTTTGTTATCCCCCATTTCTTAGAGGAACAACACCAGAACTATCAACATCATATTTGCAATGTCTGCTTAATTTCTCAAACATAGTTTATGACCCAAGAAGGATAAGAAGGAAATATAGAGCCACTAAAACATGCATATATATATTGAAAACAATTCATATAACCAAAATACTGTTCAGGTACTGATTTTGAACATAAAAATGTAAGTATTTGAAATTTTTAATTAAGTGCATTTGGTAAAATAGGAAAAAATATAAATTACCTCAGAATAAATATGAATTACCATCTATTTATAATAAGATTAAATTAAAAATTTTAAAATAAAAGCTTTGCTTGGGAATATAAGATATAGTGTGAATTTATGGAACTTGATTCATAATTGTTGTTGAGTAAATGTTACAGAATTGTAAGGCTCATAATTCCAAAGGGAATAGCTCATAAATTGACTGCAGTCAAGATAGCATTCCTGATTCTTCCAATATGTAAAATTACAAATTTGAAGCACAGTGGATGTCTTGCATTACACACCTACAGTCCCAGGACTTCCGTTTCTGAGATAAAGTCTCAAGTTTAAAGCCAGAGAAACGACCACCCAGTAAAACAACAGCAAAATTTTTGAATACTATTTTTAATACTATTAGAGTGTTCCTTACTTTATCAAATCACTAAGCAAATAATTAAACAATTGGATGAACATTATCTAAAAGACACAAAAGTAAAATTTACAGAAATGGCTATGGAATTATGTATGGAATTGCTTATCTTCTTCAAAGAAAACTATGAATGTTTACCTTTTCTATTTTCATTTGCAGAGTTTGAAGTCTGTTTCTTCCTGAGATTATTAGATGACTCAAGTTTTGTTCTTTAATACTGAAGCTTATATTCTCAATTGGTAGAGACTTTGAGCTTTGCTCTTTGTTCCCGTGACTCTACTTTTAGGAATATGCTTGAAATAAACACTGAATTAAAGTAAAATATGTGTGTGTATATATATGTGTGTGTATGTGTGTGTGTGTGTGTGTGTGCGTGTGTAGTACATATATAGAATATATCAGTAACAAACACATTAATTGGTTGTCAGTTAATATATATTATTACACATTCATATAAATTTATTGATAAATAATATTAAAACTAAGTAATTATAATTAGTTATGAGATAACTTTAAAGGGGTGTATATTATGACTTCATTCACAGTTATGGAGAAAGGCTTATACTATGTAAAAAAAATTAGTAAGAAAGAGGCAAAAGCTAGCAGCCATTTGATATTTATTGTAGTGGTGAATAGAACCCTAGTGAGGTAATACATCATCCTGAAGCTGCAAGCCCCTGGGTCCAGCGCAGCTTCTGCCCCTGACAGACATTGCAATCTAGGACAAATTACTTAACTTCCCATTTCTTCACTCTGGAAAGGAACAGGTGTATTGTTGGCTCTTCTGTTTCATTTCTTTGTGTTCTTGGCAGAGCATCTTGCCTAATATAGCATCCTGGGACTATCTGGTTGTTTAAAGACAAACCTCTTTTTAGTTTCTTATAAACTACACTAATACTAAAGTCACACATACCAGATACACAAGCTAATTATACTGTTCTCAAGAGTGACAGTGCACTGTGGGAGGAAGACTACTTGAAGAAGAACTCTATTTAAACTCTTAAAGTCAGCTAAAAGTAGGTTAAATATGTTTGTTAGTGTTGCCAAAAGCAGGTATGAGCTTCCCTACAAACTCAGGCATGTGAGTTCTGTTTGTGATGTAGCAGTGAAGGGATGCTGTGGTAAGAAGAAATCTGCTTTGCATTTTCTTCAAACGGGGAATCCACGTAGTAAGACCATTTCATGTAGAAACAAATCTGACATGATCAGAGATGGTAAAATGTTTCTCAGGGTATTTAAAGATCTATACAGTTTCTCAGAGGAAAATATGGGAGGTTTAAAATCCCTAACATGATACCAGTAAATACATTGCCAGAGATATATAAATCCTTTCTGATTACTTAAATCATCTCCAGATTGAAATATAAGGAACATGATGCTGTAATTCAATGTTCAGGTTAAAGTAGTGCTGGCTCTTTTCATTAGAAAGTCAGTTTAGTTTTCTGCTGCCCCTTCTAACTGAAAACTCATGATCTAATATTAAGATTAAAGGAAAGAGAGTTGGTGAAAAACCATCACAGGTGGACCTACGACAATGTATACCACATGTTATAACACTGAAGTTCTGTGGACCAAAGAAATAAAATTAAAATCGCAACCTATGGTAACTTTTTGAAGATTGTGCCTTATACTCACTTTAAAAGGACCATAATTAGATGCCTTGAGTGAGCCTTAAGAGATCAAATTTCTCACTTAATGAGATAAAATAAAATGCTTAGACAATATTACACTATCAGGGTGAGTTTGGAAAATGGCCTGTCATGCTCTAGGTGAGAAGTTCTTACTATTGTTCTGGGTTGACATTCACTCTAGGTTGAGAGAAAATGGCAATTACACAAAGAACTATAGCACTGGGTTATGTACAAAGGGGTCGTGCAATAGTAACTAATAATATTGAGTCATTTATGTATTGAACGAACCTCCACTTTTAAATAAAGATAAGGTATCATTATATGTACATATTGAATGATGCATACTGAACCATCAACAAATGCTACAAATATACTAAATATACATATATATATACACACGTATATATGTAGCAAATCTACTGAGCAATAAATTATCAAAAGAGCACATGTGTATAAGAACCAAATTTGTCCAGTTTTTAGGGCTATAGGGCCTCTGAACACCACCCTCATGCCTCGTGCTAATTCTATATCTATTGTCCAGATTAACCAACACTCCAGCTTTTCACTTAACATTTTTATTACTCTAATTTGATCCTGAAATTTGAATAATTCTGTGGCATGTGGTCATTCATATCTTTTGCCTTTTAATCACTATGAGTTTCTATAGATTTTGTACTTTGTGGTTGTCGATGTGATCTGCTCATTCTTGTTATTTATGTAATTCTTTAATGGGCATGCTGTAATGTGTCCATCTTTTCAATAAGTAGGCGTTATCAGTTAGGGCTATCAAACATGCATCTTTTCAATAAGTAGGCGTTTTCAGTTAGGGCTATCAAACATAGTGCTATTTTATTTTGGGGGGGAAATATGCTGAATTTTATTTCCTGATTTTTATTCATCACCTATAATATAGGTACAGTATGAGTTTTAGGACAGCAATAAATATGTAATAAAAGAATTGCAGAGAAGAGCTACCTAGCAAAACTGTGTTTTAGAATATAACTCTTAAAAATTAAGAAAACTTTCTCCCACCAGCACATAAGAGAATTATCTGAACAGTAATAATCCCCCTCAACACTTTAAAGTTTAAACACGTTAACTTAATTATCACTATTCACATCAATTGTGGTAACACAATATGACTTTTAATGTTAAAGTTTAAATAAGTTTGATGATTTTTAAGATTAATCTATGTTAATTTCACCAAACTCCATTTCTGTCTCACTTGAGGAAAAAAAAAAAAACATAATTTTCTGTCATGATTAAATTATTTCATTTGGATTTCCATTCCTGTATCAAATATTTAAAATTGCCATCTTATAAAAAGAAAGTATGTATTCAGGCTCAAAGAGAAAAATAATGTTGTGGAACATACATGCCAATAAGGTTCTTAGGAGTCAACCCAGGGCTGAAGACATACTATTTAAAAATTCACCAATCTTTCTTTTATTTCTTTTCATTAACTTTTAACGTTTAAATGTGGCAGGTGACTGTATGTGTTTGTGGAGGTCAGAGGATCACTTGCGGGAGTTTGTCTTTCCTTGTATGGAGTAGAGCCAGGAACAATCCCAGGTCATCAGAGTTAGCTGCAAGCTCCTTTAGTCAAAGAGCCTGCTCACCATACTTCTTTTCACACAGAAGCATTAGTGAGTTGCAGCTTCCACTTTTATACTGTCTTATGCTACTTCAGTATAAAATGGACCAAGTGCCCCCCCAAGTAGATGGTGGAAGGATACCAACAAAGTCCCCTTATTTTGCCACATTGCTGACACCCACTGCTATCAGTGTCAATCCCTTGTCATTTCAATATTTTCATTTATTTAAACTATGTTTTAGAAAACAAAGTTATTTCATTATAGCTATAAAACAACAATTTCAATTACAGTACCTAATCTATTTATAATTCTTATGAACGTTAAGCTTCAAGGGCCATTTGCTGTTGTCTTTTGCAGTATTCATTTATTTCTTCGGTTTTTGTTGTGTGTAATTTAAACAAACACACTTGCTCTGGCAAGACTCTCAGATCAGCAGTGGCTTGCCTGTCATCTACTCAGTCCCCATGGCCAGCTAATGCTTTCCCTGGTTTCTGGCTATGCTCTGAGAACAGCCACTGGCATGCTGAAGGCTAGTGTTTTTCTGAGCTTGCTAAGCCATCCAACAACCAACCTCTTTCTTCTTCTGTTCCCTTTACCCCCTTTAGGAAAACACTAGAGATTTTTATTATTTTAAAACTGACTGGAGAGGGAGCATCTCTATGGAGACAATGGGTGGGGGAGGGGGGCTGGAATAACACCTGAATTGAAAATATAGAGAATAGCCAATAAAAATAATTTAAAAATATAATACAAAGAAAAATAGGATGCACCCTTAACCTATATGTCTGTGCTTCCTCTCTCCTCCACAGCCTGGTTCAAATTCCCAAACATCTGTGTTCCCTTCTCTTCCTGTCTGACCTGGAACTCCCTCATCCTTTGCTTAGAGACTCCCTTCTGTGTTTATTGACACAATCAGACAATTAGCAAACATCCCCCTAGAGGTTTTCCTTTCTAGCATTTAGATAAACTTACACTATTTTTTTTAAACAACTTTATTTTACAAAACAAAGATAAATGTACAGATTTTAAACATTTTTTGCTTAAAATTATACATTTTTGTCAGTACTTTTTTTCAGATTTTAACATAATTTTTACATAGAATTATATGAATATATTTTTTAGTCAGTACTTGATTTTTTTAAAGGTTTGATAGTATGCCTTGAAAACTTAATAGTAACAATGAGCATAAAGTACATGTAAAACAAAATGTAACATGGAAATAGTTAAAGTTTTCTTGTTTTCTAAATTTTGTTTTGTTTTGTTTTGTTTTCTTTATTTCTTGGGCTTCATACAGTCTGTGAGTTGTTTCTGGGGGAGTGCAAGCCTCTGGGGTTAGCTTCCCACTATCAGTGACTGCATATTATGTCTGTTGTTTTGTGACTGGGTTATCTCTCTCAGGATGATATTCTCTAGATGCAGCCATTTTCTTAAGAATTTGGTTAAGTCATTGTTTCTGGTGGCTGAGTAGTATTCCATTGTGTATATGTACCACAATTTTTGTATCCATTCATCTACTGAAGGACATCTGGGTTCCTTCCAGCTTCTAGCTATTATAAATAGAGCTGCTATGAACATTGTAGTGCATATATCTTTGTTGTGTATTAAAGTGTCTCTAGGGTATATGCCCAGAAGTGGAATAGCTGGGTCTTCAGGTAGTACTATATCCAATTTTCTGAGGTATCGCCAGACAGATTTCCAGAGTGGTTGTATCAGCTTACAACCCCACCAACAGTGGAGAAGTGTTCCTCTTTCTCCGCAGCCTCGCCAGCATCTGCTGTCATCTGAGTTTTGGATCTTGGCTAATCTGACTGGTGTGAGGTGGAATCTCAGGGTTGTTTTGATTTGCATTTCCCTGATGGCTAAGGATGTTGAGCACTTCCTCAGATGTTTCTCGGCCATTCGGTGTTCCTCAACTGAGAACGTTTTGTTTAGCTCTGTACCCCATTTTTTAATAGGGTTATTTGATTCTCTGGTGTCTAGCTTTTTGAGTTCCTTGTATACCTTGGATATTAGGCCTCTATCTGATGTGGTGTTGGTAAAGATCTTTTCCCATTCTGTTGGTTGCCGTTTTGTTTTCTTGATGATGTCCTTAGCCTTACAGAAACTTTGCAGTCTCATTAAGTCCCATTTGTTAATCTTTGACCTTAGAGCTTGAGCCATTGGTGTTTTATTCAGGAAATTTTCTCCTGTTCCTATGTGTTCTAAGGTTTTCCCTACTTTCTCATCTACTAGTTTCAGTGTATCTGGTTTAATGTGGAGATCTTTGATCCACTTACACTTGAGCTTTGTACAAGGAGATAAGAAAGGGTCTATTTTCATTCTTTTGCATGCTGAGTGCCAGTTGGACCAGCACCATTTGTTGAATAGGCTGTCCTTTATCCATTGAATGTTTACTGCTCCTTTGTCAAAAATCAGGTGACCATATACATGAGGGCTCATTTCTAAATCTTCTATTCTATTCCATTGATCCACATGCCTATTTCTGTACCAGTACCATGCAGTTTTTAGCACAATTACCTTGTAATATAGCTTAAGGTCAGGGATAGTGATTTCCACAGATGTGTTTTTGTTGTTGAGGATGGATTTCGCTATTCTAGGTCTTTTGTTATTCCACATGAAATTGCACATTGATCTTTCCAATTCCATGAAGAACTGTGTTGGAATTTTGATGGGGATTGCATTGAATCTGTAGATTGCTTTTGGTAGGATGGCCATTTTTAAGATGTTGATCTTTCCAATCCATGAGTATGGGAGATTTTTCCATTTTCTGAGATCCTCCTCAATTTCTTTCTTTAGAGGTTTGAATTTCTTGTCATACAGGTCCTTCACTTGCTTTAAACTTACACTATTATGCCTCCAATTTCTTACCATATTACCTTTTAATTATTCTTTTAATGCTTATGATTCCATAGTTTACTTGTATGACATTATTAATAATTTCCCTTTCCTTTAGTATATTCATCTTAGAATGCTTTCAAGTCTCCTGTTCTCTTTTTTGTAGTATAGGTTTAAGGAATTTTAAGTCTATATTTACATAGTAAGTTTCTACAAACAAATGATATTTTGGATAATATTTTACACAAATATTTACCATATGTAATACTCTTAATCATTTTATGCATTGTATGCATTTGCCTAAAATAAACTTTCTTTACCATAATAATTTTATTTTGCGAATTTACAAATACCAATTGATGATGGAGTTCCAGAGTTTTACTTGCTAAATACATATTGAATTTACGTTTTTTTTTGAGAAATATTTTGGTAAGCATAGAATTGCATATTAACAATTTTGAGCATTTTAAATGTATCTGCCAATAACATCATGACATATCACCTATTTTTATTTTGATAAGCCATTCATTATTATATTATTGTTGTTATTTCAAAAATTATGTATTCTTATTATCCATCTACTCAGAAACTTTCATTTTCTTCATTATTTAGCAAAATGACTGAAATATTTAGCCATATTTTTAAGATTCTCCTTTGTCTTTCAGGCTTCTTGTAATTTTGTTGAAGGCATACAGACTCCATGGCAGGTCCATAATTATTTTATTTTTGTTGTTATTATTATTATTAATTTATTAATTATGATGATGATATATTTTTGATATTTTCAACTGACCTGGGGAAACTACTCACAAATTTCATAATTGTAGTTTCATTTCTATATTATAAATTCTTGTTACATGGTGAATGCCTCCATAAAAGTTTCTGTTTCTATAATTTCTTAAATCTAAAAGTATTGAGCAGAGTCACTTTATAATTACTTATATTGATCTCAATAGGGTTCACCCAAAAATCTGATCCTATGTTCTGTGTCTACACATGCCTTGTGATTTGCATGAAGAACATTTCACACAGCATCTATAAAGACTATAGCTGGAAAGATGGTTCAGCAAGTAAGAGTGTCACAAAGCCTGACAGCTTGAGGTAGAGCCCTAAATCAAGGTGGAAAGAAAGAATTAACTCCCAAAAGTTGTCCACTGAACTTCCAGATCTACACTATTGTATTTACTGACTTACCCACTTATATAAATAAAATTATTATGTGGTCAAGTTTTATAGTTGCCTTTATACCACAGAGGTGTCAGGAAAATGAGCAGAGGATGCATTTACTTTAATCCAGCTAGAAATGGAGAGAAGTCAAAGACGTTCTGGGTTTGGTGAGATACTTTCCTCTACTGGTAAATCTAACATCAAGACATCATTTCATTCAGCTCTATGTAATAAGCCCCAACTGACCAGTTGCACTCCTTGGATATTTGTACATGTCCATCATAGAACATAGCCAACCTGTCTTTAGCTTGTTGGTTTCTTCATTACCCGTCAAGCAACTGGGTCAATACCTAAGCTATGCAAGTCACAACAGTTCTTCAGCCAATTTCTTTGCCCACCTGTAACTCAAGTTACACATTTAGGGTAAAGATTGGCAAAGAATTTGAAACAGTGTAAGTCTACAGCCCTGGGTAAAACCACAAACTTCTGTTGGGTTTTATGCATCAAAACACACCAGTTCTCTCTTTTGAAAGAGCACAGATCACCTGTTCTAGAACATTCCCGAAAGAGTCATACTCCCAGAAAGACAATTGAAATTTCTGGGTTCACGAAGGAATATTATCTCTGAACTTTTGTTTCCTGGATCTGCTTTCCATCTACTGCTCTTGCCTGCCTCTAAAAATATGGTTTATTTTATGATTTATCTGGTGTCCTTATTTGCACAGCCAACAGTGTGAAGTTACTAAGGAGTTCTTACTAACTTGGAAGTAGTAGTGTCAAAATTCAGATCTCCATTTTGATTTTGAGATTAATTAGAAAGGCAATTATTCCATGGTTATCTAGAGATTGTTTTGAAATATACATCTCAATAAGTTATAAAAGATTGCTTTTGTAAACACTATGTCAAACGAAACTATAACTTTTCATCTCTTCTGTCCACACATTTCTCAGAAGAATTTTAAACCTCAATTAAAATATGACTCCTGTGAACATTACCTGATGTGACAGATACGTCTATTTTCAATAATTTTTTTGGTCTAGTTTTCCTTTTATGTCATCTTCTTCAACACAAGGAGCACTTGGGTTTTAAAAAAAAATCATCCATTGTTTGTGGTAGCTTATATATAAAGAAGAGGAAACAGTTTTTTACCCTTGCTAGTTTTATCTCATTTAATTGAAAACTGATATTAAAAGGCCTTGATAGCAATGTAGTGCATTAACAAAAGAGAAAAAAATGCTAATGATATTTGAAAGATAAAACTATTTGACAATTTTGTAATATGCATTTTCTTGTCTACCCTGGTCTTTCCTACATCTACTTTCTGAAAATGATACAATAAAAGTGAAAAACAGTTCTCTGAACTATGTATTCTGAAGTCTGTTGTCCCTGAGAACAACAAAAAATTTATCTAACTGACTTTAGCTGAAGAAAATGATTCTGGCTATACTTAAAATTCCTCAAGCTATAGGGTTATATGACAAATTCCACTAGTCTACTAATCAATTTCTTTTTCTTGATGTTGGTAAAAGTATCTATCTGAGCCCCAAAGGAGAACACATACTCACCTAGAGATACCACTTAATAATAAATAACTTAGTAAAACGGTATGTCTCCATTTATAAAATAATATAATCCAGTATTGATGACTGTGGGAGAGTAATATTTGGAAATTTAGACATGATGCTTTGATATTAATCCTTACATTCAGTAGCTGTAAGAATTCCAATACCATCACATGATTTATTCATAAAAACTCACTCAATGCCCTCTCACATTGATTTCAATAATGATTTTGAACTTTGTAAGAAAAACTCCAGACTTTTAAGACCTCATCAAATGTCACTACTCCAGCACATTAGAACATCATTCATGAAAATTAAGATGAGAGAAACTGTGTGAAGAGAAACTTGCATCCTAGAAATGTACTAAAAATACTATCAGCGTGGGGGCAAAACAATTCAGATGTCAGGAGTCTCACATTACTCCTTCCTTTATCAGCACAGATTGGAATTATCCTTCTGAGACACATGCTCCCAGTGTAAAGAGAAATGAATCAACTTTTATCTATCAAATAGAATGATTTATTACAGAATATAACTTTCAAAAATGTACCTAGGGTGGAAAGCATTTCTAAAACTTATTAAAAATAAGGATAATTTAAGGTACTATTTGTGAGAAATTTACTAGAATGTTACTAGAATTATCAAATTTTAAGAGCTTAGGAGTTAGGGATGGATCAAACATTTGTAATGTCACATTGAAACTGTCAACAGTATGGCATCAACGTGATCTGTGCAGCATTTGTAAAAAAAAAAAAAAAAAAAAAATATTTCAAAAGACCCATGAAATACTTCTGGTTAAATTTCTAAGGGACATTTTGTAAACAGAACATAGTATATTCTCAGATATGTTGGCTGTACAGTAGAGAAACAAATGAAGGATATTAGACTTCTCTTTTAGAGGACAATACACATCTCGATTCTATTCTGTTATTGATTTAGTGAAAATTCTTATACTAACCACTTAAACGTGTTATAAGTAAAGTCCATCCTCTCTTCTGTTCGACATATACAGCATACTTATGGGATGAGCTTTTATAAAGTCATTAAAACACCAAATACAAAACTAAGACTCCACAGCCAAAAGAGACTTAAGAAAAAAACACTGCAAATATAATAAACATTCACAAACTCAAAAGGTTCTCAAGGAGAAATGACTTATAATCTCCTAGTTTAATTAATTTCTAAGATGTAATTTTACTTTTCACTGAGGTAGGAAGTTAAGTTTATTTACTTTACATTTCACATCATTTGTTTATATTTCCTTCTTTATTATAAAAATTAAGGTAGTTGTGTCATTATGCTGTGAATGTTAAACCAAAGAAACAGAATCGCTAGAATTTACAAAGTAACATATTTATCACAAATAACATGTTTACATTAGGATGCATTTGCAATAAATAACTGTATCTTAGGCTTATACCTTAGGATATAAAGAGGAGGAATCTGGGCTGTTAGGCTCAGGGGTAAACCTGATGGCGAGGAAGTTACTTCTTTAGCAAAGTCACAAATAGAAGTTGTAAATTTAAGTATGATTTGATTCTTCTACATTACAAATAGTACTGAAAATTATGCAAATGAAATTCAAAATTTCTGATTTTCTAAATTTTAAAAAAAGTGTTAAATTAAGGAAGTAAGAGAAATTTTAGAACAGCTTTTTTGGGGGGGACAACTTTATTACAATTTTCAGAAATTCATATAACGATGAAAATAGGTTATATTTATATACAAACATCTATCAATACAGAGTCATTGCGCATCCCTCTCATGATACAGTCTTTGAAAAAATGTTAAAATCAGAACAAATACTTTTATAGATGTAATAATTTTACCAGTGGATGATTAACAGTATTAATAGGAAATCAATGATACACTGATACAGAATTAGAGAAGATCATCACATGTGATTTGAATATTTTTTACAAAGTCTAGAACTATAGACAGAAAGGATTCCAGTTGGTTGATATATATCATGGAATATCTGTTATATTTAATAATGAGAGAAACACATTTAGTTCTGGCTTTCCTCTTGGCACTATCAGACTTTAAAATATGTCTTTTACTATAGTTCTCAGCATAAAATAAATAGAAGTAAAGATTATGTTGAAATTTTATCAAAATAATATTTGTGCTAATAAAAATGACTTGCATTTTTCTAACATTTTCTGTGATTTAAAATTGTGAACACAATCAGGTAATCACTGCTATTCTAAATTTATAAGCGTGTTTTGTCCAAAACTTCTGTTTAGGCCCTCAGTTTCTATGCCTGAACTACAACCACCTGAGATTTGGCTGCACACAGGAAAAGCAAACAAAACGAAACAAAACAATGTGGATTTCCACATTTATAAAAGTGAGATTTCTAGTTACCAACATGCAAACTACCAACTCAGAATAAACGAGAGATTTGAATGTGAGCCTTGAAGTCCTAAAACTGCTTGAAGAAAAGATACTCAGGACTACACAGGCTGGAGCCACAGAATCAAGCTTTCTGAATAGGATGAAATTTGCTGGGGAATTAGCAGCACACATTGACAAATGGGAACTCATAAAACTAAAAATCTTCTGTAAAGAAAATGAGACAAGCAATTTAGTGAAAAGGAAGTTCCCCCAGATAGAGGAAGACTTTGTCAGCTACATATCGAATGGAGGGATTCTATCTAGAAGGTTCAAAGAACTCCAAGAGAAACTTTCCCAGAAATCAAACTTTCTAATTAAGAAATTGGCGTTGGATCTGGAAAGAGAGCTCTAAAGAGGGGAAACAAAGACATCTATGAGTAAGAAATATCTTTAAAAGTGCTCAATTATATTCTTAACTATTAGGGGAATGAAAAATAAAACTACTTTGAGATTTTATCTTACTGTAGTCAGAATTGCTATGAGCAAGACAGCAACTGGCAACCAGTGCTGACAGGGATGTGAGGGAAATGGAACTCCCTTCACTTTTGTCAGGATTTCAAACTGGTGCAGCCACCCCGAAATCAGTGTGAGGAAATCTCAAAAAGATAGATGTGGTCCTTGGCATACAACCAAAGGACTAGACATGCTACTTCACAAATATCTTCTCAGCTAGGTCCATTGCTATTCCACATACAATGGTTAAGAAATTGATACCACCGCATGCACTTTAACTGATTAATAGATAATGAAAATGTGCAACATGCATGCAGTTAAATTATACTTGGCTTCAAAGACAAATGAAATCATGAATTTTTCTGGTATATGACTAAAACTAGAAAGTGTTTCAGTGAATAAAATAACCCAGATTCAGAAAGACAATGCTGAATGTTCTCTCTCCTTGCGATTCTTAATCTAAATCTTCCCATGTAAGCACATAACCTGGTGTATCCATAGAAACCAGGTAATGAAAGCAGTACTGTTTCTTGTTGAGGAGAAGGTAGAATAGAAAGGAGGATAGTAGGAGATTATATATATATATATATATATATATATATATATATATATATATATATATATGATATATAATGTGTGTGTGTGTGTGTGTGTGTGTGTGTGTGTGTGTGTGTGTGTATGTTATGAGGTTAAGGAAGGATAGAAAAGAATGAAAAAATAATGCTAATGATGTTTGAACAAAACAAACCGCATATATATATATATGACATATATATATATATATTTGAAATATATATATTTGAATAAAGAGCCATAGATTCTACCAAAAACCTCAGTGCTGAGTATGATACAGCTCTCACAATGCCTGAAAGTGCTATGAAAGCAATTGGTTATCTCACACAGTCGAAAACATGGAAACCACAGTGACCCTCATGGCAGAGAATCAGCAAGAACATAGTAGTGTGTCTATTAGATCTTAGGAATAACAGACAGCCACCAGCCACCTGGACTTACATTCTATTCTGTATGAGATAATGTGTGACTTGATACTGTAAACCTGGCTAACTATCCTTACCTTATGAAACTATGGACACTAAAGGAGGACATGCTACTACTACTTTCTTAAATGAGTATAACCCCTAACTTCATTCTAAATACATTGTGATACTTGCAGGTAATTATAACTCTCATTCCTTATCAAAGTACTTTCTAATACCAAGAAGTGGAATCCATTACGGAAATCCAATCCACACCTCTTCGAAATGCAGAGAACATCAGACCATGTGTTACCCAAACTATTCTATATGTCTACAACACGATACCTACATCTAAGGCCCAGAAAACATCACAGAGGACAGGGAATGTTATATGAACCAGAAGACTAGGATTTAGGTTACAATATCCTCTTTAACCCAAACAAGCCCATTCAATGAAAACACAACTCAGAAATTAGGAACACAAACTGTGTGTATATATTGGGAAGATTTACCACCACACTCTATTCCCCTCCTAGGAGATCCTTTATAACTTGACGTTTTTCCAGTCCTCCTCTTTCTGCTCCTCCTCTCCCTCCTTGAGCCCCCTCCGTGTTTCTTCCTCACTCCTCCTCTTCCATTTCCTCTTCTTTTTCTCACCTCCTCTTTTTGTCCAATCATGTATTGACATAACATAAATCTACAGACTTCCACTGTGAAATGTATCCTCTATACATGACAGAAAAGCTGTACCCATTAAATCTTGACAATGTGATTGCCTAAACAAGGTCTGTATAATTGCAATACTAGTTCTCACTTCAGCATGGATGAGAGAAATCTCAAAAGTCCCTGGGTAAAGAACTGTAGCCAACTATGAGTGCTGAGACAAGAAGAACCAGTCTTCCTCCGGAATGAGTCCTAAATACACATAGAAACACTAACTTCACACACACCATCACCACCACCTCCACCACCACCATTGACTATGACAACAATAACAACAACAGCAGCAGCAACAACACCAACACTAATTAGATATGCTGCTGAAGACGTGGAAATTGAACAAGCTCCCACACCTTAGCAAAGACCTCCAAGTAGCTAATAACTGATGAAAAGGGGAGAATTCTCCTGTTCCAGGATGAGCTCACAACAACATATACACACAAGCCAAGGCACACTAACTAGGCTCAGTATGAATTGTGTATTTACGCCTCTTCTGTGTATAACAATAATAAAAATAATAATAAAGAGGATGTCAATTTCAGAGAGAGTGATGGGGGAGAGTCATTGGAAGCAACAGAGGGAGGGAACGTGAGAAGGAAGGAAATGATATAATGTTTTAATTTTAATCTTTAAAACAGGTGATTCTAAACTCTGTTACAATGACTAAGACTAGCCATCAAAATATACCACAACCTTCTCAAATGCATTACCATGTACTGATTGCTTTTGAGAGATTGTAAGAGAAGATGGTGGGTTATAAAATCAGTGTAGTTTCTCCCCATGCTCCTTCAAGTTCCTCTGGACAAAAGAACAGGCTTGTATCCTTTGAGAGCTTTGTTCATGGCAGAAACCTGCCTTTTTTGAGGTCATGTTGACTTGAGAACAGAGCAGAAAAGAGGAACTATATAAAAATACAATATGGTGGGAGGTAGCTGTATACACAGGTATGATTACATATGTATGAAACTTTAAGGAATGAAGAAATATAGGAAATAATCTTGATTTGGAGAGTCTTAATGTATTATTTAATTTTTTGACCTATGTGCGATAACCTTGGCAGAGGATATGAGAAACAAGGAGGTGGTATCAGGGCCTATCCTTATACCCTAAATGAATTTTGTTAATTTCAATATTTGTTTGAATCTTTTCTGTGACCTAACAGAAAAATAATGAGAGAGAATCATGATCCAGTTGGATGTGCCCTCAAATTCTAACTTTTTAAATCTATTTTTCCTGTCTGCATTTGCTTATGATGGACTTCATAAATATCCTTGCATATTCTATCCAGAGATTTATGTATACATTTAGTAGCATTATCCTTACCCTATCTTAGTTAGAAATATAACTGGTACAGATTTGAGTTAAATATAGTATATATGAAATAATCCTCTTGGTTTGGAGAGTACAAACTTATCACTACTGCTTCACTTTAAAATTAATTCTCATCTTCCACACTTCCACATCTGTGTATTTCTTTGTATATTTGAGCTATATTTGTTTTTAATTTGGTTTAAAAACTTAAAATGAAATTTGACATATACATGTCAGAGGTACTTTTCTTGTTGCTTTGTAATACTTAGCAAGAGTGAACCTGAGGGAAGTAAGAAGAAGGGTTTCTTTTCTCATGCTTGAGGGGCTAGTCAATTGTGGTATGGTGGTAAACACAGAAGGAGTCACACATAGAATCCACAGTCTATAAAAAGATGAAGATGAAGCTAATACTTCAGTAAATATTAACAAGATCCACCCACCCTCCCTAAGGCTGGCATTGTTAGAGACATATGCCATCAGCTGGGAATATTATCTCAGCAATAGCCTGTTCCAGTATGATACCACGCCATGCTGCCCCCAGGTTCTCTCTGACACCAGTGGTCTCTCCCACATTAGTTCCAGCACTGGCAACCCAAATAGAACTAACATTATATTCATTTCCCCTCTAGTTAGTCTCTCTTCCGGCAGAGGGCCAGCCACAAACTCTGCCCAAATCCCAACCAGCCAACAAATTCAAAACTCCAGAAACTTGTAATATAGTTTTTAGCTCAGATTTTCTCAGTAATTTTTACACTCCACAAAATGTCCACACCCTAAACTCAGAGCCAAATGATATGATATAATTTGCCCACCTAGACATATCTCCCTATACAAATTCATGCCTTATAAAATATTCGGAACAACCTATAGCTATGCAGAGCAACATGGAGAGGGTTCATTCTCATCTTTCTCCAACTTGCTTCCACTCTTTCCTTCTTCCCTTCCCCTTTCTAAAACTCTGTTCCCTCCTAACCTTCCTTTTCATCCAATGACAGACCTTGTTTTATTTTTCACCTGCACCTAAAAATATTTACCTGTTTTTTTTTTTTTTTTCACTCTTTCTCTTTTCTTATCCATCTTGGGCCTCACTCAGTTCCTTGGCTCATGCTGTCTCATTAAGGTGGCTATCCCTCCTTAGTTAAATATGTATAGAAGTCACCTCCAGGAAGTGCTCAGAAAGCTGTCTTCTAGGTAATTTTAAATTCCATTAAATTGACAAAGATTTATGATCACCAAATCATACAATTGTCTGAGGAGATATTTTTACCATCCTATCTCCATCTCCAAAATTGCCTTAGCATATTTTTCCCAATAATCAAAACAAAACATACATGTGCGCCAGAGTACATGTGTAGCAAGAAGCTGACTGCCTCATAGTTTACATCTAAATGCAACAGGAATTTCCAGAAGCCCCATCAATAAGATTCATTTTGCACTGGGAAGAGCTTTGGGAGTCCTCTTACCAGATGTTTCCCTGATGTGGCCTCAGCACTGTTACTTGCCTAACACAACTTATTTTTAGCAGAGTTGGATCTCCGAGGCTGATGTCACCAAGTGCTCATGTAGTGAGGCACAGCAATGTGTTTGTTGTGTGAGAAAACACACAGACTTCAGTTTTCCCCTATGAAAGGAGTTATGTCTCATCTGGCATATTTTAGCTAAAAATATTAGAGGCTTGTTTTGACTGTTACCTCTGCTGCTGATCCCCAAGCAAAGAGGAAAAAAAAAATCTAAGTTTGTGGAAATTACAAACATTTTTCAGAACTTATTTTCAATTTCTCTTCCTTTCTAGTTCATATTCTACAAAATGCCTTTAGGTTACTTTGTTTGGCTGCTATAAAGCACAGAGGCACATGGTTTGTAGACCTAGATTTTCCCTAAAGCTCTGTCATATACTCATACTGATGGTTGGAGTTGTCTAATACTGAAAACTCTCAAAGAATAACTGGATCTCCCAGTTTTAAATATTAGAAACAAAGAGTAGGAGTAGATAAGATATTTATCAGTCTCCAAATCTCCCCACATGAATGCTACTGTCATGGTGTGTTCCTTTGAGATGCAGTTTTGGTTTGTAATATTCAGGGTTTTTATTTAAATTCCAGTTATCTTTCAAGTCACATCATTACATTTTTACACCTGTGACTCCCTCAGAGGTTCCCCTATCCTCTAAAGTCTCTGTCTGATCTCTTGGGGAAATCTATGGTATTATTATTTTTTTATTTTTTTGGTCACACTCCAGTGCAGAAGTACAGGCCGTGGGAAGCAGCATATGTCTTTGTACAGTTGAATAAGAATACAATTTGACAGTGTGTGCAGAATTACTTAATTTGGAAATTGTAATATGTTTTAAGTTCTGTAGATTCCAACCACTCATGCAAATCCTCCCAATATAATTTGTCTAATTAATAGGAACGCCCACTAGAAAAGCAAAGAATACCAACAAACAGTTCACTGAATCGAAAACATAATTAGAAAAAAATACATGATAGACACATGGATATACATCCCAACAAATAGTTGAGCAAGAAATGCAAATTCAAATAGTCAGAGATTATCTTTATAAGCTCCAGACTAGAGAAATTATAAGAGATTACTAGCATATAATAATGGTAAGAAAAAATGGAGATAAGAAACCTTGTACATAAAATTACACTAAATAATATTTATTTTTATTAGATATTTTATGTATTTACATTTCAAATGTTATCCCCTTTCCCAGTTCTGTCCTCTTCCATTGCCCTCTCCCTGCTTCTATAAGGATGTATCCCCTCCCTACCACCCACTCCTGCCTCACGACATGGGCTTTCCCTTATACTGGAGAAATGAGCTTTCACAGGATGAAAGATCTCTCCTCCTATTGGTGCCTGACAATGCCATCCTCTGCTATATATGCAGCTGGAGCCATGGGTCACTCCATGTGTACTCTTTGGTTTGTGGTTTAGTCTCTGGGAGCTCTGGGGGCCTGGTTGGTTGATACTGTTGTTCTTCCTATAAATAATATTTCTTAAGTCCTTCATATCTGAAATACAGTAAGCCTTAAAGTTGCTTATAAGAAATTCAGTTACTTTTTAAAAGTACATAATGAAAAGGCTATGACAAGTATGAATTACTTTAAACCTTTTAGAGAATGGCACAGAAAAAAATAAATATTAAAACACATTTAAATATGAATGAACATTGATACTTTAGGCTACTATAAGCATAAACAAAGGAACAACTATTTAAGAGTATATGTCCAATCACATTTATTTCAGCAGAAAACAAAAACAAAACTGGAAGTGAACCAAAGACGTGGATTATCAGGGGAACTGAGGGTAATTTTATAAATCCCACGGAAAGAGAATTCATGATAATTTAGACAGGGTTTATAAACTAAGGAAGCAGTTTTAAAAGTGTAATAGGCATGGCGGGGACTCAGAAGAGCTATTTCTGTAATCAAATTGTAGTAGTGGAGCTCTTTTCTTTCCAGACTCATCTGGGACCAGAGCTCTGCAGGAGGAATTAGAGTTGTGGGGCCTCCTTTGAAAGGAGTGGCTGTTAGTGAGTTGAGGGCACAGCTAAAGCAAAGAGAACACACATAACATGGGACTATATCTAGGAATAATTGCTCACACTTCTATAGATGTGTATGTATGTAAATATGTATGTAGGTAGAAAATTATGATGTAAATTCTTTTATGGTATATGTATAAAATTATTCCACAAAAGAAAGCAGAGGTATCTAGAAGAAAACCAATCTTATTTATTTAAGTGTTCATTCGTTCTTATGTAGTGCTGTGATCAGGCATATGTTCTCATGCATGTTAGGCAAATGTGGCTGCTACATTTATTTTATTATTTGCATATACTGCTTTCAAATTTATTTATTTTCATTCTTTAATCCTTTTTTTTTTTCAGTCCAGACTTCATCCCCACTCCTGGTAAGCTCCCCATTCTATGCGTCCTCCCCCACCAATGTCCAAGAGGATGTCTACATCCCTGACCCCCACCTAACCACATCTCCCCTCTCCATGAGTCTCAAGTCCAAGCATTAGGTGGGTCTTTACTGAACCCAAACCAGGCAGTCCTCTGCTGTATGTGTCCAGGGCCTCATATCAGCTGGTGTATTCTGCCCAGTTGGTGGCTCAGCATCTGAGCGATCTCAGGGGTTTAGGTGAGTTGAGACTGCTGGTCTTGCCTTGGTACCACCCTTTTCCTCAGCTTCTTCCAGCTTTTCTTCAATTCAACCACAGGGTCCCTGGCTTCTGTCAGTTGGTTGGGTGCTGATATTTGCGGGTGACACTTTCAGCTGCTTGTTGTGCCTCTCAGAGGGCAGCCAGGCTAGGTCCCTGCCTGCAAGTACACTATAGCATCAGTAACAATCTTAGGGCCCCAGACCTTTGCTTGATCTGGATCCCAATTTGAGCCTGTCGCTGAACCCCATTTCTCTCATGCTTTTCTCCATTTTTGTCCCTAAAGTTTCTTCAGACAGGAACAATTCTTGGTCAGAGTTTTTGACTGTGGGATGGCAACCCCATCCTTCCACTTAGTGTCCTGTCCCTCCACTGGAGGTGGACCCTACATGTACCCCATCTCAACTGTAGGTCCCTACCTTTGAGTCCTGAGAGTATTTCACCTCCCAGGTCTCTAGTACATTTTCAAGGGTCCCGCCCCTCTACCTTCTACCTCCCAAGGTTTCCTGTTTTCATTTTTTCTTCTGGCCACAGTCCTATTCCCCCTCCCAATACCTGATCATATTTCCCCCTTCCCCTGCCTGTCCCTTCTTCCACTCAGGTCTCTTCCTCCCTCTACCCCTCCTCACTGCTTTCTTCTCCCTCCAAAGTGGGATCAATGTGTCCTCATTCACACTATTTGTTTGACCTTCTTGAGTCCTGAGTATTCTGTACTCTTTTATTTATTTATTTATTTATTTATTTATTTATTTATTTATTTATTTATTTATTTATTTTGCTAATGTCTGCTTATTCATGAGTACATACCATCATGCCCTTTTGGGTCTGAATTACCTCACTCAGGATTATATTTTCTAGTTCCATCCATTTGCCTGTAAAACTCATGATGTACTCATTCTCAATAGCTGAGTAGTATTCCATTGTGTAAATGAACCACATTCTTTGGTATAGGCTGCTACAAGTATTAAGGACTTTCAAATGTACTTTTATTTATGTGAATATATATCTCTATGTGTGAATGGGTGTGTGTGTGTGTGTGTGTGTGTGTGTGTGTGTGTGTGTGTGCGTGCGTGCAACACAAAAGCAAAGAAAGGGTATCAGATCATCTTGAGCTGGAATACTTAGTTTTGAGTGGGCTGTGATGGGTGCTGTGAATCAAAATTCAGTTTCTCTGCAAGAGCATTTTAACCACTAAGCCATCTCTCTAGTCCTTTGCTGCTTCATTTTTAGAACATATTTAAATGAACTTAAACAGCGGAATTATGTCTGGTGTGTTTGTGAATAAAGAGCAGCAAAGTATTTAACTAGATAGGTCAACTAATAATATACATATGTTTTGTGTTACATAATTTGGACTTATCCCCCACGTGTTAACAGGTGCCGTGTGAAAATGAAGAGTCATAGGACAGAAGATCACAAAACTTTATATGATTCCCATTTTTGCCTCTCCTACTTAGAAAGTTAAAAGGGGTGATCAGCTTAAGATGCACAATTTAAATAAAATCTGTGTGTTTTTGTCTACAGGGTGTCTCTAGTATCTTAGTCCCAGCCCCTGGGAAAATTAAGGGAGAGGAATACTGCATGCTGGCATATACGGATGAGAAACTGTGCTGTTCTAGATTGTTTGTTGTGCCTGTGAATGGTATGTTCTGTTTGGGTCCTTGTATTCATGTGCATGCAGTGTTAGCATGGGAAATATTATCAAGAAGAATATTTTCATATCAAACTAGACACTGTACATTAATGCTAGAAATGGAGATTGGAGGCAGAGCTCAGTTGGGGTAGATCTGATTACTACATTCCTTTTTATTATAGCTGCATTATTAGAGCTTACATAGAGCATTCATTTAGCTCCATGCAGGAGTTCCATAAAGTTTGAAAGTCATAAGTAAAACTGAAAAGCAGAAATTCTTAAGATGATGATTGAGTCCTTATGATACAATAAAATAAATATTTAGTTTATATTTTCCTAGCATCTACATAAAAGTACTTTTAATAAACAGAAATTCTAATGTCTTCATGAAAACTAGTAGGTCCTTTTTGGTGAAAATAAAATAATTTTCTGCAAGTTTTGAATCTATTTATTTATTTATATCCCTCAAGGGAGGGATATGGTAAGTATTGAGGAGGTACTGTGAGAATGGCTTCTTATCTGCAGTGAGTCTATAGGACTCAAGCAGATTCTCTTTCTCTCTCGCGAAAAAACATACACACATATGCACAAATACATTCACAAACTACATACATGCATACATACACAAACACACACACAGTGAAAGACACACACATATACACATACACAAACACACAGAGATGCATAAGCATACATAAGACACACATACATAAACAAACATACATAAACTATACATATACATAAACAACACTTAGTGATTAAGATTCTGAATCTCTTTCTATTCAAACATCACAAAGTACGTGGCAAATGTTGACTATTATGAATTTTATGACCATTATGACATATAAATATCAAGTTCTTATGATAAAATACTACCACGCACAAACTCAAAGATTGCTTTGAGGCAACTTCTGCATAGTTCAGGAGTCTTACACCTTTACAATAATAAGTAATCTCAGTTATTAACTGGAAATGGAAATCAACTTCAGAGCTGTGTCACTGAGGACATTGTACCTCACATGACATTACAGATGAATACTTCATGTGAGTGAAATTTCTGAGGACTGAGTGTTATGGAGTCATATGTTTTTCTGAGTAGGGAGCCAACCCATAAAATGGAATAAAGAATGTTTCAAAGGTGATGCTGAAATAGTAGTGCACCTAGACAGTATAAAAACTCATTTACATTGATTCTATTGAAAGAAGAAATGCTGAGATAGTATGTCAAAACGTCACATGCCAGAAGTCAGAATTCTTTTCAACTTCACAATCTATAAGCAATTGAAACCCAAGGACGAGAGTGTTGCTGTTGATATTGATTTTTTTTTCATAGAAAACAGCCTCTCAGTTCTCAAGCACAACAACTTATTAGTTGCTTAGGGTGGTACTAGATGAGCCTTGCTTCTAATACACATGTTCCTCTTCATATGTATCCCTGCATTCTGCTTACACAGTGTAAACATGAATTGTTGAAATGGTTTTGGGAGGCATTGGAAACATACAGGTTTTCTCTTTTATGAAAGTATGATGTGTAATTTGAATATCAAAGAGAAGTCATTTTATTAGGATTCTTAGCTACAAAAATGTCCGAATATATTTTAGGTTTCTATAGTAGTATTTCTACATAGTCCTTAGGAATATTTTGACATGAAAATGTTTTCAAAGATTTTGGAAAGCTAAGATCAGTTTGCAGTGTAGGCAATATGGGATCTTTTGGATTGGATGACTGACGTGCCTAGAATGGCGAAGCAATTTATTCATAGTTTTATATAAGCTATATTTTTCTCTGTAATATGGGTGGAAGAAATACAAACGTGCAGGTGAATAGTCAATCAAGGAAAGAAGATGCCAACTCTGCTTTGCCCATCTCACCCTCTGTATTGGAATTTAAATGGGTCAAAGCATGCTGGGAGATGACCTAGTTTTGCTCTGGAAAACCTAAAATCACTTGTAGGCAAATTCCCCAAGGTGGAGAAGTTCAATGAGGTCCTTGGTTCAACCACAACTCATCTCAAAGTCAAGCTTTATAGAAATTAATCCAATATAAATTCTTATGTCTTCTTTCAATTAGAATTTTCCCAACAAGAACCAAAAATATAATAAAAATATAAGTATATAAATGAAGCTGGAAACAGGAAATTCAGAAAAAAAAGACAGGTTTTGGTTTGTTCGTTTTTTGTTTGTTTGTTTGTTTTTCGAGACAGGGTTTCTCAGTGTATATAATCCTCCGGGTCCTGGAACTGTGTCAACCAGGCTGGCTTCAGACTCATGGAGATCGTCTGTCTGCCTCTTTTCTACCTCTTAAATAGTAGAATTAAAAAGTATGTGTTGCCACCACTCCCTTTTTTTTTAGAAGGTCAATAAATTTGCTAAACTAAAAAATGTTTCTAAAGCATCATTTATGTTATTCAGTGAAAGACTGTATATAGTACCTTACCAAGCCTTAAAGAAATGTCTGTTTGTACCATGTTTTCCCTTTTTTCAAATGTCATTGACTTTCAAATGTTACCTTTCATGAACTAAGTTGCAGAAGTTGTTGTTGTAAAAACACATGCTAGACTTGGAATCACTACAGATAACACTCTGTGCTCACACAGCTGTTTCAACAGCCTTACCTGGGATCATCTTCAACACTTCAGGGCAAGACAGGAGTCCCAGAACCTAGGGCCTGGAACTCAGCCAGTCTCACAGCAGTGAGTCAATCTGACACCAACAGTGAGTCAAAGCTACATTTGGTACCCAAGTTTTTAAGGCATCAAACAATGAGTGTTCAGTCTGTTTCTGTCTTGTTTGTGATTATTTCAGTGTCTCTGCCTCTTTCTTTCAATCAAATATAACTGTTATATGGATGCAGTCTATTGGGAAGAATATAAGACCTGGGCTTCATGTGCCAGATTTGTGAGTAATAAAATACAACATTTGTGGTTTTTTTCTTGCTAGGGTTGCAGATTTGGAAAGTACAACCTGCCATTAGTGTCACCTTTGGTAACAGTTGTAGAGCAATATTTTAAGGTAAAACTCACCATGGTAAAGAATTTGCTTTAAAGAAATAAAACAGGACTCTTATTTTTTTTTAACATGGTAGAACAAGTCTTGTTTTGAAAATGTTTTGTTAGTTCTTAAACAGTGGATATATGCATGATTGTGTGTGTGTGTGTGTGTGTGTGTGTGTGTGTGTGTGTGTGTGTGTGTTGTCCCAAGGAAAAATTAATTAGATTTAAATTATGATAATTTAAAATAAATTTTATACCAAATAAAAACTATACCTGTGAAATTTCAAAATTCATACTAAAACTACCATTTCTTATATGTATCCAGCTAGATATAAATGATAGCTAAAATAGTGAAGAAAATATTTTTCTTTTTATTAATCTTTTGTAACCATTGGTGCCAGGGTCAAGCAATTTAGAAGATTCTAAAAGCACACAAAATCTTTTAGAACAATAAAAGAATGCTCAATTTACACTGGAAACTTGAATAAAGTTTGAGCATCTTGGTACCTTGTCAGACCAAAGAGAATATGAGATGTATTTATTCTACTAGAAAATGGAGAAGAATAGAAGAATGAGCAATCAAAATGTAAGCACATATATGATGAATAGAAATAAACTATGACTTAGTGACAGTTGGTGTTACTGAGAACACAGAACAAATTACCATCAAATATTATGACTAATATGTAGAAATTCATTTATGCTAACATCATAGGTAAGATACTAGCAGTTGTTTTTATTTGATGTAGTTTGTAAAAGTATGACTCCAATATAATTATAGATTGGAATACTTAATCATCTGAGAGTAGAACTTTTTGATAAGCATCAGAGGCATGTCCCTTGTCAGAAGAAGTGTGTCACTTTGGGTGGCTTCACTACAATAAAACACTAAGACCCATGGATGACAATTTCAGCTGATTTCTTGGACTCTTGGTGGCCTTGCTCTATTTCCTTCTGTTTTGTCTGTGCACTGTTTCCAGCAAAACCTGCACCAGTCTGCACTTTTAACAGTGCCAGCTTCTAATGTCTGAGAGATAGAAGATTCCTGATATTGAATAACGCTAAATTTTTACTGGAAGTCCACACTTTTTTTTTTTTTTTTACCTTTACTTGCCTGCTGAAAATACTTCCATGCTGTGGTAGCATTTAAGGGAAAAATGCTTAAGGCGAAAAGCAAAGGAATGTACAAAAATGTAAAAATAAAAATAATAGTCTGTGTGGGCAGTGTGTGTGTGTGTGTGTGTTTGTGTGTGTGTGTGTGTATTTGTGTGTGTCTGTGTGTGTGTGTGTGTGTTTATGTGTGTGTGTTTATGTGTGTATTTGTGTGTGTGTGTGTCTGTGTGTGTGTGTGTGTGTGTGTGTGTGTTTATGTGTGTGTGTGTGTGTGTGTGTGTGTGTGTGTGTGTGTGTGTGTAGGGAGCTAGGGGTATCCAAATCTTCATGGGCTTCATGAACCAGCTAACTCAGGCCTTCACTTAGCTGCCAATGAGAAAACAGGTCAAAGTTTCCCCATTAAATTTTGAAAATGAAGTGGAGTGTTTACTACCAGTTGGTTTACTGCTAGACAATAGACATGTGATAGACATTTTTATGATTTCAAACACAGTCGGTACAGTAACACTGCTGGTCCAACCAGGCAACACACACCTGCTGATATGTGTCCCCAAACACATATACAGTCCGGGCTGAGTCAGCGAAGATGCACTTAACACTCAAGAGACTGGAGGCCCCAGGGAGTTTAGAGGTTTGGCAGTGGGGGTGTGGTGGGGGACATCCTCATGGAGAGAGGGAAAGGAAGGTCAGATAGGAAGTATGAGATTCCCAAGAGGGGAATAAAACCCTGAGTGTAAAAATAAAAGAAAGAAAAAATTAAGACAAATAAGAGAAAATGTTCCAAAAAATACTTAAGTATTCTTTAGAATTCACAAGACCAAGCAGTGAAGCCAAAATTCCCAGAGGGTTGGGTGGGAGTCAGCAACCCTCTCAGTCTTCCACCATGAATAGCAGTGCTCCATCATTAGAACCTCACACTTTAATTTGCCTTAACTCAATGTGGCCATGTATCCATTAAGGACTCAACATTCTTCAGGAGTGCTGTGCATTTATCTTTACTGTGCTTAGAAACAGTGCTACATAGCATTGAAATTTGATATGGGAGAGTGTCAAGTGGTACTATAATTTTTTTTCAGCGAAAGCACAGATAAATAGCATCCAAAGAGTAGGACTGGAGATTTCATGGGCTACATAATAAAGAGCAACTAGACAGTAACTACTTTTACATCTACTAGAAGATAGAACTCTATTTGATAGCTTTTAATAATACAGCTTCGGGACAAATAAATGGCTAGGTGGGTGGAAGCAGCTACTACTGAGCCAGGAGACCTCAGTTGCCCCCTGACACACACACACACACACACACACACACACACACACACACACACATGTATGTATGGACAGTCACAAGCACACATGCACATGACACAACTTTAAATATAAATTAAAACAATTTTAAAACACCAGGCTGGCGAAATTCCATCCAAATTTTGCAAAATTCTATGCACATTTCTGGAGGAGTCGGAAACAGAATTTTTTACAAGATATTTGAAGGGCCCAAAGGAAACTGCAGCTGACTTTTGTTTGTTTTTTCTAAGAATGGACATAATTGTTTGTAGCTTAAGCTTGTCTCGCATTTGCAGTTCACACCATTAGGGTTCATGTAGTGGGAAGCTCTGGAATTGCTCCTGTTAACTGATCCTCCAAGACACAGTTGTGTTTACCTCTATTATGAAGTACACCAGCTGCTCCAGTAGCACAATCATGTCATGAGGCTGAGAAGCAGCTCTACTATTTACTCAGCAACTCAAAACTCATGCCTTCTTGTCCCATGGTTACCCTGGTTCTCTACTTCTCCACCTGGCCCCCCATCCTGTGTATTTCAAATTCCTATATCAAACATCAAAGGAATAGTCTTTCAGATTTTATTCAACCAACTTCTGTCAAGACATTGAAGCAAGTTCCTGGAATGAGTCCTGCATGTCTGGCTGAAATGAAATGATGATGCTGAAAGAGATGTCTAAATGTCTTACCTTCTGCTGTCTAAACAGCACAAACTCCTTGTTACCTAGTGACTCTGTCCTTCAAATGTTTAGTACCTTAGAGATACTGTGATTCTTTCTTTTTGAATTCCTTAATGCTGAGAATTCTAAGCTCCATGATTCTAACCTTCCACTGAAACCACAAGTAGGTAAACCCCATCAATTCAGTATCACTGGATTGAATTTCACAAAAGCCCGAAGCCTATGCACTCACATACCTATGAAGTATACTTATTTGGATGCTGCACATAAAACTAATATTTTATTTTTAAAATTATTTTGTTGTTTGGGAGGATTTTTGAACATTTATATAATGCATTTGCGTTCTTTTCACCCCTAGTCCCCCCAGAATCCCCATCTGCCCTTCTGATGTCATGAGCTCACAGTCCTACTCTTACTTTTAAATCTTTTATGTGTGTTGCCCATTGAGTTTCTTACTTACCAGATTATTGGGGAGAAGTTACTCAATGGTGTAATTTATCTGTGGCTACACAACTGAAGAAAATGGCATCAATCCTACAAGTGCACATCATAGCTCTCATACATAGAAAATCATTTCAGTTGTGTGTAACTGGATAAGGCTTGTTTAAGACTAAACACATCAGAGTAGTATTTAGTTGGTTCAGATTTAAACAGTACTGTCAATTGCACATTTAAGTGAAGGGCCAGCAAGCAAAAAGAGGATCCCTACTCTTTTACAGTAGATTTACTTCACCTGTAGAGCATCTATTTGGCATTTTAGCCAAAGTAATAAGTTTACTATCAGACCCTAATATACTGTAATTCCAAATATTCAATACTCAGCTAATTTTTTCTAAAATATTATCAAATACATTTACTTTCTTTCATATTGACAACCACCACACCAATGCAAACTATCTGATTACAACTTTCATCATTTATATCATTGCTTTTAAATATTAATATTTAATAATATTTGCAATTATCTTACTAATGTCTATTATGTCTCTATATATAGATCTTCTCTTCAACAATCAAAAAAATAATTTGGGTTAATTTATCCCTCCCTGCCCTTCTCAAATGTTGCAAATGTCCCCTCCCACATCCCCTTTTCACAGTTATGAAACATTGGAGATTTTCGAAATACTTTGAATAATTTGAAGAGTTTGAACTTTTGTAGTTTCTTTATTTTTTAAGGCTATGGGACCTTTGAAAGATGAGATGATGTGATACTGATATTAATATGAAATCTTGAGAATGGACAAGAAAGAAAAGGTTATGACTTAATAAGTACTATGTTTATGTGTAAAACTGAAAATCTATCAGTTATACTGGTTAGTTTTTCCTCATTTGACCCAAGTTAAAGTTCTCTGCTAAGAGGAATCTCAAGGGAAAGTGTTTATAAAGTCAATCAGTCATACCCTTGATAAATTTGTAACTTGTTGAAGCTCAACTCACTGAATTGCATACGGAAGCATACTGAGGGCTGGGGAGATGGCTCAGCTGATAAAGACTAGATTCACAAATAAAAAATATAAGAAATAAGACTGAGAAAAGTATTAAGTCTTGCTACTGCTTCTACAGTTCCTGCCTTGAGTTCTTGCCCTGACTTTTCTCAGTGATGATCTGTTACCAAGAAGATTAAGATGAAATAATCCAAAGATACCTTTGGAACTTGTATTTTAATCACAGTAGTAGAAACTTAAGACACTGTCCCAAGCTAACCAACCATTGTACTTCACTACCCATGGGAAGGAACACAAGATGGAAAGGATGACCCAGAATAATGGATCTCTAAAATGTGTTACCATGTGGGACTCACAGACTCTATTTTCCACACTCTAGAATACATGTGGCTTTTTGGCATGCCGGCCACTCCTTCCTCATTTACTCTAGTTAGAATAATGCCATATGTACAACGGTGGTACATTCTGATGTTCTGTAAGATGTCCAGAAGGCCTGGATTTCTTCAAACCATGAATGAAAAAGGACAGTACTCTATCACACCCCATGAGTAAGACTATAAATACATTCTAATGTCTTTTCCTTTTATTCTATAAAGATACCAATGAAAGCATCTAACAAATCTAATAAGTGGCCACTTACTAAGCTTCTGAGGTCACCTTAATTCATTCAGCAAATATAGCACATCCGGTTTCATATAAATGATGAGAACACTTCTTATCTCGAGTTTATCATAACCCATATTATAGTCTCTCTTTTTTTAAATTCTGTTTTGCTCTGTTTTGCAGCAGAAAGTCTTATTCATAAAGTAGAAATATGATTATAACTGCCACCACTACATCTTTTAGGTAATTAAAGGGGAGATGAAATTTTCACTTCTAATAAATGATATATTATATTTAGTATATTAAAAATGGTGCCTAGAGATACTAATTCCAGAAATTAACAGTTACTACCCAAGCTCCTATGCCAAGAACCCAATGTTTATAATGAGTCCAATTATCAGATATACATATTACAATTATTTGGGTCCTTTCTTTTATTGTTTTTATGTTATACTACTCCTTTTGATTGCATATGTTCTTATATTTCAAAGATCATTTTGATATTTGCTTTTTATTATGTATATGTCTATGTGCATGAGTACATGTGCCTGCAGACACAAGAAGAGAACATCATATCCCAGCACCATGAGTTATCTTCGTTGTAAGCTATTTGATGTGGGTTCTGGGAACTGAAAATTGGGTCTCAGACTCTGAAATACTGCCAGAGCAATATGGTCTCTTAACCAGTCACACAGCTCTTTGGCCCCTACTTATATTTTTTATTTGGTTTTCTCTGTGTGAATGAGGTATTTCTTTGTTTGATAGATTGGAGGTTTTCTTTGTTTCACCATTGTTTTATCTGTATGCCAGTCTATTCTAAAACCTGCCAATTACTCGATATTATTTGTATTGATAAATGTGTTTTAGGTTATTCATTTATTCTCCCCGAGGGAGCATGTTATCTTTGTCATCTCTGTAACTCTAGTTTTACATTGTTTTTACTCCTAGATTTGATTCATATGTTAATTCACATTGTGGCAAATGCAATTGTGTTGATGATAAAAGAATACTGGCTTTCTGACCATAAGTAATATACCTCATGGAGTATAGTCATATCTCTGACATCTGTATGTTTCTATAATGTATTCCATGGTAATTTCAACACAGGTCTTCACTTTGGATTGACATCAGGTGACCAACATGGCAATGAAAGTCATCCTGACACTAAACCCAGGTCATTTTTAGTTCTGGGCAGAATGATCAATTATAGAATCGTGAAAATACATTATCTACATTCCCTCTTTGAAAAGCACACTTACGTTCCATTCTCATATTACACAGTCTCTTCTTTGAATGCACCATGAGTGATACTCATGTTCATAAAAAGCAGATTGGTAAACCTTTATAAACAAATTAGGCAAATGCAACTTGACAGAGTTTGGGGAATACAGAGATTCATGACTTTTAGAAGTGTTAATTGCCCATTCAAGAAAGATCTCTCTCTCTCTCTCTCTCTCTCTCTCTCTCTCTCTCTCTCTCTCTCTCTCTCTCTCTCTCTCTCTTCCTCCTTCCTTCCCTCATATTGCTAGGAATATAACATTGTTTGAAGCTTGGCTATTTTTGAGGATAATTTTTATGCCTTGTTTTCATCTTTATCTGTTCTTTTTCTGAACAAGCTGACAGTTGTATAGTAGCAAGGATGGACTCTTCCCTTCCCACTCAGCTTTTGTGGCTAGTTTTTAACTCTTATCTGACATTTTTAGTCACAAAGTTAATCAAATTAAACAATAGCATCCAAGTTCTAATTGTCTTGGAGTCACTATTTACTTTATATGTCTAAGATGCCTAAAAATTATTGCACTACCTAAAAAAATTAATAACATGCAATTCAGTTGGTACTTATAAATATTTTAAGAACTGTGTTACTACTTTGTACTCAGGAGTTAACTGTGTTCATCTTCTATCAATTATGGGAGCTTCATATACTATACTAACCAGGGGGAATGTAATCCAGAATTGCAACTCTATTTGATGCTCAGTTTCTACAACAACTCTGTTAAAATAGTATGTGATTTTGCTTGGGAAGCATACTTATTAGAAGGAAGAAAATGATGTTGGTAGAAAAAAACACAGGAGAGTAAATGTGACTATGTAAAGAAGGAAGTTCTAACCAATACCAATTTTTATATTGCATGTATCTCTGGGAAAGCAGCAGAAATAACAGATAAATTGAGAAAAGAGTCACTGTTTCTCTAATTTCATTCTCATTGTTGTGAGGACATAGTAACAAAACCAACATAAGGAAGAATAGCTTTATTCTGGCTCACATATTTATGGTATAAACCATTGTGTTAGAAAAAGACAGGGCCTCAAATGCTCATGTTATGTTTTTGGTAGGCAGCAAAGAAAGTCCAAGCTAGTGGTCAGCTTACATTCTCCTCTTTGTTCAGTCTGAGACCTGAGGCTGTGCTATGGGACCACCCATATTTAGTACAAGATTTCTCATTTCAATTAAGTAAATCTAGAAACTTTTTTCATAGGCGCACCCAGAGATCTGCTCTTAAGGTAATTCTAGTCCATCGCCTTAACCACTCGGCCACGACTACAGAACTTTAAGGTAATTCTAAACTTTAACAAGTTGAGAATATTCAATCAATTTGGTTCCTTTTTCCTTTTGACATTCAAATATAGCGCTTCTGTGTCAGAACCTGCTACCATATATCCCTATTCATAACAATTTCTCAATGAAAAATGCCCCACTGTTTTTATCAATTTCAACTGTTTAAAGGTGTAACTTCAAAGTTTTTTTGAGGTCTAGTAATTGTGAGTCACAGTACAATAAAAAGACAGTTGATGAACTTACAATACAGGCCGGTACAGAGTAAACATTTAATTTTCAGGATAAAGAAATTGAGAAAATGGGACATACCAACCGAAGCTTCCATAAAAGCAAGAATACAACCTATCAGGGAAAAAAAAATTCTGTATCTCTCTTCTGTGATTCAGGACCCATGTTAGACTGAATCCAAGGAAATCAATTCCATTGATTGCAAATGTAGTCCCATTCACCACCAGTGCTGCCCAAGGTAAACACAGCTTCTTCTTTAGGACAGTTCTAATCCAAGTCTACTCCCTTGCTCTATGGATATTCCATGGTTCTGACAACTACAACATCCTGAGGATTCCATTATTATTTAGACTTAAATTCCTTAGCGGTATTCAGTGTCTACCAAGAAACTTGAAAAGCTTTTAATTCTGTCACGTATGGACTGGCCTCATCACCTCTCTATAATTGTGGCATAAGACTCTATAACTCCCTCAGTTTTGTTTATCCCTGAAAACCACATGAGAAAATGTGTTGCTGTTAGCATAAGGCAATAGTCTCCATGAATCATAGTCTCTTTATCAGTACCTGTAGACATTCTATGTACTTAATACAATTCAAATACAAAAGTATTTATTTAGGGAAATCTATGAAAACTTTGGAACCTTTGAATTTCAATATAATTTATATAAAATATTTTTGTTTTAATTGATAGATTGTTTAATATTTAATTGAAAAATTAAAGTTATTTTGTCAATTCCTTTTAAAATTATTTTTAAGTTTTGTATTACTTTTGCTTTAGTATCTTGATACTTAATCTGGTTTGGATCATGCATGTATAGGTACCTATAGAAGCCAGAAGACAATTTTTGATCCCCTGGATCTGTAGCTATAGTCAGCTATGGACTGCCTCATATAAGTGCTGGACACAGAACTTGGGCTTTCTGGAAGAGGAGTACATAGTCCCAAACAACAAGGTAGCTCTTTCAGTTCCTATTCTAATTTATAAAGTGGTTCTTATGTATATGAGGATGATTTCCTCAGGAATAACACGAGTATTAAGCTTCTTAAGTGAGATACAGCATCTCGAAAGTGTGTCTTTTTTTTCTTTTTCAGATCTGTGCTTTTAGCAGTTACCTGCACACTAAATCCCAGAACCTTCTGCAGTAACTTTTAGATACACCGTTTAGTAAGTAGCCCTGATATGCTCAATGATGTGCAACATAAGCTAGGTCAGACTCAAAATTTTCCATGTTCTTTTTTTAGTTGGATATTTTTATGTATATTTCAAATTCATCCCCTTTCCTGGTTTTTCCTCTGGAATTCTCCTATCCCATCCCCCCTCAACCTGCTTCTATGAGAGTATTTACCTACCCACCCACTCCCTCCCATTTCCCTGTTCTTTCATTGTTGTGATGAAATCTCTTGTTCAAAAGAATTGTATCTTGTGTAATCTAAGTGAGTGGATACTGTGTGTGGTCTTTTGTGGTTAAGAACACCCTCATAAAAGTGGGGGGAAAGGAGATGGGATAGAGGGCTTATGAAAGGGAAACTGGGAAAGGAGATAACATTTGAAATTTAAATAAAATATATCCAAGAAAAAATAAGAAAGTAAAAGAAGAGACCTCTTAGCTTCCCAGTGCAGAAGGACAGAATGATGAAAACCCTCATCATGCCCACTTTCTACTTTTCCATCCAGTCCAGGATCTCCAGCTCATGCATTGGTGCTGCCCACATCAATCAGCCCAATCCAAAACTATCTCAGAGACATGATCTAAGATTTGTCCCCAAAGTAACTCTACATTCTGACTGGTTGACAAAAGCATGACCTATTAATTCTCCTCCTCTTTCAAACTTGACTCTCTTAGATATTCTCGGTATTTACATTTCAAATGTTATCCCCTCCTTCTATCCCCCTCATCTCCATTTGCTTCCATGAAAGTGCTCCCTTTTCCAGCCACCCTCTCCACTTCAGTGCTTTGGCATTCCCCTACACTGTACAAATGAGCCTTCACTGGATCAAAAGCCTCTTCTCCTGTTGAGACAAGGCAATTATATCCTTTGCTACATATGCACCCAGAACCATGAGTCTAACCATGTGTGCTCACTGCTTTATATTTTAGTCCCTGGGAATTCTGGAGGGTTTCTTTGGTTGATAATTTTGTTCTTCTCTTGGGATTTGAGACTCTTTCAGTTCCTCCAGTCCTATCTTTAGCTTTTTCATTGGTGTGTCCTCCTGTTCATTCCAATGGTTAGTTGCAACCATCCTCACCTGTATCTGTATGACACTAGCAGAGCCTTTGAGGAGGTACTCATATCTGGCTCCTGCTAATAAGCACTTCTTGGCATTAGCAATAGTGCTTGGATTTGGTGGCTGCATACTGGGTGGATCCTCAGGTGAAGCAGTCTCAGAATGATCTTTCCAATCCCTGCTCCTGTATTCATCTCTGAATTTCCTCCCTTGAGGTATTTCTTATCTTTTCTAAGAGGGACTGAGGCATCCAATTTCTTTCTTCTTTTTGAGCTTTGTAGGATCTGTAAATTATTTCTTAGGTCTTCAGAGATTCTGGGGCCTAGTATCCATTTATCAGTGAGAGCATACATGTTTATTCTCTTGTGATTGTGCTATCTCTCTCAGGATGATATTCTCTAGTTTCATCCATTTGCCTACAAATTTTTATAAAATCATTGTTTCTAATAGCTGAGTAGTATTCCATTGTGTAAATGTACCACAATTTCTGTATCCATTCCTCTGTTGAAGGTTATCTGGGTATTTTCCAGCACATGCTTTTGGTAAAAGACAGACAGGTATATCAACGGAATAGAATTGGAGATCAGTAATAAACTCTGACATCTATGGTCACTTGATCTTTGACAAAGGAACTAAAAATATTCAATGAAAAAAAGACAGCCTCTTCAACAAATGGTACTGGTTCAACTGGCAGTCAGCATGCAGAAGAGTGCAAATCAATATTTCTTTTCTCCTTGTACAAAGTTCAAATCCAAGTGGATCAAGGACCTTCACATAAAACCAGGTGCACTGAAACTAATAGAACAGAAAGTGGGGACAGGCTTAAAAAACATAGTCACGGGAAAATTTCCTGAACAGAACACCAATGGCTTATGCTCTGAAATGAAGAATGGAAAAATGGGATCTCATGAAATTACAACATTTCTGTAAGACTAATAACACTGTCAAGAAGACAAAACAGCAGCCAATAGATTGGAAAAGGATCTTTACCAATCCTACATATGGTAGAGCGCTAATATCCAATATATACAAAGAACTCAAGAAGTTAAAGTCCAGAAAATCAAACAATTCTATTAAAAATGGGGTACAGACCTAAACAAAAAATTCTCAATTGAGGAATATCAAATGGCTAAGAAGCATCTAAGAAAGCATCCCCAGTCATCAGAGAAATTCAAATCAAAATATCCCTGAGATTCCACCTCACACCAGTCAGAATGGCTAAGATCAAAATCTCAGGTGACAGCAGATGCTGGGGAGGATGTGGAGAAAGAGAAACACTGTTCAATTATTTATGGGATTGCAATCTGGTACAACCACTCTGGAAGTCAGTCTGGCAGTTTTTCAGAAAACTGGACATAGCTATTCAACTGCTGAGTATATACTCAAAAGACCATCCAACATATAACAAGGATACATGCTCCACCATGTTCATGGCAGCATTATTTATAATATCCAACACTTTTCAGAAGGATTCTTAGACACAGATAATATCTTATTTGTGAGCTCCAGAAAAAAGAGGGGGAGGGATGGGAATCACATGTTTCTAATGTACAATGGCAGAGAGGAAACATTCACTGTATAAATGTGAGGAATGAAAGGACACTAGAAAAATCAAAGTGAAGTCTAGTGGGTTAACCACCAAATCCAGAAGATTTTGAGCAACTGGGTCTGTGATAGACCATCTGAGATCCAAAGACCTTGGATAGCCCCCAAACCCATTTCTCTGCCTAATGGAAGCACACATGTTTGTTGAACTGGCTCTATCATGTGCACCTTTCATTTCAAGCTTTTCTTCTTTCTTTTCCTCTAGAAATCCAGAGATTATAGAGTCTCCACTGTGATGTATTTCATCTCAAGCAGAACTTCACACAGTGGCTTCTCAGAGCTCTCTTGGAAAGAATCTGACTTTGTTACTTTGTTCCTCTTTCAGCAGCTCTCTAGAACCAAGGTGCAAGATTACATGATTCCTAAAATCTTGTATTTTTCATGACTATACAAAAATGACATCTGGATGGTACAACCAAGTAGTTCTGTTGTCAGGTTAGGATGGTTGCTAGTCACCTAGTGCCATAGTCCCATTCTCTTTTCTTCTCTGACCCCATAGGACTATGTTTATAGCTGATTTTTTTTTCAGCAAGGAACCACTCAATGACATTTTCAGTTTAGCCCTCTCCATTCAGATAAACGTGCATTTTCACAAATAGTTTCTGGTACATGTGGCGTCTTGTTCTGCTGAGCCAGTGCACTAATCTAATTAACAAGTATAGCTTCTTTTCAACCTGAACCTCTAAACTTGTCTGCAACTCTAAACTTGTTCCCTTTTTCCTCACCTAAAGAAATACACTTCCCTGCTCTTTAATTCTGCAACAGTTGAGTTCTCAGAATGTAGACATGATGTGACACAGATGGTTTACCAAAAAATAAAAATGAGTTTACCTTGTCTTTTCAAAGACTCCTTGCCCCTCTCTGAAATTTTGTAAACTAACCTAACTATTAAAAATTTCTTCCTAACTCACACCAAAATGTTCTATTAAACTCTATTGACAGAATTCTAGGGCATTGCCAGCCTTCATGTGTTTAATATTATTCCCACAATCCAGTTCCAGTTGTTTAAGAAGCATATCATGAGTTTTATCCCAGCATCAGATCAAGTTCTGGTTACTAATTTTCTACATTGATCACGTTTCTCATTGTTTTTACAAAAAATACCCAACAGAAACAACCTAAGGAGAGAAAGGGTTATTTTGGCTTGCAGTTAGAGGGCTCCCAGTTCCTCATATGGAGGATAATGGCAATAGTAATGTAAATCTGTGGCTATACAACTTACACAATTAGGATGTGATTTAGAAAGCAACAAGTACTGCTGTTTAGCTCACTTTCTCTTTCTTTACATAATGTGCTTACCAAACACATATAATGCCACACTTACAGTGTGGCTTTCTACCTCAATTCACAAAAAAAAAAAAAAAAACCTTCAAGCTTCCAAAAATATTCCCAGAAATTTTTTACAGTGAATTCTATATTTTATTATACTGAAAATCAATATAAAACAACACACTGTAAAATTTGGATATCTCACAGCTTTTGATTTGTAAATTTTCCACTTTTCCCTCTTCATGAGGGAAAATTGGTTTCACACAAACACACAAACATGCACACATACACAAACACACACAGACATATGAATGCGTGTGTATAGAAGCATATATATACATATATATATTTAATATATAATGTAAAAATATATAAGACACAAGCCTGGTGAGACAGTGGTCCGAGTAGCCAGGGAACAGAGAGATCTGTGCCAAGCGTGCAAAAAGTGTGCCTCCCCCCATAGGTTCAGGGGAGCAGGAAACCTGCCTTGGGGTATCTGTTTCCACTTGGCGGGCCGTGAATACAGAACAGGCACTAAGGCCATGTACCACTGGGAACAGCAGAGATCCAGGGACACAGGCCAGGTACAGGGGAGAGACAAAAACCAATCACTGACAACAAGATGGCAAGAGGAAAGTGAAAGAATGTATCCCAAGGAAGCCAAGAATATCTGGCAACACCAGAACCCAGCTCATCCATCAGAGCAAACAGCAGAATGCCAAAAACTCTAGAAAAAGAAGAATCAGACACGAAATCATGCCCCGAGATGATAAAAGAGATCCTTAAACAAGAACAGGAGGAAAAATAATAAAGATATAGAAGCTTTTACAGAAGAAACAAGAAAAACAATCAAAGAACTCAAAGAACTTGAGGAAAACAGAAACAAAGAGATGAAGGAATGGAAGAAGCAATTTAAATGGAAATGGAAACAATAAAGAAAACACTAGAAGAGACAAAACTAGAGGTAGAAAACCTAAAAAAGAAATCAGTAGTGACAGATGCAAGCATCTCCAACAGACTACAAGAGATGGAAGAGACAATCTCGGGAGCCAAAGACATCATTGAAAACATAAACAAGACAGTCAGAAAAGATGGAAAAAACAAAAAGCTCCTAACCCAAAATGTCCAGGAGATCCAGGACACAATGAGAATACCAAACCTAAGGATAATATGAATAGAAGAGGGTGAAGAATATCAACTAAGAGGCACAGTAAATACCTTCAGCAAAATCGTAGGAGAAAACTTCACTTCCCTTAAGAATGAGATGACCATGAGCATAAAAGAAGCCTACAGAACTCAAAATAGAGTGGACCAGAAAAGAAATTCCACCAGACACATGATAGTCAAAACACCAAGTGCCAAAGCAAAGAAAGAATACTGAAAGAAGTACGGAAAAAGGTCATTTAACATATAAAGGCAGACCAATCAGAATCACACCCGATTACTTACCGAGACTATGAAAGCTAGAAGATCCTGAAAAGATATCATGCAGACCATAAGAGAGCACAGGTGCCAGCCAAATCTGCTATACCCAGCAAAACTCTCAATCACCATATATGGAGAGACCAAGATATTTCAGGACAAAATTAAATTTAAACAATATCTGACTACAAACTCAGCACTACACTGAATTATAGGTGGAAAACCCAATACAACTAGGGGAACTACATCCTAGTAAAAAGAAGAAAACACCTAAGCAAGAAAACCAAAAGAAGAAAGCACACAGGCACAATTCTAGCTCCAAAAGCAAAAATAACAGGAAACATCAATCACTATTTTTTAATATCTGTTAAAATAACTGAATTCAATTTCCCAATAAAAAGATATAGGCTATAAGACTGGATACATAAACAAAGCCCAGCATTTTGCTGCATACAGAATACTCATCTCAGAGAAAAAGAAAGACACTATCTCAGAGTAAAAAGTTGGGAAAAAACTTCCAAGCAAATGGCCCAAAAAGCAAGATGCAGTGGCCATTCTATTATGGAATGAAGTAGATTTTCAAACAAAAGATATCAAGAAATACAAGAAAGGAAAATTTTTACTCATTACATGGAAAATTTGTCAGGAAAAACTCTCAATCCTTGATATATATGCACCAAATACAACACCAACCATATTCATAAAAGTAACCCTAATAAGATCAAAACATACATTGCACACCACACAATAATAGTGGGAGACCTGAACACCCAACTCTCACCAGTGGACAGATCATGGAAACAGAAACTGTATAAGGACACATTAAAATTATCAGAGATTATGAAACAACTGGAATTAATAGATATCTACAGAACATATCACTCTAAAACAAAAGAATTCACATTTTTCTCAGCACTTCACAGCACCTTCGCGAAAACTGAACATATAACTGGTCACAAAATGAACCTCAATAGATATAAGAAGATTGAAATAATCCCATGCATCCTTTCAGATCACCATGGTTTATGGCTGGTCTTTAACAACAACAAAGACAGCAAAAAGCCCATATACACATGGAAACTAAACAATGCTCTATTCAATTCCAGCAGGGCTAAAGAAGAAATAAAGAAAGAAATTGAGGATTTTCTAGAATTCAATGAAAATGAAAACATGACATACCCCAACCTAAGGGATACAATGAAAGCGGTACTGAGAGGAAAACTCATAGTTCTGAGTGCTTCCAAATAGAAACTGGAGAGACCATATACTAGCAACCTGACAGCACAGTTGAAAGCTATAAAACAAAAGGAAGCAGATACACCTAAGAGGAGTGGATGGCAAAAAATAATCAAACTCAGTGCAGAAATAGATCAAATAGAAACAAAAAGAACCATTGAAAGAATCAACAAAACCAAGAGCTGGTTCTTTGAGAAAATTAACAAGGTTGATAAACCCTTAGCAAGACTAACTAGAGGACAAAGAGAGAGTATCCAAATTAACAAAATCAGAAATGAATATGGAGACATAATTACTGAAAATGAGGAAATCCAAGAAATCATCAGATCCTACTATATTCAACAAAGCTAGAAAATCTGGAGGAAATGGATCAATTCCTAGACAGATACCAGATACTAAAGTTAAACAAAGACCAGGTAAACTATACAAATGATCCAATAACACCTAAAGAAATAGAAGCAGTCATCAAAAGCCTTCCAATCAAAAGAAGAAAAAAAAAGCCCAGGTCCAGATGGGTTCAGTGCAGAATTTTATCAAACATTTATTGATGACTTAACACCAATGCTCTCCAAACTAATCCACAAAATAGAATCAGGTGGAACTCTACCTAACTCATTTTTGAGGCTACAATAACCCTTGTTCCTAACCACACAAAGACCCTGCAAGGAAAGAGAACTTCAGACCAATCTCACTTATGAACATTGATGCAAAAATACTCCACAAAATCTTTGCAAACCGAATCCAAGAATACATCAAGATTATCATTCACCATGATCAAGTAGGCTTCATCCCTGGGATGCAGGGATGTTTTAATATACAGAAAACCATCAATGTAATCCACCATATAAACAAACTCAAAGAAATAAATCACATGGTCATCTCACTAGATCCTGAGAAAGCATTTGACAAAATTCAACACGCCTTCATGTTAAAAGTCTTGGAAAGAACAGGAATCCAAGGCCCACACCTAAACATAATAAAGCAATATAGAGCAAACCAACAGCCAACATCAAACTTAATGGTGGGAAACCTTAAGCAGTCCTACTAAAATCAGGGACTCGACAAGGCTGCCCACTCTCCCCCTACCTATTCAACATAGTACTGGAAGTCCTTGCCGGAGCAATCAGACAATGAAAGTAAATCAAATGGATACAAAAGGAAAGAAAGTAGTAATAACATCAGTATTTGTAGATGACATGATAGTGTACTTAAGTGACCACAAAAACTCCACCAGACAACTCCTACAGCTGATAAACAACTTCAACAATGTGGCTTGATAAAAAATTAACTCAAAAAAAAAAAAATAGTAGCCTTCCTCTACTCTAAGGACAAACATGTAGAGAAAGAAATTAGGGAAAAGATACTGTTCTCAATAGTCACAAACAATATGAAATACCTTGGTGTGACTCTAACTAAACAAGTGAAAGACCTATAAGGCAAGAACTTCAAACCTTTAAAAAATGAAATCAAGGAAGATCTCAGAAAATGGAAAGATCTTCCATTCTCATGGATTGAAAGGATCAACATTGTAATAATGGCCATCTTACCAAAACAATCTACAGATTCAATGCAATCCCTATCAAAATTCCAACCCAAGTCTTCATAGAGTTGAATAGAGCAATGTGAAATTTCATCTGGAATAACAAAACACCTAGAATAGTGAAATCCATACTAACCAAAAGAAGATATCTGAGAAAATCACTATCCCTGACCTCTACCTGTATTACAAGTGCTAAAAACTGCATGGTACTGGTACAGAGATAGGCACGTGGATCAATGGAATAGAATAGAAGATCCAGAAATGAGCCCTCACATATATTGTCACTTCATTTTTGACAAAGGAGCTGTAAACATTCAATGGAAAAAGGACAGCCTTTCAAACAAATGCTTTTGGTCCAACTGGCACTTAGCATGCAGAAGAATGAAAATAGACCCTTTTTGATCTCTTTGTACAAGCTCAAGTGCAAGTGGATCAAAGATCTCCATATTAAACTAGGTACAATGAAAGTATTGGAAGAGTAATTAAGGAAAACCTTACAACACAAAGGCACAGGAGAAAATTTCCTGAATAGAACACCAATGGCTTGTGCTCTAAGGTCAATTATTGATAAATGGCTCTTACTGAGATTGCAAAATTTCTGTAAGTCCAAGGACACTGTCAAGAAAGCAAAATGGCAGACAACACAATGGGAAAAGATCTATACTTACACCACATCAAATAGAAGCCTAATATCCAAGATATACAAAAACTCAAGATGCTAGACACCAGAGATTCAAACAACCCTATTAAAAATGAGGTACAGAGCTAAGTAAAAATTTCTCAATTGAGGAATATCAAATGGGTGAGAAGCATCTAAGGAAATGCTAGACATCCTTAGCCATCAGGGAAATGCAAATCTAAACAACCCTGAGATTCTACCTCATACCAGTCAGAATGGCTAAGATCAAAAATTCAGTTGACAGCAGATGCTGGCGAAAATGCAGAGAAGGAGGAACACTTCTCTAATGTTGGTGGGGTTGTAAACTGGTACAACCACTAAGGAAATCAGTATTGCAATTCCTCAGAAAATTGAATATAGAAGTACCTGAAGACCCAGTGATTCAATTTCTGAGCTTATACATCATACAACAAAGACACAGGCAACACAATTGTCATAGCAGGCCTATTTATAATAGCAGAAGCTGGAAAGAACCCAGATATCTTTCAGTAGATGAATGGATACAAAAATTCTGATATATTTACACAATGGAGTACTACTCAGCTATCAGAAATAATGACTTTATGAAATTCTTAAGAAAATGGATGCATCTAGAGAATATCATCCTGAGTGAGATAACCCAGTCACAAAAGTACAAACATAATATGCAGTCACTGATAGTGGGATGCTAACCCCAGAAAGCTCTGAACACCCCAGAAATAACTCACAGACTATAGGAAGTTCAAGAAAAAAATAGATAATGAAAAACCATTATGCTTAATCTTTACACACCAATAAAACTTTGACTAATTCCAGGTTACATCTTGTTTTACATGTACTTTATGCTCATTGTATCTAGTAAGATCTTAATGCACACTATCAAACCTTAAAAAAAAAGTACTGACAAAAATGTATTCTTATAGTTTTATGCAAAAATGCTTAAAATATGTACATTTATCTTTGTTTTTTAAATAAAGTTGTTCAATTAAAAAATATATATATTATTTTTAATAAAAAGGAAAAGGTGGTCTTACAGTAACTCTGATAGCTCAAACAGGCTATGGATATTAAAGGCAGATTCCAGAATGAAAAATTATGGCTAGCAACATAGTAAAACCTATTTTTGAAACAATAGTGTATGATGTTAGGGGGCTTGAAGAATGACTTTAGACCTCAGATTATGCCAGATAATTGTCTGTATAATTTTTATTTCCAGATGTATGTTTCTGAGGATTGGGGAAGGGAGTGAGGGAATCTATCTTTTTAGTTGGAGCCCTATAACTATGAAGATGTGACAAAAAATACTATATAGGCTGTATCATATGGAAATGCAAGTGAGAAGCACCTTAACATTCTTGAATTAGAGCCATTTGAACATGTATTAAATCTAAAAAATTGTCAGCATGCTTTTCAGAAGCTTCCATTTTCCTTAATTTAGAAGAATAATTTGTAAGTGCTCTGAGGAAAGTCATTGTTAATTACTCCATTGCTGTAATCTTTTACAACAAAACTGTGCTCATGATTGCCAAGATATATATTGACTCAAATCTATCCATGGACACTATTATCTATACTTTGGTTACATATATTTACCTCTTTCAGTTTTCAGGAGAGCTTCATACACTGTAAGCTGAATAGCACATTTGCTGCCTTAGTTTTGTTGAATTTTATCTTTTTAATTCAAAAGTCCTTCCCCCATGGTGAACAAGGATTCTGTTCCTATGCACATCCTCTGCTTAACACAAAGCTCTGAAGCATGACCTGAAGATTACTTAAAACCCACGAAGCAGAACCGGATTCCAAGTTCTAATTGCTTAGGCAGGTAGAACGAATATATTTGTGTAATTTGTTTCAACCCTGTAATTCTGATTTAAGCAGATTTCCCTGCATGTAAGACTTGCTGTATGCAAGTTACCACTGTTCAACTAGGTTGAGAGCTAACTCAGCTACTGTTCTCCAAATATCTGAAATACTGGGACAGAGGCAACCACTTGAAGCGTCAGTGCCAGGCTAGCACAGTAAGTCTGAACAGAGAACCAGACACTGACCTGAAAATGTAACGTTGCACAAGCAGGGCCACATATTCATAAATCATGTTTCTTGTTTCTATGACTTTTTCAGCCTATGTTTGGGTATTAAACTGGATCTGAGCACAGAATAAGATAAAAGCTGTACGGCTGATTGTTCAAAAGGAATAACTCTTCAAAACATACTTAATGGATGGGAGTTGTGTCACTTAAATTGTTTTAAATAAAATGCTTCTGTATTAGAACCATGTCATCCACACCTTCCATGTTTGCATGCATTTCACCATGACACGTAAATAAGAAGAAATGCACCAAGCATACCGCACTTTAGCTTTAAGAGAGAGAACCACCTCTGCAGGACATTCCTCCTTTTTTGCCACCCTTTCTTGATCACTCAGAACAATCTCTGGATTCTGGCTGCTGAGTTTCTAAAAATGCACATAAACCATCCAATAAAAATCGAAAGAGAGAAACAAAGAGTGGAGCAGAGCCCGAAGGAAAGGCCATCCAGAGACTGCCCCACCTAGGAATCTAGCCCATCTGCACACCAAACCCAGACACTTTTGCTAATGCCAAGAAGTGCCTACTGACAAGAGCCCGGCATAGCTGTCTCCTAAGAGGCTCTGCCAGAGGCTGACCAACACAGATGCAGATGTAACCAGTGTAACATCGGACTGAACATGGGGACCCCAATGGAGAAGTTAGGTCAAAAACCATAGTAGCTGAAGGGATTGGCAACCTCATAAGAAGAACAACATTAACCAACCAGACCGCACAAAGCTCTCAGGGACTAAACCACTAACCAAAGAGCACAGGGAAGGCAGGTGCATGGACTCCACCTGCATAAGTAGCAGAGAATAGCCTTATCTGGCATCACTAAGAGGGGCCCATTGGTCATGTGGAGACTTGATGTCCCAGGGTAGGAAAATACTAGGGCGCTGAGGCAGTAGCTGGTAGGTGAGTGCAAGAGCAACTTTATAGAGGCAGGAGGGTGGGAGAGAGAATGGTGGTTTGTGAAGAGGAAACTGGGAAGGGGGATAACATTTGAAATGTAAATAAATGAAATAACAAATAAAAAAGAAGAAGTCATAACGGTAAAAAAAAATACATTTTCAATCCAGCACCAGGAACAGTGGCGATCCAGGGACATAGGCCTGGTGAGAAGGAGTTCCAACTAGCCAGGGTGCACAGAGATCTCTGCTGAGAGATCTCTGCTGAGCACTCAGAAAGTGTGCCTCCCCCAGCTTGGTTCAGGGAACCAGTAACCAGGCATTGGGCTGTTCCCAGCTGAAGGACTATGAGAGCAGAACAGGCACTCAGACCAGGAACAGCGGATATCCAGGGACACAGGACTGGTGAGAAGGCATTCTGAGTAGCCCAGGAGCAGGATATCCAGGGACACAGGCCAGGTACAAAGGAGAGGCAAGTACCAATCATGACAACAAGACCACGTATAATCACAGACAACAAGATGGCACGAGGAAAGTGAAAGATTGTACCCCAGAAAAACCAAGACAACCTAGCAACAACAGAACCCAGTTCTCCAATGATAGCAAACAGAGAAATGCCAAACACTTCAGAAAAAGAAGAATCAGACCTGAAATCATACCTCAAGATGATGATAGAGATCCTTAAAAAAGAATGGGAGGAAAAGCATAAAGAATTAGAAGCTTTTGAAAAGGAAACAAGAAAAACACTCAAAAAACTCAAAGAACAGAGTTGGAAAACAGAACCAAAGAGAAGAAGGAATGGAAGAAGGACTTCAAAATGGATATGGAAACAATAAATAAAACACTAAAAGAGACAACCCTAGAGGTAGAAAACCTAAAAAAGAAATCAGGAGTCACAGATGCAAGCATTTCCAACAGATTACAAGAGATAGAAGAGAGAATCTCTGGAGCCGAAGACAACATTGAAAACATAGAAAAAACAGTAAGAAAAGATGCAAAAACCAAAAAGCTCCTAACCCAAAATGTCCAGGAGATCCAGGACACAATGAGAAGACCAAACCTAAGGATAATAGGAATACAAGAGGGCAAAGAATATAAACTAAGAGGCACAGTAAATATCTTCAACCAAATTGTAGAAGAAAACTTCCCTACCCTTAAGAATGAGATGACCATGAGCATAGAAGAACTGAAATAGATTGAACCAGAAAAGAAATTCCTCCCGACACATAATAGTCAAAATGCCAAGTGCCCAAAGGAAAGAAAATATATTAAAAGCAGTAAGGGAAAATGGCCATGTAACGAATAAAGGCAGTCCAAACAGAATCACATCCGACTTCTCAACAGAGACTATGAAAGCTAGAAGAGCCTGGACAAACATCATGCAGATCATAAGAGAGCACAGGTGCCAGCCAAAGCTGCTATACCCAGCAAAACTATCAATCACCATAGATGGAGAGACTAAGATATCCATAAACAAAACTAAATTTACAAAATATCTGACCAAAAACCCAGCACTAAAAGGAATTGTAGGCAGAAAACCCATTACAACGAGGGGAACTACATTCTAATAAAGACAAGAAAACTCCTAAGTAAGGAACACAAAAGAAGAAAGACATACAGGTATAATTCAACCTCCAAAAGAAAAAAAAATAGCAGGAAAGAGCAACCATTATTCCTTGATATCTGTTAACATAAATGGACTCAATTCCCCAATAAAAAGATATAGGCTATCAGACTGGATACATAAACAAAACCCAGCATTCATCTCAGAGACAAAGACAGAAACTATCTCAGAGTAAAAGGTTGGGAAAAATCTTCTAAGCAAATGGCCCCAAGAAGCAAGCTGGAGTGGCCATTCTAATATCGAATAAAGTAGATTTTCAACCAAAAGGTATCAAAAAAGATAAAGGACACGGTTTACACATTACAGGTTAAATTTATCAGGAAGAACCACAATCCTTAACAAATATGCTCCAAATAAAAAAGCACCGATATTCATAAAAGAAATCCAACTAAAGCTCAAACAATACATTGCACCTCACACAATAATAGGGGGAGACCTCAATACCCCCCTCTCACCAGCAGACAGATCATAGAAACAAAAACTGCACAAGGACACTCTAAAACTAGCAGAGGCTATGAACAAACTTCAATTAATAGATAACTACAGAACATATCATCCTAAAACAAAAGAATACACTTTTCTCAGCACCTCACAGTACCTTCTTGAAAATTGACCACAGAATTGGTCACAAAACGATCCTCAATCGACATAAGAAGATTGAAATACTCCCATGCATCCTTTCAGATCACAATGGTCTAAGGATGGTTTTCAATAACAACAAAGACAACAAAAAAGCCCATATACATAAGGAAACTAAACAATGCTCTATTAAACAATAGCGGGGTAAAGGAAGAAATAAAAAAAGAAATTAAGGATTTTCTAGAATTCAATGAAAACAGAAACACAACATACCCAAACCTATGGGATGCAATGAAAGCAGTACTGACAGGAAAACTCATAGCTCTGTGTGCTTCCAAAAAGAAACTGGAAAGAGCATACACCAGCAAGTTAACAGCACAGCTGAAAGCTCTAGAACAAAAGGAAGCAGATATACCCAAGAGGAGTAGACAGTAAGAAATAATCAAACTTAGGGCAGAAATAGGCCAAATAGAAGCAAAAAGAACAATTGAAAGAATCAACAAAACCAAGAACTGGTTCTTTGAGAACATTAACAAGATTGATAAACCCTTAGCTAGACTAACTAGAGGGCAAAGTGGAGAAATAACAACTGAAACTGAGGAAATTCAAGAAATCATCAGATCCTACTACAAAAGCCTATACTCAACAAAGCTGGAAAATCTAAGGGAAATGGATGAATTTCAAGACAGATACAAGATACTAAAGTTAAACCAGGACCAGGTAAACCATCTAAATAATCCCATAACATCTAAAGAAATAGTAGCAGTAATCAATAGCCTCTCAACCAAAAAAAAAACCCAGGTCCAGATGGGTTCAGTGCAAAATTTTATCAGACATTTATTGATGACCTAACACCAATACTCTCCAAACTATTCCACAAAATACAATCAGATGGAATACTACCTAACTCATTTTTGAGGCCACATTAAGCCTCATTTCTAAACCAGACAGTGCCTACAAGGAAAGAGAACTTCAGACCAATCTCACTTATGAACATTAATACAAAATACTCTACATAATCCTTGCAAACTGAATCCAAGAACACATGAAAAGATCATTCACCATGATCAAGTAGGCTTCATCCCTGGGATGCAGGGATGATTTAATATATGGAAATCCATCAATGTAATCCACCATATAAACAAACTCAAAGAAAAAAATCACATGGTCATCTCACTAGATGCTGAGAAAGCATTTGACAAAATTCAACACCCTTTCATGTTATAAGACTTGGAAAGAACAGGAATCCAAGGCCCATACCTAAACATAATAAAAGCAATATACAGCAAGCCAACAGTCAACATCAGACTTAATGGTGGGAAACATGAAGCAATCCCATTAAAATCAGAGACTCAACAAGGCTGCCCACTTTCCCCCTACCTATTTAACATAGTACTGGAAGTCCTGGCTGGAGCAATTACACAGCAAAAGGAAATCAAAGGGATACAATTTGGAAAGGAAGAAGTAAAAACATCACTCTTTGCAGATGACATGATAGTGTACTTATATTACCCCACAAATTCCACCAGAGAACACCTTCAGCAAAGTGGCTGGGTATAAATTAAACTCAAACAAATCAGTAGCCTTCTTCTTCTCAAAGGACAGCCATGTGGTGAAAGAAATTAGGGAAAAGATACCCTTCACAATAGTCACAAACAATATGAAATACCTTGGTGTGACTCTAACTAAGCAAGTGTATGACAAAATCTACAAACCTCTAAAGAAGGAAATCAAGGAAGATCTCAGAAAATAGAAAGATCTCCCATTCTCATGGATTGGAAGGATCAACATTGTAAAAATGGTCATCCTACCAAAAGCAATCTACAGATTCAATGCAATCCCGATCAAATTACCAACCCAATTCATCACTGAGTTGGAAAGAGCAATGTGCAATTTCATCTGGAATAACAAAGACCCAGAATAAGAAAATCCATCCTCAACAACAAGAAAACATCTGTGGGAATCACTATCCCAGACCTCATGCAATATTACAAGGTAATTGTGGTAAACAGTGCATGGTACTGGTATAGAAATAGGCATGTGGATCAATGGAATACAATAGAAGATCCAGAAATGAGCCCTCAAATATATGGTCACCTGATTTTTGACAAAGGAGCTCTAAGCATTCAATGGAAAAATGACAGCTTATTCAACAAATAGTGTTGGTCAAACTAGCACCTAGCATGCAGAAGAATGAAAATAGATTCTTTCTTATCTCCTTGTACAACGCTGAAGTGCAAGTGGAACAAAGATATTCACAGTAAACCAGGTACACTGAAACTATTAGATGAAAAAGTATGGAAAAGCTTAGAACACATAGACACAGGAGAAAATTTCCTGATCAGAACACCAATGGCTTGTGCTCTAAGATCAAAGATTGACAAATGGGACTTAATGAGATTGCAAAGTTATTGTAAGGCTAAGGACACTGTCAAGAAAACAAAATGGCAGCCAACAGAGTGGGAATGATCTTTACCAACACCACATCAAATAGAGGCCTAATATCCAAGATATACAAAGAACTCAAGAAGCTAAACACCAGAGAATCAAACAACCCTATTAAAATGGTGTACAGAACTAAACAAAAAGTTCTCAGTTGAGGAATATCGAATGGCTGAGAATCATCTAAGGAAGTGCTACATATCATTAGCCATCAGGGAAATGCAAATCAAAACAGCCCTGAGATTCCACCTCACACTAGATAGATTGGCTAAGATCAAAAATTCAGATGACAGCAGATGCTGGCAAGGATGTGGAGAATGAGGAACACTTCTCCACCGTTGGTGGGGCTGTAAACTGGTACAACCACTCTGGAAATAAGTCTGGTGATTCCTCAGTAAATTGGACATTGTACTACCTGAAGACCCAGTTATTACACTTCTGGGTGTTTTTCCGGAGATGCTCCAACATACAAACAAAGTCACATGCACTACAATTGTCATAGCAGCTTTATTTATAATAGCCAGAATCTGGAAAGCACCCAGATGTCCTTCAGTAGATGAATGGATACAAAAATTGTGGTATATTTACACAATGGAGTACTACTCAGCTATCAGAAAAAATGACCTTATGAAATTCTTAAGAAAATAGATGCATCTAGAGAATATCTTTCTGAGCGAGATAACCCAGTCACAAAAGAACAGGTAAAAACATGCAGTCACTGATAATTGGATACTAACATCAGAAATCTGTGAGCACCCCAGAATCAACCTCACAGTCTGTGTGAAGTTCAAGAAAAAAAAAAAGAAAAAGTAAAAAACCATTATGCTCAATCTTTACACAACAAGAAAACTTTGACTAATTCCGGGTTACATCTGTTTTACATGTACTTTTATGCTCATTGTATCTAGTAAGATCTTAATGCACACTATCAAACCTTAAAAAAAGCCATGCAATGACAAAAACATATTCATATACTTTTATGCAAAAAAGTTTAAAATTTGTACATTTATCTTTTCTTTTTAAAATAAAGTTCTTCAATAAAAAATAAAAATAAATACACTTTTCTTTACATTTCTTTGGACTACCACACAACAACATTTTTTTTGGACAAGGCCTTTGCTGAGTTAGCATCAACATGCAGCTGTTAAGAGAGCTGGGCTATCATTTGAGTAGTTGATAATTTAATTTTGTACCTGGTAACCCTAAGTATAATATTCTGTTATGAATAAATGGATCATTCACTGCAACCTCATTTTAGTTAGCCTTTAGAATAGATCTTCCTGTTTTACATGGAAAATCTTTCTGCTTCTGAAGACAATGGTGGTCCCTTAAGAACAGGCTTCAGCACAGGTGGGCCAGACAGCTCCACTGGTATTTCCAGGTTTGTTTTAGGTTTCATCAAATACATTTACATTCTGATGGCTTACATCACTGGGGAACTGTAACAGGTTCTGGGTTTTTCTAGCTCACTTACACATTTTTATAACTATGAAAATATAACCATGTAAGTGATCTATAGACATTTTAATGTTAAGTATCATTTTCATACCACAAAATCTGTCATTTGAGACTTGAAAGTTCTTTCAGGAATTCAGCATTTTTCTGTCTACTTCCTGTGAACTATTAAATGACTACCCCAGCCAGGATGAATGATTCGAAATGTGATGGCAAAATATTACCATGATACAATTGCTACCAGGCCTATAACTGAACATTGGTGAATACAGGAGAGAAATGTTAATAAACAATACAAAAACTTTACTACTGAGAAACCTTTCCAATCTTTCCCCCTCCATTTTAATTATAACAAACTTAAATTTATTAATGAATGAAAAATAGTATGTTGAATGATGTAAAATGTGGTGGAGTATGGAAATTAGACACAACCTTTACTGATGATTTGGCTGTGAGAAAAATGCATGTTTCATGAGCTTCAGAGAGGCTGCATGTAGGAAAAGACCGTCTAACGGAGAGTTTATTAGTGTCCTAAACTGCTACAAAAAGGGACAGTGAACTGAGCGCCTGGAAAGGAAAGGAAATGTCTTCTCTTTCAGTTCTGGATTCTGTAAATCTAAACCCAAGACATCAAAAAGGCCAGGCTTGCTCAGAAGCTTGGAATCCTCTTCATTTTTAAGTTTTCTCTCTACATTTATCTTTTTATTTATTGAGTGGTGAGCATGAGTGTGTGTGTGTGTGTGTGTGTGTGTGTGTGTATGTGTGTGTGTGTGAGTATGTGTGTATAATGTGTGTGTGAGTGTGTGTGAGTGTGTGAGTATGTGTGTGTGTATACTGTGTGTGAGTGTGTGTGTGTATGTGTGTGTGAGTGTGTGTGTGTGAGTGTGTGTGTATAATGTGTGTGTGAGTGTGTGTGTATGTGTATGCGTGTACTGTGTGTGAGTGTGTGTGTGTGTGTGTGTGTGTGTGTGTGTGTGTGTGTGTGTGTGTGTGTGTGTGTGTTGGATAGTGCACAGTGAGCTCCACACGAGAGCATGCATAGTGTGATTCAGATGTGGAGTTTGTAAAGTAGCTCATGCAAACCATTTATTTCCTTCTGCTAGATGATTGTGGAGATCAAACTCAGGCTATTATTGATGCAGAAACTGACATTACATTCCAAGCCATCTCAGACTTCAGATTTCTTCTTTCCTTTCCTTCTTCTATTGGTTTGTCACCAATTTTTGTCAGACCCACTGGAAGCTGTATCACCCCCTATGCCAATGTCTGATTAGAAATCATTACCCTAGATTTGTCTTTCTATATTTCTTTTTCTTTTACAAAGCCACCATTGTGGTTTGAAGCACACTCAGGATTGTTATGTTGATTTGTCTATACTTAAAAATACTTTATACTTATAAATACCCTACATCTAGTTTAAAGCCATTCACAGGTACAAAGAGAAGTATAAAAGCCAAATTATCCTTGTACAAAAGATAAGATATTACACAGAGAAACAATTTAACCTTTCTATTTTGAAGATTATGATATAATTTAATATACAATTAATGTTTGTAAGTAGTTTAAAATATACATCTTGGATATACACGTGATACTTATGATTTTAATGAACTAAACATAGAAAGTAGAAATGAAATTAAAGAATTAATAATTGATAGTGTATAAGTGTTATTCACAACAACATGAATACTGTTTGACCAAAGAAATAATCCAGAATTCAAAGTGTCATTATCTTGCCTGGCAATAATATTGAAATGAGCAAGAGTTGAAAAAAGAAACTGAACTTGAGCAGGGTGTACATCAAAGGAGAAAATAACTTCAAAAAGAACATAATTCTTTTACATTGTTTGTTTGGTATAGAGGGAAATCTCCAAACTAAGAATAGTTTTTCTCCTTGTACATAGTGGATTTTTAGTGATACATATTTCAGTTAAAAAAATAGTGATGAAGAGAAATTGGTATTAGGCAAAAGTACAGAAATTCCAGTTTTTTTCCATTCCCTTGAATGTGCCATGTAAGGTTATCAGTATAGATACTCAAGACAAGCTGTATTTTTATGTTTGTAAAAATATTAGTGACAGCAACAGAATACGGAACCATTAAACATGGCCAAACCTGGACACAGACAATCTAATCTGACTTCTTTCCCCAGTCACCCTATGATACTCACATGCTGTGTCGCACTCTTGATCATCAAATCAGAACATCAAAGATCACATAATTACATTCATGAGATAGCTGGTCCTGTAATTACTGCTGAAAATGCTAACGAGTCCTGAGGTTACAAATACAACTGAAATAAAAAAAAAAAAGTATGGGCTTTGATCCTTTAACAAGCTAAATTTAAAAGGCCAAAGTCATTGTAAGATAAAAAAAAAAAAAAAAAAAAGCCATTCAGTAAACGTTCCTGTACCTGTTTCACCTTTTTACCTTTCCGGTTAAGTATGGACATTCTCTTTTTGTTTTTAATTATTAATAATCAAGGCTTGTAGCTCGGCATGTGGCTACAGATTTGCTTTGAATTCATGCAGTGTGGTGGAAATGTATGTCAGCTTTTATGGATCCTAGTTCAGATGTTTCTACTAAATTCTTACCCTAAGATTTGGAAGTCCTAGGATTCCTCACTTGAAAAATCACATTTCAAAGACTGTACCTTTTAATGTAAACAAACAGATGGCCTTAAATGATGCACACATTTATCAACGTTCTTGAAGATGAGGTGGGTCAGGCTGCCAGCCGTGTGACTGTCTTAAGGGCTCTTTCAGGTTTGAGGATGGCTACTTTCCCACTATGTCTCTAAGGATTCTTCTGTGAAATTTAGGATACTCTCAACCACCTTCTGACCTCATATGAACCAAACTGCCTCCCAAAGACATTATTATCAATTACTCATACTGAGAGTTCAAACTTCAAATATGAAAGGGGGATTCAGTATATCCAGCAGCAATGATAAAAACTTGTACAGAGCAGAATTGTTCTTATGCAAATATAGAATATATTTTCAAATTATTAAGGGAAATAATGTCAACCTTTATGCCTAACAGGTACTGATTATGCCCACAAAGATTTGATCTACTTTTCTTTTCCCTGTACAGTGAGAGCAATTCTGAGACTGCTTCTAAGCCAGGGCGAAAGATAGTAACATATATCGACTTACTGACTTTTCAACACAAAAACTTAGAAATCATTTTAGAACTCAATGGAAAGTTGTGGACAGGAGAGCAGGTTTGAAGGAGTCCATTAAGAGAAATGTTATACCTCACTGACATAGAAATCAGAGCATAAATCCTTCAGTTCTTTTTGATAATAGGAAAGAAAATCATGCACACAGATGCAAAATTCTTCTAAATCAACACAAAGATAAGATTGGGACAGTTAGAAAAAATAAAAATTGAAAGAGGAAAAATAAGTAGGAAGTGTGTTTCATACTTATTAAAGTCTCACTGAATTGACAACAAAAGATTGATTTGCTTAACTAATTTCTTCTATAAGAATGACTTAATAATCTACTGTATACAATATGCATTGTTTGGAACAATTGATATAAGAATGGGAATAAGGAAAAAAAATCCTCTGTATGATAATTTTAAAGATCATGTTCAAATGGAGTGAGATAACAAAATAAGGGATCAAATCACACATGTGTTTCAGGGAATGCAAAACACTTTGAAAGAGATAAAATGTGGAATGAAATAAAGGATTGTTGTTACGAGTAAAATGTTCATTTAATTTTTATTGTTTTTTTATGGCTATAACATTTTCTACCAACATTCAGAGAAAAAGAATGAGCTTCACAATTTTTGTTCTTGTTTAATTTTGTTTGCTTTGTGGCAGGTTTTTTTAATTTGTTTTGTCATTTTCTGACTAATTGGCTTATTGTTTACATGTTTTGATTTTTATTTTGGAAGGTTGTTTTTAGAGTAAGAGTGTGCAAGGAGTTGGTTAGGTAAGAAGATTGGGAGGATCTGGGAAGAGTTGGGTAAAGGGAGAAACATAATCAAAATATATTGAATGAAAATATTTTAGATGATAAAACAAACAAAGGAAAACATGGATTTTCCAGTGTGATGGTGAATATAAAGTTCCTCAAGCCTAAATTTGGAAATGAGAGAATACATTACAAGCTAAAAAGAAAAGGGAATGAAAAATGTCATTAGATCTGAAATGTCTTGTATCAGTGATTTACTTCTCTTCTTATTCCATTATATCTATGGCAAGTAATCTTTATGCCAGAGATTAACCTGAATTGTCAGGCGACCTAGTTTCCTTAGGAATACTTAAGCATAGAAGAGAGAAGACAAATAGACCATTGATACAAGGCAGCAACAGCAACTTCCTGCCATTTCTGATGGTGAAGGCTAAGGCAGATCACCAGAGTCAAAGATATAGCAACCTTTTGATGTTGAGCTATGTTTCTTTATTGAGAAATTGAGTCGAATGATGCTAGGAGATATTAAGAAAAAGTGACTGATGCTCCATCTTATTTTTGTTATTTTAGGTTGGATTATGTTTGTGTGGTTGTCTTCTTTTGGGATTGTTGAAAGATAAATTTCTTGCTTTTTAGAGGGTACATTTTCCCTCCTTATACTGGAGATTTCCATCTATTATTCTTTATAGGGCTGAATTTGTAGAAAGAGATTGTGTAAATTTGGATTTGTCGTAGAATGTTTTGGTTTCTCCATCTATGGTAACTGAGAGTTTTTCTGGTTATAGTAGCTTTGGATGGCATTTCTGTACTATTAGGGTCTGTATGATGTCTGTCCAGGATCTTCCAGCTTTCACATTCTATGTTGAGTAGTCTGGTATATTTTGGATCAGTCTGCCTTTATATGATACTTGACCATTTCCCTTTATACATTTTTTAAAGAAATATTTGGGAGAATTTATTAATTTTTTTTAATTTTAAGCAATTTTTTAAGGTTTGATACTCTGCATTAAGATCTTACTAGTTACAATGAGCAAAAAGTACATGCAAAACAGGATGTAACCCGGAATTAGTCAACATTTTCTTGGTGTGTAAGGATTGAGCATAATGTTTTTTTGTTTGTTTGTTTTGTTTTGTTTTGTTTTATTCTTAAACTTCACACAGTCTGTGAGTTGTTTCTGGGGCAGTACAAGCCTCTGGGGTTAACATCCCGCTATCAGTGACTGCATATTATGTCTGTTCTTTTGTGACTGGGTTATTTCACTCAGGATGATATTCTCTAGATGCAACCATTTTCTTAACAATTTGGTTAAGTAATTGTTTCTGATGGCTGAGTAGTACTCCATTGTGTAAATGTACCACAATTTTTGTATCCATTCATCTACTGAAGGACATCTGGGTTCTTTCCAGCTTCTTGCTATTATAAATAGAGCTGCTATGAACATTGTGGTGCATGTATCTTTGCTGTATATTGGACTGTTTCTGGGGTATATTCCCAGAAGTGAAATAGCTGGATCTCCAGGTAGTACTATGTCCAATTTTTGAGGAATCTCAAGACTGATTTTCAGAGTGGTTGTATCAGTTTACAAACCCACCAACAGTGGAGAAGTGTTCCTCTTTCTACGAAACCTTGCCAGCATCTGTAGACATCTGAGTTTTGCATCTTGGCCAATCTGACTGGTGTGAGTTGGAATCTCAGGGTTGTTTTGATTTGAATTTCCCTGATGGCTAAGGATGTCAAGCACTTCCTTAGATGTTTTTCAGCCATTTGATATTTCTCAATTGAGAACTTTTTGTTTAGTTGTGTACCCCATTGTTTAATAGGTCTCTTTGATTCTTTATGGTCTAGATTTTTGAGTTCTTTGTATACCTTGGATATTAGACCTCTGTCTGATGTGGAGTTGGTAAAGATCTTTTCCCATTCTGTTGGCTGCTGTTTTGTTTTCTTGACAATGTCTTTAGCCTTACAGAAATTTTGCAATTTCATTAAGTCCCATTTGTTAATCTTTGACTTTAGAGCTTGAGCCATTGGTGTTTTGTTCAGAAAATTTTCTCCTGTGCCTATGTGTTCTAAGGTTTTCCCTAGTTTCTCTTCTAATAGTTTCAGTGTATGTGGTTTAATGTGGAAATCTTTGATCTACTTACATTTGAGCTTTGTACAAGGAGATAAGAAAGGGTCTATTTTCATTCTTTTGCATGCTGAGTGCCAGTTGGACCAGCACAATTTGTTGAATATGTTGTCTTTTTTTCCATTGAATGTTTACAGCTCCTTTGTCAAAAATCAGGTGACAAATATGCGAGGGCTCATTTCTGGATCTTCTATTTTATTCTATTGATCCATGTGTCTATTTCTGTACCAGTACCATGCAGTTTTCAGCACAATTGCCTTATCAGACATTTATTGTGGACATAACACCAATACTCTTCAAACTATTCCACAAGATAGAATCAGATGGAATACTACCTAACTAATTTTTTGAGGCTACAATAACCCTCGTTCCTAAACCACACAAAGACCCTACAAGGAGAGAGAACTTCAGACCAATCTCACTTATGAACATTGATGCAAAAATACTCCACAAAACCCTTGCAAACCGAATCCAAGAACACATCAAAATGATAATTCACCATTATCAAGTAGGCTTCATCCCTGGAATGCAGGGATGGTTTAATATAAGGAAATCCATCAATGTAATCCACCATATAAACAAACTCAAAGAACAAAATCACATGGTCATCTCACTAGATGCTGAGAAAGCATTTGACAAAATTCAACACCCCTTCATGTTAAAAGTCCTGGAAAGAACAGGAATCCAAGGTCCTTATCTAACCATAATAAAAGCAATATACAGCAAACCAACAGCCAACATCAAACTAATTGGTGGGAAACTTAATGCAATCCCACTAAAATCAGGGACTCGACAAGGTTGCCCACTCTCCCCTTACCTATTCAACATAGTACTGGAAGTCCTGGCCGGAGCAGTTAGACAGCAAAGGGAGATCAAGGGGATATAAATCAGAAAGGAAGAAGTAAAAACCTCACTCTTTGCAGATGACATGATAGTGTACATAAGTGACTCCAAAAATTTCACCAGAGAACTCCTACAGCTGATAATCAAGTTCAGCAAAGTGGCTGGATACAAAATTAACTCAAACCAATTAATTAGTAGCCTTCCTATATTCAATGGACAAACCTGTGGAGAAAGAAAATAGGGAAAAGATACCCTTTACAATAGTCACAAAAACTATGAAATACCTTGGTGTGACTCTAACTATGCCAGTGAAGGACCTATATGACAAGAACTTCAAACCTCTAAAGAAGGAAATCGAGGAAAATCTCAGAAAATGGAAAGATCTCCCATGCTCATGGATTGGAAGGATCAACATTTTAAATGTGGCCATCCTACCAAAAGCAATCTACAGATTAAATGTGATCCCCATCAAAATTCCAACCCAGTTCTTATTTGAGTTGGAAAGATCAATGTGCAATTTTATCTGGAATAACAAAAGACCAAGAATAATGAAATCTATCCTCAACAACAAGAAAACATCTGCGGGAATCACTATCCCTGACTTTTACATGTTTTAATATTCTTTCATTGTTTTGTATCTGTTTACCTATGTTCTCCCATATTTCTTTAAGGGAGTTACTTATGTCTTTCTTAAAGTTTTCTATTCTTCATATAGAATGTGATTTTAAATCCGAATCTTGCATTTCTGGTATATTGGTTCCTCCAAGACTTGTGGTGGTGGGGGAAATGAGTTCTTAGGATTTTAAGTAACCTTGTTTCTGTTGTTTTGTTTTTTGAGCTTACCTTTTGTTTAAATCTGGTGTTAGTTGGTCTTGCTCTATCCAACTGAAGTTTGTCCTTCTTGTTAGCCTGTAAGTCTGTAATCTTATGTGTGTCAGCATTCCTGTGAGATCAGCTCTCTCAGGATGGTAATGGAGTTTAGAGAGCTGTGATCTCAGCTGTGTCAGCCCTCCAGGGAGACCAGTCCTCTTCAGGTAAGATTAGGGTACAGAGGGCTATGTGACAGTCTTAGCTCCCAGGAGTAATGAAAACAGGAATGATCCTGTTCCAGGCTACTCCATGTTTCCTGTGCCCCATGTGCTTCTGGTGGGTCTCCCTTTAGCCAGTTATTTGGGCAAAAGTGGTGGTCTCACCTGTGATCTTAGGAGTGACAGTACTCCTGGAAGACCAACTTCCTCTGTGTGATTTGGGTCTGAAGGGCTTTGGGAAAGCCTTAGTTCAGAGGTACAGAGGATGGCAATGTCTGGCATCAATCAATAGGAGGATAGGCCCTTGGTCCTGTGAAGGCTGGATTCCCCAGTATAGGTGAATGCCAGAATGGTGAGGAATGAGTCGATAAATGGAAGGGAGAACGGCATCATAGAAGCAGGGGTAGGGGATATGGGGCAGGGTGAGTCCTAAGAATAAACCAGGAAAGTAGATAACTTTTGAAATATAAATAGTTAATATATCCAATAAAAAGAAAAAAAAGAAAATTGTGAAGAAGAAGAAGGAGAAGGAAGAGAAGGAGGAGGATGAGGAGGAAAAGCTGAGATTAGCACTCATCCCCTGGTTAGCAGGAATATGGAGTTTTCAGTTTAACAGCTGAAGTTTTCTAACACACCAAAGAACGAGAAAACTGACTTTTCATTAGTACCTCAGGAACAATTACAGCCTGCCCGCAGATACTTTGACTGTAACCATAACAGACCAGTGGCCTTGTAAATATATAACAAACAGATCTTTTAAGATAATACTATCATGTTTGTTTTTCTCTGTTGAGTCAAGCAGCAAAAGAAAATCCATTCAAGCAGCTTAGTTAAATTATGTTCAATTTCTAAGAAAGAGCATTCCAGGTAGAAGGTACATTGTAGAGGCCCCAGAAGAGAAAGGTTTACTGTGTTTGCTAAGCAGAGAAACTGGAAAAGGGATACTCAGTAGAACTAAAGCATGGTTGGAAACCCCAGAGCAAAGTGAAATAGAATCAAATAGACGTGGGACTTAGAACTAAATTGTTTCAGGGATGAGATCTGAATTTATAACTTATTCTTAACATAATTTAAAAATACTGACAAACTAGTCTACCTCCATCTTAGGCTTGAAAGACGTCTTATAATGAAAAAAAAATCTGGGTTTATTTTTGTTTATGATTAAATGTCTGTTTCTCAAAGACTGGAATGTGTTCCATCTTTAAACTTAATTCTAAATGGTCCTGTACCATCTATTTCAGGAAACAACCATTACTTTGTTTCAAAATATATCAAGACTACTGTGTTATGACCACCTTTGAACCATGTAGCTGACTGCTTTGTTATGACCTCCTTGTGATGACCTTGAAATCATGTCTTTTTTTTTTTCAGGATGTTGTTATGACCAACTTGTTATATTATGTTCTGGTTCTGTATTCACACATACTTGCCTGTCAAGTTCCCCATGTAGAAGCCTGCTACTTCTGAATGATAGAAACATTTACCTTCCTCCATATCTAATGCTGATCTTTAAACCACACATGTAAAGAGAAATACCCCATAAACATGAATTTTAAAAGCTTGTTTTAATTTATGATTTAGGTCAGTGGACTTTCTCTTCATATCTGTGGAATTAAAAATATTAATGTGCTTCAGATATGACATTATGTAAAACTTGTTCTGGCTGTTATTCAGGAACTGGATTGTAAGAGAAGATGAAAAGTAACAAGAATAACTGGGAAGTAACATATGGACCATATAAGAAATAGTGGTGTATAGGAAAGTGGCAATACATATGAAAAATAAAGGTAGAATGAGGCTGCATCTGGATTTGGAGACTCTTTGCTGGTGCAAGAAGAGTGACTCAACAATTTGTTGTAGTAATTGACTGTCTGTTAATTCTGTTTTTTTTTTTTTTTTTTAATGTGGAAGAAATTGGAGAGAAAAACAATCCCTATTGATTACAAATAGTGATCAGTCAGGAAATAGAATATCAAAAATGCATTTACAAAGTGCTCTGAAAATATATAGGTTTCCTCTTTGTAGGGGAATCTCACATCATTTTTAAAGTGTATTTAGAGCATGCTTTGGTATGAATTGCATATAACTAAACATCATTCTTTTAGCATCTCCAAGGACATAATAAGTTGAGTCCACATGTGACTTCTGTGCTGTGACTGCTCTCCTCCCAGGAACTGTGGAATTTAACTTACAATGCACAAGGTATATTAGTCATATTTCCACTTCTGACATTTTGCTTTAGACATTTTGGGGGAAATTAGAATGAATCACATAGAAAGCAGTGTGGCTGTACTTTTCAGATCAAAGAATGCAAAATCTATAATCTCTAAAATTAAAGTAACAAAATTTTCACATAAAAAAGAAAAAAAATGTAATAAATAATTAATTAGTCAATAGAAATGGAGATTATTTATCTGTGTCAGGCTGTGAACGAAAACTTTTTAACAGCTGTAGTAAATATGTTCAAGATAAAGTCAGACCAAGGGAAACACTCCAATTTGAGAGAAGTAAAGATTATAGAGACAACAAGGAAATTATGGAATTTGAAAATTTAAAACTAGAAAACAAAAAGCCAACAGATAGAGTAACATTCAGACACTCCTGTAAAAGGAGGGCTAAGACAGAGGAGTGAAAGTTATTACAACAGCAAGGTGGTAGTAAATGACTCCTTATTTGCAGTGTCATTCATGCCATGCCGTGTACACCTGCCTTTGCTAAAATCCAGAAGGGAAAATTGTTTGCGGAAATTACTAATTTCAGTCTCTATAAATTGTCCTTATGTCATAAGCAATATCCTGGAAGGAACAATGACAGTCTTAAAAACATGAAATCCAAACTCTCCTTGTCCAGTCTTCCTTGGTATGACAAATGTTCCTTGTGTAAGTGTGGCCAGGAAGATAGGAATGTTCTTCCTTCAGATAGCATCCAGTCTTGGAGTGTGTGGCACACTGAAAATACTAATTTCATTATAACCCCCACCGTAGCTCTTTCACTAAATGAAGGTTTCATCTTGGCAGACGCAAGCCAATGAATTCAGATGTTCTCCTGATATTCTCACTGAAACTTCTAACTTACAAATCTAATCTGTCATTTTTCCAGAAGCAGACCTCAACCTCCATGCTCACAGATTTTGTCCATAGGTAAATGAAGCCTAGCTACATAATCGCTTCCCCAACTCTTAATTTGTTGAAATAGTTGTATGGAAGGTTAATAATCAGATCAATCTTTAAAAAAAAAAAGTAGAGATTTTGAGACTAAGCAATAAAAATAAGGCTACTAACTTACCAATTACAAAAGATAGGGTATGGCTTTTTAAATTAATTTTGTATTATTAGTTTTTACACCCTGAACACAGTTTCCTCTTTCTCGTCTCCTCAAAATCTCTCCCCTCAACCCCTCCTCCAGTTTTCTTCAGGAAAGGACAAGCCTCCCAGGCTGTAGTAAAGACTAAAACTGTAGTAACACTATGCGTCTCTTAGTATTAAGGCTATGGAAGGTAAGATAGTAGGAGGAAAACGTTCCCCAAAGAGTTAGAGACATCTGCTGATCCTACTCATAGGAGTCGCACAAGAAGGCCAAGCTATGAAACTATAACATGTTCAGGGGGCCCAGGTCTATCCTATTCTTACTTGATGGTTGTAGGATCAGTCTTTGTGAGCTCCTGTGAGCCCAGGTTAATTCTGTACTGTTTGTTTGTTTGTTTGTTTGTGTTTGTGTTGCCCTTGACCTCTCTGGCTTCTAACATCCATTCACCCACATTTAGCAGGATTCACCCTGCATTTCATAGTGTTTGGCTGTGTGTCTATGTATCTGCTTCTATCAGTGGCTGCATGAAGCCTCTCTAATGAAAATGATTTAAACAAAATATTATTAGGGATCATGTCATTGACTGTTTCACCCCACTTACATTTGGTTCTATCCTTGGTCTTTGGGCTATCTAGCCTCTGGTTCCTGACCCTCCAGGCTGTGTCGGGGTTAGGCTCCCTTTCCTGGCATTGTTATCAATCTAAAGCAGTCACTGCCTGGCCACTCCCACAATTTTTGTTCCACCTTTATTCTGCCACATCTTGAGGCGGAATTGGTTTCCCAGTCTTTCCATTGAAATATTTTCCTGATTATAGGAGATGACCAGTTCAGGCTTGTTATCCCTGATTGCTATGAATCTTAACTAGGGTCACCCTCAGAGGTTCCAGGGAGTTTTCCTTGTACTAGGTTTCTAACTTTCCTGCAAGATGCTCACAATTCAAATTGTCTTCCAGTACTCTCTCCTTTTGTCCTCCCCCAACCTGATTCCCCCTGTTTCTATGACACCTCCTCCATTTTTGGTGCCTAATCTATTTCACCTCCTAAGGGAGATTCATTCATTACTTCTTGAGCCTTCTTTGGGCTTAGCTTCTCTGGGTCATGGCTGTCTTATACTTTATAGCCTTATCTAATCTTAAGTGAGTATATACCTGATTTGTCTTTCTGGGTCTGGGTTTCCAAACTGAGGATTTTTTTTTTCTAATTCCATTTACTTACCTGTAGATTTCATGATGTTATTTTTTTAAGACCTGGGAAATACTTCATTGTGTAAATATACCACACTTTCTTTAGCCATTCTTTTGTTGATGAATGTCTATGTTATTGCCAGTTTCTGGCTGTAATGAATATAGTTTCTATGAATATATTGAGGAAGTGTCCTTGTAGTATGATGAAGTATATTTTTTTATATGTCTAGGGGTGATATACTTGGCTCTTGAGGTAGATTGAGTCCCAATTTTCTGAGACAATACCAATTGATTTATAAAATGACTGTACAAGATTGCACTTCCATCAGCAGTAGAGGAATGCTCCCTTGTACCACATCCTCACTAGCATGAGCTGTCACTTTGGTTTTTGGTCTTAGCGATTCTGACAAGAATAAGCTGGAATTGAACGGTTGCTTGATTGGTACTTTCCTGGTGGCTAAGGATATCGAACATTTCTTTAAATGCTTCTCAGCCATTTGAGAGCCTTCTGTTAAGAATTCTTTGTTTAGATTTGTACTCCATTGTTAAAATTTAATTTTTTGGTTTGTTGATATTTATTTTTTGAGCTTTAAAGTACATTTTTTTAAAGTTAGTTCTCTGTCAGATCTATTATATAGGTTTTTGTTTTATACACTTGATGATGTCCTTTGCGTTACAGAAGCTTTTCAATGTCCAGAGGTTCCATTTATTCATTGTAGATCTTAGTGCCTGAGCTACTGGTGTTCTGTTCTCGAAGTTGTCTTCTATGCCAATACATTCAAGGCTATCCTCATTTTCTCTTCAGTCAGGTTCAGTGTATCAGGTTTCATATTGCGGTATTTGAAGAACATGTGTTTGAGTTTTGTGCAGGTTGATAGATATTAATCCACTTGCATTCTTCTACATACTGACATCCAGTTAGACCAGCACCATTTATTGAAGATGATTTGTTTTGTTTTTTTTTTTTTTTTTTTTTTTTACATTTTACAGTTTCTATTTATTTGTCAAAAATCAGGTATCTAGATTTGTATGTGGATCTTTGGTTCAATTCTTGATTTACCTTTCTGTGTTTAAGTCAATATTGTGTGTATTTTATCACTATATTTCTGTAATAGAGCTTGAAATTAGAGATGGGGAGACTACTGGAAGTTCTTTTATTGTACAGAATTGTACAAAACCTGGTGAAGATTCCTGCTATTCTGACAGCCACACTGGTACTGGGAACCTTAGGTAAGAAATACACAGTCCACCACCTGCTAAAAATTCTAAGGATATGTCTTTCAATAAATGGCCAGGGAAAAGGAAGAGTTAAAAGCCCTACTAGGATAAATGTCAATGACTGAACTCAAAACTGCCCCTGCAGAGTAGTCTAGATTTAATTGGATCTGACTGAAAAGCAGTTGATACCCAGGGCATTGTTGAAAACTGTGTAACAATCACCTGGCAATTAGTGTAGTCTATCATCTGGCACATTGCCAATAGAAGCCAGTAGTTTAATGGAAAAAGAATGGAGAGAAAAGATCATGTAAGAGGATTCTATAACCTGTCATCCCGTAGGACTACACAGTTAAACTCTGGACTGATCCTCCTCCAAATTCAAATGATATCACAAAATAAGTACATGAAATCATATATATGTAACTGGATTTGGGCAAATAAAATTTGATGTGTGATACATTCACAATGACTGCAGAAAGGGGGAGATTTGGAGTGAAGGGGCAGTGAAAACAAATGATGATATGAATCTATACAAACAATGACAAGGGTCAGAAATGTCAAAAAGGTATAGACCATAGCAGATAACTTTTCTATTTCTCCATTTTGTTAAGATACAAAATTACATAATGTAACTTATAACAGCCTAGTGTCACAGCTGTAGCATATATGAAAATATATAACCACAAAGAAATACATGGAAATATATTGATAATATAATGCCGTGGATTAAGATGTCATATAAGAAAATGCTAATGAAAACAACAATGGCCAATGAAGAAGAAAATAAAAGTCATGAATTAGAAGATAAAAGTGATGTGGCAAGCATAAATCCAAGTATATGTTCTAAAAATATGCCACTTAATAGTAATGGGGGGATTGGAAGATTACATTTAGGATTTTTTTATAATATAATACAGACAAGAAACACTTCAGACTGAGTCACAAATATATGGTAAGTCATTAGATATATAAGGAAGCCATGCCATGCAAAGAGCAACCATAAAACAGCAGGAGTGTCTACACCAAAATTAAAGATGTCAACTTTAAATAGAAAATGTTAGTAAAGAGGATAAAGATTAAAAGATCTATTAGTGATATACAATGATTATAAATACATATTTATATATACACATTGTCTTTGAGCCCCCAAATAATAAAGCAAAAGCCAACAGAATTGAACAAAAAAATGATAATTTGATAATAGTACTTCAACATATAAACATTAAATTTTAAATGACAGAACAAGTAAGCACAGGTAAAAATGAAATTGGAATATATTACTGTAAGGTAGGCTATTTACACACATAAAAATAATAATCCAGTATCTTCAGTATGGCACAGAAAATTCTGATACCCACCCTTCTACTCCAGGTTAAAAATCTAACAATTGAAACAATGTGGCAATTAAACAGCTACTATTCATGTCTTATAATCCTCCACATATAAAGTCAGCTTCCGGGAATGGACTACAGTTCCATTAGAACAGTTGCTTAGGGTGAGCAAGGCCATGAGTTCTATTCCTGGGTTTATGCTATGTCATCTTCATAACTGAAATCACTTTCTCCTCTACAGAAATTATAAAAACATTTTGCTCCAATGACAGACTTAGTTTTCTTTCCAATGATTTTAATTGCTCAAAGTTTGGTTGGGTGGAAATAGAGGGAATGCAGATTTCTTCTCAACATATTAAAGTTATTTAATGTCAAGTGAATGTATTTGCTCCCACACAAATACCATAAACAATATTGATACAATTTATATTTTGTATCGTCAGTGACTAAATCATTAGTATGTGTGTATGTTGCTGTGTGTATATGCATGTGCATGTGTGTGTGTGTGTGTAAAATATCTTGCTGACCAGATGCTCTGAGGTGTGAGTCTTAACCAAAACTAGAAAATATTTTCTATTATATGGAGATTAAGATATAGTGACAGAAGTAGGTAATTATCCAAGAGCTTATTCAATTAGTAATTGGATTGATTAAACACAGTGATGTTAGGAAAGCCTATAATTTTGTGACTTAAACTAATCTGAGAAGATAGGCATATATTTTAAAACAAAAATATTCATTGAGCTGAGATGTGCTCAAAAGGAATTTGGAGAATTAGGAAAAAGCATAATCTCTAAGAAATGTGTTCTCATGTGTGACTATCCAATGGCTGAAGATTATGGCACTGAAATTTCCTCTATATTATACTTATTATTTTTCTCTTAATATAGTTAATCAAATATGTGCTTACCGGTTAATAAACTGCTTTAGCATGGCCTCTGGGCTCAATACTGTTTCTGCTTTCTTAGGCAGTCTTTGTATGGTGATTTATTAGTAAGCCTCCAATTCTCAAGTGTCTAGGCTGAACCTTGGAAGGCTTTAAGTGATTTTCAGGGCTCAAGAATTAATTTTGGTTAGCCCAAAGCTCAGAATACCTAAGATACAATTTACAGACCACATGGAACTCAAGAAGAAGGAAGACAAAAGAGTGGATGTTTCAGTCCTTAGAAGAGGGAACAAAATTTCCTACTCACAGTAGGAAATACAGAGACAGAGTGTGTAGCAAAGACTGAAGGAAAGGACATCAGGTGACTGCCTGACCTAGGGATCCATCCCATTTACAGTCACCAGACAATATTGTGGATGCTGTCACAAGAAGTGCATGCTGTCAGGATCTTGATATAGCTGTCTCCTGAGAAGCTCTACTAGAGCCTGACAAATACTCTCAACCAACCATTAGACTGAGAATGGTATTCCCATTGGAGGAATTAGAAAAAGAACTGAAGGAGCAGATGGAGATTGTTTGGAAGAAGAACAATATCAACCAACCAGAACCCCAGAGCTCCCAGAGACAAATCCAACAACCAAAAAGTACACATGGATGGACCCATGGCTCCAGTTGCATACGTAACCTTATCGGGCATCAATAGGAGAAAAGGCCCTTGGTTCTGTGAAGACTGGATGCCCCAGTGCAGGGGAATGCCAGGGAGGGGAGGTGGGGGCATAGGTGGGTGGGTGGGGGAGCACTTTCATAGAGGCAGGGGAAAGGGGGAAGGGATAGAGTGATTCTAGAGGGGAAACAGGGAAAGGGGATAACATATGAAATATAAGTAAAAAAAATCGAGTAATTTTGATAATATGTTTAATTTTATATGGCTCAGTCTCATTAATGAAAAGAAATTAGACTGTAGATGTGAAACTTGCCACATGCCTTCTGAGATTCTGTAGACCTATGAAGTCTAATTCCTTGTTTTTCAATAACAAGTGTAAAAATCTTGGAGTTTTTGTGGTCATGAATTGGCAACTACTCTTTTTTTTCCTTTTTATTTTCTTACAACTTTATTTTTAAAAAACAGAGATACATATACAGATTATTAAAAGGCATTTTAGCAAAAAATATATGAATTTATTTTTGTCAGTACTTGCTTTTGTTTTTAAAGGTTTGATAGTATGCATTGAAATCTTACTTCTTTTAGCTTTCCAGTCTGCTCATTCTTTTGAATACTGCTCATGTGATTGGTGTGTTAGTAACAAGCCAGCACATGGGAGGCAGAGTCAGCCAGACCTCTCTGAATCTGCAGACAACATGGTCATTTCCGGTAACCCAGAAATACATGATGAGGACCTGTGTCAAAACGCAAACAAGTGAAAAGCGTAATGACAATATTCATGTAATCTACATCTGTTAGCCAGCCATGCTTCTTTGTGAATTCATGTACTCATAAATACAGGTCTGATTTGTGTTGTGCAGAGCACCTTTTAATTGGCATTTTAGATACAAGCATCCTCATAATAGCAATATGGCCTTCAGTGATTAAATAAGTAGTGTCTTACTACCACCACTTGCCATTTCATACTTAAGTGTGAGAAATTATATGGTGACCTTATGTGCTGCCCCTTGCCACCTGGTGTTAAATGTATAGAAAAGGCAGCAAAGTGGGCACTGAATGACCAGTGCGGGTTCCTGCAGTGTGCACAAATTCACATGATCTGAGGTTGAGGTGTTCGCAGAGCCATAACTACATCTGGACTATTTTAGTGAACTATATGCAAATTTCTGATTTTACACACACACACACACACACACACACACACACACACATGATAGAAGAAAATATCTGTATGAAGAACATGTGAATGGAACAATAATCAACTTTAATTTTTGAAATACTTTAATACATTGGAATTCTTTAAGTATGTTTTAGGTATAAGAATAGATTTTGGTAAAAGGTTTTATTTAGTATTAGTTTAACCTTTTTAATGAAAAAAAAATCCAATAAACCTACACTTGAATACATGTTGTGAGAAAATATTTAATCTGTGTACCTGTTGCTCATGAATTTGCTTAAATTTCAGTAATTTTAAACCTAAGATTTCCAAAACAACTAAGGTTTTTTTTTTTTTCTTAAATGACTTGTCTTTATTTGTAGTCCCTCAATATTACAGAGTTCCAAGAAAACAGAACAACACTGTATGTTTACTGGTGTGTTTTCCAAAGTCCGTTATTTTTATTACATTGCTTGAAATGTCAGTTTTAAAGAAAACAATGATGTGAAGCATCAATTTGTCTCTCCCTGTTCATGTCTGTCCAAATCATTGTGCTTTGGTGAATGGAAGTCGGACGTCTAGTGTTGACTTCTGTTATCCACTGTTTCTATATTCAGAGCTTCTCATTTGAGACTTTCCCACATGTCACAGTTGTGTGTATGTGTCAATATAATATGGATATCTCATCTGCGTTATTCTTATACACTGTGGTGTATTTTTGCATTCGGGCTAACTGAGTCAGTCTGTGTACATATTCTGTATAAATCAGTGCTTTGCATTTTTAGCAAGCTTTCCACATAGTGCATCTGGTTCTCAAAAATTATCTTACTGTAGAAAGAGGAAAGAAAATAGGACTAATTATCTTTATTTTGTGAGAAAAAAAATGTAGAAACTTAAACTGACAGAAGAGAAGAAATTTAATCTGATTCTAACAACAAAGATTTTTTTTTTATTATGTCACAATGAGCATGGAACAATTCTTTATCTCTTTTTGAATGCTTACTAAAACCCAAAACCTTTAAGGGGATTTGCCATGCATCTCAGCAAAGGTTTTCAGGGTAGTGTGGTACAGTCCAGAACATGACCTTCGGTTTTGTCAGGACTGTGATATAACATAGGCAAAAGCAGAAGTTCAACACATTCTCTCCTCTCTGGTTAATAAGAGGGCGACAGTTAATTTATGCAAAGCTTCTAGCACAGTTCTTGGTTTACATTATGCTTTAAAATATCCAACTAAATACTTTACCAACAGATTAGAGAATTTTCACAATACCACAAAGTAATAGCTCACACTAATACCTGTGTGTGGGTTTGTTTATCTGCATGCATGTTTCTGGAACACAAAGTATACATTCCCTTACTAGTCAGAAAATCAACCAGTATAATGTGTGTCCACAGGTAAGCAAGTAAAGCTAGTGTGAATTTTTCAAGAATTGGAGAGGAGAGGATGTGGACACTTGTCTGGAGTCTTGACCAGTTCTAACAAGTTCAGCCTATAGGTAAATAATGTTAATAACAGTAGGAGATCTGGAGAAAGAAACAGAGGCTGTGGCATTGAGATCTTTTTACAGTAGTATGCAGAGGCCAAAATATCCTCAAGACAGCAAGTCCTTATGAAAAGACAGGAGGAGAGGTTTGGAGGGACCAGTGGCCTATCATATAAAGATAGCTTGTCTGTTTGCTAATCTTTTAGAAAACAATTTTCAGAGTAAAACAGACATGTGTAAAATATCAGCTATAAGAGGATTTGATAAAATAAATAAATAATAAAATAAAAATGACCGTCAGGAGAAAATAAATGATCAGATTAAACAGCAGTCTCTTTGGTACTGATAAAATGAACACAATCTAAGAGAGTGAACCAACCTACGACAGAAAGTCTTACTGCTAGTCTCAGACAGTAAAATGAAATACAGGAACTCATTCTGAATGAAGTCTCATCGAACACTGAAACCTGAGCCCCATGGTGTGTGTTCTGCAGGTCAGATAAGAAAATTAGGAAGACTATAAAGCATCTCCAGGCCAAAAGAAGAAAGGAAAAAGTGAGAAGGCCTGGTCTTTAGGTATCTGAGTCATCAAGTGGAAATCATTGGACTCTGACTCCATCATAAAGAAACACGGGTACTCAGTTCTTCTCAGAATTGATCTTCAGGGGAAAATAAATGACCCGCAATGATAGAACAGCCTCTGTTGTGTAGTTATAGTGAACAAAGCCAAGAATGGAATCAGGGAAAAAACAGCAGCTGAAAAAAGGCATTTAACTGAAACACTCCAAAGTCCATGGAGGGAAACATAAGTAGAGGCAAAAGCTAACTTGTCAAAGTCCTGTCTGGCTTTAATGAAGAGGTTACCTTTTTAAGGAAAAACTATGTTAGATGTGTCAGCATGTTTCTCTGGCTTTCTCTTCTGACTGTATGATAAACTACCAGGACCACCTAAGAACTTTATTAAGCTAGAGTTACATGTGTTTCACTTTAAAACAAGTAATTTAAAGTTTTGGAGGCACTGTCTGCTATTAAAAGAATAATAAAGCAAAAGTGAAACAACCAAACAAGCCAAACTCCTGTAACAGCCAACATCATGTGTCACAGTTGAAAAACATCAAGGTCCACAGTAATAACTTAACTTTAACCTCCATGCTGGGTGTGTTTATATGATTTAAACACACCATCTTCTTTGCTACAGTTTATTTCCATAGGCAAATGTGCCAACTTGTACTTTAGAGAGATTAAGAAATTTACTAAATGGACAGAAATGTGAAGTGGGCAGGGGAGTATTGTCTGATCTAGAAACTTCTACTCTGCCTGCTGTACCACATCTGAGACTTTATTCACCTTTCTGTCAACCATTGGCCACCTCAGCAGTCTTCTATTGCCTATTCCCTTCTAGAATTTAGAATTAGATCAAAGGACATGAACCCTCTTCTGGGAACTCATTCCTAGGACATCCCAGAAAAGTATGGCTAGAATGTAACTGACTAGCTGTACCCCATGCTCCTCACATGTGTTTCCTGAAAGGCTTTTTATAGCAGCTCTTGAGCTAAGAATTGATGAGTAAGCCATAATGAAAAAGAATTTTAAGCTGTCATGCATGCCAATATATATGTGGACCTTGAAATTCCAAAATTCTGGTAGTAGATTGTCTGCCTAATAATGCCATGTCAGGTTTTATAAGTGAAGCTGTATAACCTAAGAAGTGTATTTGACATATTTTTTAAAGTTACATCCATAATTTATGGATGTCTGTGTATAGCAGAAAGTAAGTAGTTCCTTTATTTAACTGACGTAAACCAAAATGAACTGGAATTCATCACAAGATGAAAATCCAAATTAATTACCGATTACAGTTTTAGATTTATTTTGTCTCATGGGCACCAATAATCTCTTCTCAGATTTCTGCTAATGTTGTTGGACTCCTAACAGAGAACATTCTGATGGGAGAAGGCTGTATTTAGATAAATGGAATATTCTTTTGTCTTTTCTCTTGAGATCCATTTATTTTTCTGATTTTATCCATATTTATATATCCAATGGGATAGAAGTTGATGAGTGTCATGTACCCTACTAAGTCTTTCATTAAATATTAAGCAGATATTAATGGAATTGAACATTAAAAGGATTCCAGAAAATTTGCAATAAGCACAGTCATTCTTTGGTGTTCTAGAGTTTTTTACTTCAAACTTTATATATACAATTACAGGAATGCTATTGGGCAAAGAAAGCTTTTAGCATGGAAGACAAAAGGTTGAGTGATGTTTTTGATGTAAGAATGCAAGGGTTTTCCCCCATGGAATTCTACATTCTGGGATTTAAACTCTAAGTTGTGTTTTCAAAAAGAATTAGGGGGCCTTATTTCCTGATAGATAGATAGATAGATAGATAGATAGATAGATAGATAGATAGATAGATAGAGAGATAGATAGATAGACAGACAGATAGATAGATGGATAGACAGATACATACATACATACACACATGCATACTTACATACATACATACATAATACATAACATAAAACCCAGTTCTAAATGCATCACTTTCTGTATCCCCTTATTTAAAATGTAGGTGGACATGAAGCCAGAAATCTAACTTAGCTTTTCCATATGTACATTAAAAAATAAACATCTGTTTGGGGTTTTGCATAACAAAGTGTGAGTGAAGGGTAAAAGAATTAATATAATCCATCCCTATTTGTTCAGACCTTATGTGAGCAGCCAGCACCATCGGTGAAAAGCTTCACTACTCTGAGATCTGATAGCAAGGGCTGGCCACAAGCCTTAACAGGCAATGATCCGGCCATCACATTCAATTTTAATTAAATCCCCATGTCAGCAACGAAAGCTTTGGAGGATAGCAGGCCTTGGAGGTGCCATGTGTTCATGTCATTGCTCTCTATTCACAGAGCCATCTGAAAAAAAAAAAAAAAAAAAAAAAAAAACAATCATAGTGTGTAGACACTTAACTGACCAATTAAAAGAATTTTATCATTTGCCTCCTGTCAAGCACTTGGCATAACTACACAATGATCTTTGAATTATGCACACTGCCATGGCTGCTTCTCCTCCTGGGAGGTGAGACCTTCTTTCAGAATTGCTGTCTCCCATGAATTTAGGCTGGCTCTTCTTCTTTCAGTTCCCTGTCACATGTAATAAATGAAAAGCAAACCATTCCATTTGTCTTGCAAAAACACTAAGGACTCAGAAGTAATGTTGTTACTCCAGCTCCAGAGGGGCTGGATGAGGCCGATTCCAGGTGTGGAAGGCAGGCTGCACTCTGTTGCTTCAGGTAATGAAATCTGCTGAAGAACACCATCTGCACCTCTGAGCACTGCTGTTATCAAGTTGCATTTCTCATAAAAGAAATTTAAAAAATCAAATCACATGCTGTATGTAGATCTGTCTCCCATGTTGCTAGTCAAATTTGTCTTTGCAAGTGTGATCCTAAGGATATGGGACACAGTGCCCTTTACTCCTCTCTGACAGGTGAAGAATTCCATGATAGTAATATTGTCATTGCACACACACAGTGTTAGCAATGTTTTGTTAGTCACATCAGTAATGCCACGTCTTAGGGTTATGGTGCCATTTCTCCTTGTTTGGAATTGAAGAAGATTTCATTATTATGGGACTATAAAGAAGAAAGGAGTGAGTTAAAAAGGAAAAGACAGACAGACATACATAGAGATGATTAGAGAGAGTAGGAAGAGAAGGAATAAGGAAGAACAAGAGAAAATGAAACTTTGGAGTCTTTTCACAAATACTTCCATTTCTTGAATAATTTGGAGGGTAGCATTTCTAAAATACAGAGCTGAGAAGCTGTTGTGTTTTTTCATATCATATACCTGAAGAGTTCACAAAATGTCTTTTCTACGGGTAAACTTGTGGTTTCAAGTAGAATGAAGAAAGAACAGAGGTGTGTGTGTGTGTGTGTGTGTGTGTGTGTGTGTGTGTGTCTGTGTGTGTGCACTGAAAGAGTATCTGAGGTCAAGTTAGATCTCAACACACCCCCACGGGCCTTCCTATCTGGATTACTGATCTTCAGCTATCTCTTGATTTTGGCTATTTTCCAGGCCACCCCAAGCCTCTTTCTGCTCAGCTACTGAGTCTTGTGTGTTCTTCCAATCCAAGACCAACCATATTCAGTGCCCATCTATCAGCTGCATGGCTCACTTCAGCAATCCTTGTCTATACTTTAGTCCCAGCTCAATGATTCCCATGTGCAAAGGCAGCATGCTTAAAGCCTCTGCTCTCTAGCACTGCTCAAAGCCATTTTCATTTCAGGTATGTCTTCAGAGTCTTCCCTGGTTTTCCTTTAACTTTTACCTGTCTCTTCTCTCCTCTTCACTCTCCTGACATTGATGAAGTACCTTATTGGGTTACTTCCAAAATCTAAGTAAGGTCTTTTCACTGTTTTGCTAAAGTATATTTTTCAGTGTTGAATATAGAGGCACACTTAGCAAGTGCTTAAACATAAGATTGCTTCAAAACGTTCGATGCTGGGTTTTTGCTTCTGCTTCAGTAGGTTTACAAGACCCATTTATTTCCTCTTGCTTATTGGCTTTACAATCGCCATCCATTGTAAACTAAATTGTCAACTAAATCTTGACTCAGAGCAGATGTAGCTTACACCTAGAAATCAAGTCCCTAGTTTACCTTAACAGTAACTCAAAAGTGAGAAGCCATAGCAAATCATTTACTTCTTCCTTGACTGCCTTGTTCTCCTAATGATTGCTGAACATTCTAGTCTGCCTTTTGATTAAACTCTTCATACATATTTCATCTGACTATTTCCTATATACTTTCCATGCTTGTATTTAATATATTTTTCTGGAAAGCCACCCAGACATTATATAGGGATAGGTTCACCTTCCTCTTCATTGCTATCATTACAGACTGCATGCTTTTACAGACTTTAACCATTTTGCTTTTGTCTGTATTGCATTAGACACATAGTTTACAAGAAACAGACTGATTTTGTTCATTCAATTTTATCTGAGGCATTCTGTTTCTTAAAAACATGAACAGTTACTAGTAACTAAATTAATCAAAGAATGAAATAAAGACAAGGAAATAAAGAGAGAGAAGGAAAGAGAGGAGAGAAGAAAATGGGAGAAAAAGAAAGCAGGAAGAGAGGAATGGAGGGATGGAGAGAGTGATGGAAGAAGAGAATACATGAATCCTTGGACTATACGAGTCTTTTTCAGTTCTCTTGTAGTGGAATTCTTGGGAATCACCTCACTTACCATTCAATCCATTTGACAAAGGTTGATTTAGATGTACACTTGGCTTCAAGAAGGGCATGTGGATTTTGAAAATGTAATTACTAACATTGCTTGCCAAATCTGAATGCAGAAGCTTGGAGCACTCAAAACCTTCGGAGATAGAAAATATTTTGTATTCATTTTCCAAAAATATGTCAGAATAGATGTTAATATACCTCTGGCATACATATCAGCAATGTTAAAATGTCTGCTAAATATCCAGCAGGTGTTGTACCCCAGAAGTCTAATCTATGAATGAGAACATTAATTTCAGTGATGAATAAACTCATTTACCCATGCAAATGAGTCCTTGGATGCAAGTTTATATGCTGCTTGTGAAAACTGACTTGAACTTTTGCCTAGAACATCATTATGCACATCCTGTATGATGATGATCTGATGCTCATGGTGTGGCTACTTTCTACTCATCACTTTTGCTTTCAAACAGAATCTCGTGCACCTGAGCTGCCTTGTTTGTACAGTCTCCTTTCTAGCACTTCAGTTCCTGTTGTATAATCACCTTCTCACACATCGTGCCTCCTACTATTTAGTGTCAGAGCATATTCTAATTCTCCACCTTTTTTCGTGGTGTATTTGGAGTGAATGAAATTGAAACTATGTCCTTATGTATGCTAGGAAGGCATTCTACCCCTGAGCTAAAATTTCAGCTCCTTTCTGCCTAGAAAAAGAGAAGTGTTAAATATACATAACTATAATGTACATTCATCATATATATTAATAATATATTAATATATTATACATATTAGTATTTAATATAAAATCTGAATAGGCACACAAATCTGAGTTAGAATATTCATTTAGCATCTTTAAGACTCTAGGTTTGACCCCATTAGATGAATAGAAGTTGAAGTTCTACTTCCTTAAAAAATAGTTTAAAAAAACCAATAGAGGCCAAACTCTGTATGATACCTGCTGTGGGGTGCATTGTCTTTCCCTGAAAGTTATACTGAAGGCTTAATATTCAGTTCTTTTGAATATAACTACAATTGGAAGCAACGATTTTAACCATTTAATTAAATTAAAATGATCCCAGATCAAAGGGCAACTTAATCCAAAGACTGAAAATCTTTTGAAAAAAGAGAAACTGATGATATAGCTAAAGGAACTGTAATAAGCTAAAGGAAGAGGAAGATGACTTTAAGGTCAGACTGGACTACATAATGAGATAAGAGAGAAAAATAGTTTGAAGGTAATGGCTAAAACTCTAAAAGCTATCTTAAATCAATGAATTAATAATAGAGGAAAAACACTGGAAGTAAGGATCCTTGGCGGGAGAAAAGAGCTAACATATAATTCTAAAATGGATTCCCTTGGGGACATTAATACATAAGAAAACAATAAAATTTCATCCTGTTGTTTAATGATAATTTGTATATTTACATACTGGTTTATTCATGGTTTTCTTGAAGTTCAAAAACGAACAAACATACATTGTAAGAATATGGTTACACCAGAGATAATTATTTAAAAGGCTTAACCTTCTGTCTATGATGGGCAGTGTCAAAATGATGAGGGTAATTGTAATAATTGCATAAACAAGGACCAATGGTATCTTTATTTAGCATTATTTTCATTCACAAGAATAATTATCTTCATAATTCTTGAACAGTCTTTCTGGGAAAATGGGAACACCTGTGTGAATAAAACGTATTTTATCTTAGTTTCTTTTGTGTTTTATGGTATTAAATACAACTTTAGCAAGTAAAATCTGTACCTTCTTATAGAAAAATGTACTATTATTTTACCACCTAATGTGATGTGTTCATTGAAACTGCTTATTATGAATTATGGCTGGTAATACCTACATAATTGCTAAGACCTGTGATGCCTTGTACCATCCCTATAAATTGTGATGCCACTAGGTTGATATATATAGCCCAACACTAGGAACTATAATTTGGGCTTCATATATGAAACATATCTGAACAGAGTTGGAGGTCAACACTTAAACTATAATAAAGACATGCATATTCTCTACTAGGAATGGGATGATCAGGTAGTATCCGCTAAGCTACCTGAGGCAAACAAGGCAACCAGGAAAACCCTTTATTTTTTCACCACAAGTTTCTCTTCTGATAGTCTTGTCTCTCAGACACTCATCTGCCATGCTAAAATAGAAGTGCAATTTTCTGCTTAATTGAGTAAAACTACATGTGAACTTCAAGCGCACAATTGGAAAGTACCTATATATAACTATTGTACCATGTGCAATTTTTTTGCTTGAGTAGATTGACAAAGTTCAGGTTGTTTGCACAAGCAGTGATCTGGCAAGAATATGCTCTTCTGTGCCTGTAGAAAATGAAAGCTATAAATATTTCTTATTCACCTGTTATCGCAAAAGTTTATATTTATTAGCTTGCACAAGGGTTAGATTGATTCCCTTAATCTCTGTCATCATGTAGTGCACTGGGACCTGAATGACTTGAACACTTCACATGACATTTGGTACCCCATATTAATGATATCAATTAATCATAGCAAATGGATAAGAAATAAAACATGTACTAGAGGAAGATTTAAACGAATAAGCGTACACAACACTGTTAATATGGAACAATGGCATAAAATGTATAGTGACAGCCTATTTTTATGAGGAAATATTCTACATAAGGTTTAATACAAGTTAAAGTAGGAAAATTGAAACAGAAATCTTTTGAGGTTCTATAGAGAAAACTATGACACTTGTTAAATAAAAGAATGAGTAAATTTAGAAAAGCAAATAAGGAAATAAAAATATCCAAAATGTTGCCCTGTGATATCAAGTGTGGTAGTTGCTCAAGCCATCTCTACTTAACATTCACTTTTATCTGCCTGCTGATCAAGATATAGAATTCTCAGGTCTTCCTCAAAGACCATGTCTTCCTGTATGTGACTATGCTTCCTGCCATGATAATAAGAAAATAAATTTCTAAATGGTGATCCATCCACAAAGAAACCAAGAGTTTTTGTTATCATGGTGTCTCTTCAAAGCAACAGAAACCCTAAGTCAGAAGTTGGTACCAGGGAACTGGGTAATGCTATGATATGACCATCGTTTTGTTTGGAGGAATGTGGACTATGGAAGTTTTAATTAGAACAGCAGCTAAGTGCTTTTAGTGGGGCTTAATTGCCATCCTAGTGGAAACATGAAAGACTGAGTGAAAGTACTGAGGGGTGTTAGAACTATAGGAGCCTGTCTCAAGAGGTTTCAGAGAAAACGAATTTTAGTTTGTGGCTTAGAGACTATTCCTGAGATGTTTGGGTAAAGAAGGTAGCCGATTTTTGCCCTGGTCTAAATAGTTTGTCTAGGGCTAAATTAAATAGTTTAGGATTAATTGTGTTGACCTAAGAACTCTCAAAACAGCCTAGTAATGACTCTGTCCTGTGGTTATTAGTGTTTAATAATATGCAGAATTTTAATGAAAAAGAGACAGTTTAGCAAAGCAAAATACAAAATATAAAATTTTAGGAAAAGTGGGCATCAGAAAGTATAAACAGATTAAAGAAAAGCCTGATGCTAAGTAGAATAAAGGGAGTAGTGATCATTGAGCAAGACCCTACCCAGGTAAGCAATCCAACCTGTTAAAAGGAATTAAAGAAAAGTGAAAAAAGTAAAGGTAAAGCTTAGGACCATGTGTTATAACCCACAACTTTAATCCCAGCACTTGGAAGGCAGAGGCTGGTAGATCGAGAAGTACAAGGCCATCCAGCCTGGTCTACAGATCAAGTTTCAGGACAACAACAACAACAAAAAAAAGTGGGCAATGAAGTTAAGCACTGAAAACAGAAAGCTGTTGAAGATGTAACTGAACAAATTTGCTATGTTCCAGTCCTAGCAAGCAGCAGAACTTGACAGACTCAACCATATCATATCGTTTTGGCTCTAGAGTAAGGAATAGGAGAACAGGCCAGGAGTGTATCAGGAGTGTCCCTTCATGGAAACCTAAAGAGGCCATTGATTGAAGATGTGTAGGTGAAACTTGGGTTGTGTTGGTGTCTCCAAGATATTCTGGATGCCAGAGTCATGGGACATCAGCTGAGTAAAGCTGCCAAAACAAAGTATGGAAAGAGCCCAGAAGAGAGGAGTGGTTTTTATTCAGCAAGGCTAAAAGAACTTGGAGGTCTGAAGAAAGCCTTGACATCAGAAATGGAGATGCAGTTTAGAGTTTGCCCACATAGTCTTTAGTCTTCCATTGGTATTCCTCATTATCCCCCCCCCCCTTTTTTCATTTTTGAAATGGTAAAAGATATCCTGAGTCATTTTACACTGAAAGTATGTGATATGTTTTTTGATTTTACATGAAATTACAGTTAAAAGCTGCATGAATCTGAGAAGAGACTTTGAACTTTGGACTTTTAAATAAGATTGATACCATTATAAAGAGAATAATATATTTTTCAAACCCATGGGAGCCAAATTATAGAATGTTGTGATTTGAGTAAAAATGGCCATCATATTCTCAAAGAGGCTGGCACTATTACTTGTTGGATAGGGCATGTCTTTGTTGGAGGAAGTGCATTACTAGAAATCTTTGAGGTGTCAAATGCTCCAGTCAAGTCTAGTTGACTGCTGTCAGATGATCCAGATGAAGAACTCTCAAATCTTTCTTCACATCATGTTTGCTTACATGCCTTCCAATATGACAATACTGCAATAAACATATTAAGCTGTGGATCAGCCTCAATGAAATGTTTTTCTTAATAAGAATTAGTGTGATCATGGTGTCTCTTTGTAGTAATAGATATCCTAAGACATTGGGTTTCCATTTGGTTGGGCTGCCTGATTACAGGCCACCTAAAGGATAATTTTGAGCAGAGTTCTATTATCCATCAGGTGAACATAACAAAAACCCATCATAATCATAATATGAAAGTCATCCAAAGATGTTCATGCTCTAATTCTTACAAAATGTAGTACTAAACCCAGAAATCTCTGAACACCCCAGAAACAACTCACAGACTATATGAAGTTCAAGATAAAAAAGAAAATGAAAAGCCATTATGCTTAATCTTTACACACCAAGACAACTTTAACTAATTCCAGGTTACATCCTGTTTTACATGTACTTTTGCTCATTGTAACTAGTAAGATCTTAATGCACACTATCAAACTTAAAAAAAAAAAACAAGCACTGACAAAAATGTATTCATATACTTTTATGCAAAAATGCTTAAAATTTGTACATTTATCTTTGTTTTTTAAAATAAAGTTGTTCAATTTTTTAGAAATGTGAATTAAAAAAGTTTTATTGTTGAGGGCCAAAGGCTGCGTCCTTACAAGATGGCGCTGGTTTCATGTGCCATGAATCAGCTAAAGTGTGGTAAATAACCACTGGGCACATGTGCAAAGAGTGGTGCAAGCCAAGTCACCGCCCATCCCGGGGCGTGACGATCAGACCACTGGCGGGCAGCCAATCACACAGCGACACGCCACCCTTGGGGGGGGTATAAATTAGGGTTCCTTTTCCTGCCCAGTGTCTTCCTCTTCAACATACAATAAAGGTTGTTCGCAGAAGAATCCTGTTGTTGCACACCTTTTCCTACCGGCGGGAAGTGGGGCACGCGACATTTTATAGTATAGTTTGTTAAATACCTGTGAATCTCTTTGAATGAGTAAATTGGCAAATAATAATTAGAAAGTCACATCCACATAGAATCTTAGAATGTGATCCTAATTTATAAATAGTAGTCTGTATATGTAGTGAAGGTAAGTATTCGTATTATTGAGTTAGAGTAGAGACTAAATTCACTGAGATCATCTTTGTAAAAGTGACAATAACAGAAACAAAGGTTATGAGAAGATGGTATGTGTAACTGATATTTGTAGAATCCAAAGAGCATCAAGGAATGTCAGTAGCCATCCTGTTCTAGAATGCCTTTTACTATAGACTCTATACTACAGAATAAAGTCACCAACTATGTAAAATTAAATATCCTTTGAAATCAAAGCTGTGATTATTTTTATTAGCAGACTTGGAAATTAGTAGTCACAACAAAACCAATTCCAGCAAATAAAGTTTTTTGTTAAATAACTTTAAAATGAAGAAACTCTTGGATTATAAGTATAATCTTATCCCAGAACTTTGAAAGTGGCAGATGGTAAACATTACAGCTAGAAAAGTACAAAGTCAGATCAAATTTTTGGTGAAGTTTGTCAAAAATTTAAGGAGCAATTAACACCAATTTCCCAATATTTTTCAAAAAATAAGTAAACTGATCTCATATGGGACCTAAATATATCAAAGTTGACACCAAGGTCAAAGGTAAACAAGATAAACAATTTTTGATCAATATCTCCAATGAATATTAAGCAAAATGTGCTCAAAATGCCTGCCAAATTAATTTGTCTGTGAAATAAGGTGGTTATATGTCATGACCAGGCCATATGATACAAGGATAGTTCAATGTATAAAATATATTAGTACACTAAAATGAAGAACAAAAAATAGGATAAATGGGATACCAGAAATGCAATGACTTCAGAGCAAAGCAAATAATGATCAAGAGATAGAGACAAATTATAGACTAGGACACATTTGTAAGCCATTCCCCTAAAAGGAGGAATACCTACAACTTATAAATAAATACCATTAAAAGTGAGCAATCCAGTTAATAAATGGAGAAATTATCTGAATAGACATCCTCCAAAGGAGAAATACTAATAGCTAAAAGCATGAAAAACTGTGTATCTCTTATCACAGAAAAATAAAAGTAGATATCATACTTGACATAAATTCAAGGCAGTTAGAACACATATAATCAGAACATTGACAACTGCTAGAGAAGCCTGGAGACCTGGTATCTGATATAAGATTAAATTTACATTTCATGAAAACAATAGTAAAATTTCTCAAATGTAAATATGAAATTATTAGATAATTTAACAATCCTACCATAGAGTATATCTTCAAAAGAAATAATATGTAACTATCAAAGAGATTCCTGGTTCATTGTTTTTATTGCATCATAATCCTCAGTGCATTAGGGTTCATCAGAAAATGAGTAGATAACAAAAATAAAATACATACAGAACGGGGTAATTGTGCTTGAGGTACAAAATGATGAAATCCAGTCATTTTCAGAAATATGGGTATCATAGCAAATAAAATTAAGCCAAAACATACAAAGAGAAGTTATCATATTTGATGCCATGCATAAAATTTATAAAACGGGCTGTGTTCATATAGTTAGGAGAGACTGAGAGGTGAGATTTGGTGTGCCCAGATTTTTAATGGAGACAAGCTTAATGCCTTAATACAATAACAACACAGTTAATAATGATCTTTAATAAATAAAAATACTTTTTTAAAATAAAAGATATTTGAATGTTTCAACGTCAATAAAAGATAAAATCTTGGGATGATAAATAATTTGAATTATTTTAGATGTAGTTGGACTTGTATATATCCACCTAAGATTATAGCCTGAAGATAGTCTGTTATTATTTATAAAATAAAGCATACTTTACAAGATGACATATTATTTATCAATGTATAGTTCAGGACTATAAAATACTTAAGTAGTCTTTATAAAATATCATAACCAAGTCTCTCATAACTCTACACTGCCATAACTCTACACTGGTTGAGCTTCCTATGAAATTGAAACATTCCGTCCTGCAAGGAAGGTCCTTAACCAGTGAGATACATGATTCAAAATCCTCCAAGAATTCCCTGAAACTGACCAAATTTACTAGGCCCTCCATGCAAGAATAAACAACAAAAGCTGAGTGTTTTTTTCAGAGAAGGTAAGGTCAGAAGACTTTCAGACAAGTAAAGCTGTAAAGATGAGACCAGACCAACAGCTGCCTGAAAGAAGTGGGAACTATCATATCCACCTGGAAAAGGATTAGGCCAACTGAGTCACTGGGTAGGTCCACTCTCTAGCCTGATGAGCTCCCTCCTTATTATGCAAAATGTTCCAGGTTTCCTGTTTTAAGGAATCCATTCAAGGGAGAGCTCCTGTAAGTCATTCCTCATCTGTATTCCTGTAAGAAACACCAACAAAACTCATGGTTCACTGAGTTAGACTCTGGTTATATCCATACCTTGATATGCCATGGGTTCCCTATGAGGAGTGAATAGATGCGCATGTTGCATTTCTTCAGGATAAGTTTTGTCATACAACTCTAGGTAAAGACGGCGAGATTTTTATTAATGTTTGCAACCCTTCTACCATACAGACTATGGTCTGTATGACTTTGGTTTGAGTGACTTTGTATAAATAAATTTAAATGTGCTTGTGTTAAGACTAAACCCTGAATATGTGGAATATTAACAACTTCCAGAGAACCTCCAGCTTATTTTAGCACTATGCATTAACTCTTGATGAAGATCCTTTGGCAAAAAAAATTAGTCATTATTTTATTCAATTTTAAAGCTCAAAGATAGTTATATATGCCTTTCCATAAAATACCAAGGGTTTAACTATAGGATTCGCCGAGTTTTACATAATATTTGGCAGTGGGTCTCAGCATCTTCCATTATCAAATGCTGGATGGAACATCTGTGATGGTTATTATGTTAGGCTTTGATCTATGAATATAACAGAGTAAAATTAGAACTTATTTCATTGTCCTGTTTGTTGGGGTCTTTTTGGTTTGTTTGCTTGTGTTTGGATGTTTTTGGATGTTTTATATTGTTTCATTGTGTTTTGGTTTGGGAGGAGTAATTTGATTAATTTGTTTTGACTTGCCAGTCATGTTTTGGTCTATCTATGGTCTCTGGGCTACCCTGACTGCGGTTGCTGGTCCTTCAGGCAGTTTCAGGACTGGGCTCTTTCTCCTGGCATTGCTCTCAAGTTGGACGAGGGAACTTGTTAGCATATTTCTTAGCTCTGTCATCAAAAGCCTGATCAACTTTTTTTCTAGACATTTCTTCATGCCCTCTTGCTCAAGATAGTAAATGTCTATAGATTATTATTACTAAAAATGTCCAAAACTCAAAATAAGCAGGTTCTTAGATGCTTAGAGTGACACTTAATAGAGAGTATCTTAGAGATGAACATTAACTATAAATTACCTGCAGATAGACAGGCTCTCAGTTCTTATTGTACATTATGTACAAATGAGTATGTTTCATGTCATTTAAAAGGTTTTAATCTTATTGTGGATCCCTGGACAATGGACTAGGAAGACAAAAACATTCTGAGGCACTTAGACAAGAAGATACCAACTGTCTGCAAAGAAGAAATGGTTCTACTAAAGATCACTGTGCTTGTTTGTTTGTTAGTTTGCTTTTCCTCTTAATGACTAAGAATCCATAACACACTAACACTAGAAGAAGAGGGGAAAAGGACAGATGTTGCTTTTGGCCAGGTGAGTGTTTTGTTTGGGCAAATAAATATTGGATACAATCAATTCCTGAAAGAAAGAGAAGAGTCTCCAAGGCTACTTTTCTTATTGTGCTTGATAATATTTCTATTATTTCCAGGCACATTAATAACATTTTGTTTCTTCTTTTAAAAGCAGATGGCGAGTTACAATTTTATTGATTAGAAACAACTCAATAATTTGATGAAATGTGAAACGATATCTGTCTGGCTGATAATAAAAATTTTGTTCCATTTGGGTAATCAAAAACTGTGTAAATCTTTCATGGATTCTCTTTTGCATGTCAGACCAGTATTCCATGCTTAATATTCCATGTTCTCAAAGTATCTATATATGTTCCTAGGTCAAATAAATTTTTGATATATTAATTATAAAATATAGTGTCTGGTTATTATGGGGTTCAGTTGAACTACTAAATTAGGCACAATAAAATGTATATAATGTAGATCTTAGTTATTAGTCTTGATGCTGTGATAAAAAATAACTTGGATAATACACTTAAAGAAGTACTTATTTTGGCACACAGTTGAATGTACTATTCAGCATAATCAAGAAGGCACAATGGTAGGTGCAGAAGGTGGCTGGTCACATTGTGTACATTGCCTGGAAGTTAAAAAAAAGTTCATAAATGCTTATGCCCATCTTTTCCTATATATACATCCAAGGAACACCCTAGTATATTTCCTATTGCTGCAATAAAATTAACTAAGGAAAAAAAGTTTATTTTGTCTCCCCACTTAAAGGCTCTGTCTACTCTAATAGAGTGGTCAGGTTTGCAGAGTCTCAACAGAGCTGGTTTCAAGCAAAGATTAATTCATGTTGTTGCTCACGTTCTTTCCCCATTGATAGAGTCTGCGATCCCAGTGAGAAAATGGTGCAACTCACAATCAGTAGATATTTTTACTTCAATTTATGTCACCCAAACAATTCATCAAAGGAAAGCCCAAAGGTTCCCCTGTGGGTATAGGGTTTGCTAGTTTACAACAAACAATGATCATCACATGTGGTCATGGTGTGGGCTACATCCTGGGTAGTTCTTCATGCTTAACCTTTCTTACGAAAACATTATTTCATAGGCTTACCCATAGGCACAGTTCTTGGATGTTCCTGAATCTTGTCAATCTGATATTATTAACCACCACAATGTGCTACACTCATTCTTTCCCTTTGGAAATTCAAAAATATAAAGTGAATTTTAATGTTGTCACAGTAACTGCAGGTACTTTGTTCATTTGCCTTTTCCCATAGATGTATACTCATAAACTATAAAGATCTTAAGACATTAGATTAAACATAGTATGCACTTCAATTAGTGCTGAATTTTCATGGACAGTTTCCCTAAATATTTCAGAAAACATAATGAATTGCTGACTTAGACATTTCCCTTATTCTGAAATGAAGTGAGTGCTGGGTGTTTTAATGCAAAACTGTTATCCATGGATAATTTCTGAGGTTTGTGAAAGACTGTCTCCCAGCTATTGTGATTCTAAGAGTTATGACTCCTTCAGTCAAATCAGAAAAGCAGAGTGGTTAAGTCAGACACTTATTTGTAGAAATATCATAGGCTTATTAAATTTATAACATAAATCATCATAAATAAGGTGATATACTACCTATTTTTGCTGTTCTAAGGACTTGGTGGTAGAGGCCCATGTTTTATAGTTTTAATTATATCTGTATTTACTGCAAAATTTATCGCTCAAAGCTACAGAGTTTAGAAATAAAAAATGTGAGCACATCTGAGTGTTTGACACATTTGATATTGTGTGTATATATATGTGTGTGTGTGTGTGTGTGTGTGTGTATGTGTGTGTGTGTGTTTCTTATTGGACAACCACAAAAGATGTACATTCTTATTCAAGTCATGGATGGAATGGTTAAAGAGACAGTCATTTAAGCCAGATGGCCTCATGAGAAATGACCATATAAGCATTTGTTTACATTTGGTTTTGAATGAAATCATGATAACTTTCTGTTACAATGTAAAAATAATGAAAGAATATGAACCTATTTGTAAGCAGTAAGTCATGCTGGTGCACAGAGGAGGGTTATAGACACACAGTATGATTTGTAGGATGTCAGGAAAATGACATGTCCACCAAAAAATTGCTACTGTATCTCACATTTTGCTGTTAGCTTATGATGAGTCCCTAAGAATTGTATACAAATGCTTCTGTCAGAAAATTTTCTTTTGAGAATTACTTGAGAAACTAGAGAAAGGGAAGACCTATCATGAGTTATGCATGTAAATATGTTCTCTTAGCCTTTGAAAGAGAATAACAGAACTCTAGCATAAAGTATCAGATGTGAAAAACTCGTTAGATTACTTCTGTGGCTACTTCCAAGTAGAGGATGACTCCAGTGCTCAGTTCTGATGTAACATGAGGGAATGTTGTTAGGGGACATGTAGCTAAGATGAAGATTTACCTGGTTTAATAACATGAGGTCCACCAGGCTTCTGAGTCAGGACCTACCTGTTTTTGAGCAGTAACATGGAGATTTCTCTTCCTTCCATTCAGGACACACTTGTAACACACACAGCAACAGAACTCATTCATCTGCCCTCTTCTAATCCTTCGGTGTTGTATACAGCCAACGAGATACCTGACGTTTCTAGAGAATGCCAGGGCTACAGTGCTTCATTCTGGTATCAGTGTAAGTCTGCAAAAATGGCAGATACTAAGGCTGTGCTGGATGATCTCATTGAAACTATCATAGAAAGTGCCACACCCGAGCAGCATAATGTCAAAGACCTTGTCTTTGAAAATGTCAGTGTCGGTGGCCAGTGTTCCCTCCTCTTTAATATCCGCATAGTATCCAGGGTTGGGTTGGAGAGTTGATGATTGCCACAGTGTGCTTGTGGAAGTCAGAATATATCTTGCTGGAAACTGTTCCATTATTCGGCTTCTCTGAATTGGGTTGAATTTCTCAGGATTGGAGACAAGTCCCTTTACTTGCTGAGCCATCTTCTGGGCCCTTGCATGGTTTCTTTCATGAAGGACTTGAATAGCATTGTAAATTAAAAACGTGTATCGATGAGAGCACATGAAAAAAAAATCTCCTCAAACAAAGGTGAAAGGTTCGGATAGGTGTTTCTGACATGAATTCATTGTTTAGATTGTAGTTGACTAAATGAGAAATGAATGAGAAACAAAGAGCAGAGAAAATGACTCCATGCTATTTGCTGTATGGCATGAAGCTGGGAGATAGTAATTTAAATTGAAAACACTAAGTTGAATCTTCTATAACACGAAGAGTGTAAGTATGAAATGAGAGTTATTTATAGTGCTGGTCTATCCTAGGCTAACAATGCCCATGGCTAAGTAGGCCGAGGGCAGCCACCACAACTGTGTTATTGCATTTAACTCTGTGTAAAATATATTAACAGCACTGAACAAAAGAATTTAATACAGAAGGCTTGAAATGAAATATTAGTCTGATATGGTCTCATAATTACATTTTGTCCAAGATGATGAAGAACATTCAGTTAGAACAAATTAGAGACAGGAAGATGGAAATTTATCTTAGAAAAGATTAAACATGGCCGCATTGGGTACCAGAAAGCCCTTTAAGGTCCAAAGTGCTGCAAAGCTCTGAAGCACTGTGCCTGGAAGTTAAGTATGGCTGAGATATGCAGTGTTTGTTAAAAAAGAAACATTCAAATTAGTTATCAAATTTAGAAATTTAACAGATTTGGGAGAAGGAGTATGTTTTAGCAGTTCAGAGGAGAACGGGATCCACGCATTAGTAACATCACTGCAAAGTGAACTGAACTGAACTCATTTTCTGACCTAAACCAAGTCTTCTCCCCATCTCAATTTTCTTAGCTCTAAAGCCGAGCCCTGATGAAAAGCCCCCCTCACCCTCACGCACTCACATGCCTTACTCTGTGAACAGGAATTTCCCTTTGAATTCATCACAGAAAACGGTAAGGAGAAAATGGCAGTAAGAACAAACATTAACTCACACAGAGTGGCATGCATGAGCCCTGGCTTTTCCTGGAGCCAACCATATGACAACTTGAAGTATGCTCACCATTGATTTATAGTCAAGTAAAGCTATTTAATTGCAAATATAGAGTTGCATTTAACAATTTCAGTATAGAATTGATTTTGCTTTGCCAATGAGCATGCTACTTTGCATGCATGTTTATGCTTCTTTATAATGTCATTAAAATAGATGCTATTTGTAGTAAATTATTTACAGACACCGGTAGCGTTTCAAGCATATACCAATTTTATATAATAGTCTGACCAGGAAAATTGCCAGAGTTCACTTGGAAATTCTCATTAGTATGTGGGGAAAAAAAACATTTTATTTCCATCATTCCTTCTTGTGATTTTCTTTCCTTTGCTTTTGTTTCTTTTCTTCCCTATCTCTGCTCCCGATTCTTCTTGCCCATTTCTCTCTTGCTGCCTACCTTTCTCTCCCCCTCTTTGTCTTCTCCTTTAACCACTATTTCCTTCTGTTTTCTTTCTCTGCCTTGCCTCTTCCAACTACGTTTCTTCCATAACCCATCCCTTCTCTTTTCTCTCTGTCCATTCATATGTTCTTCTGGTATGTTTTCCTTTCTTCTTTCTCATAACAACACGTATTGGACACCACTATGTGACAGATGGTAAGTACAATATTAGGAATCCTGAAATAAATAACACATGGTCGCCAAGATACTGAATGTGTCTCTAAATGGAGAAAAGAATAATTTGAAAGTTCTTAGTAAAATCATACAGGGGACATTGGAAAATGAGGTACAGATGAGAGCATAAGGCTTATTCATAAGCTTTCATATCTAGCTTCTACCCACACCTTCAAAGACCACTTATAGGTATAGATTATGGAACATGAGCCCCTACACAACCGTGCTACTCTATGCTAGCATTAAAATTGCTTTCTCTGAAGATCTTGTCTTCTAATAATAATTTGTCTCATTGTTGTTTTAATTACGCTGGGCTTAGGGTTATAGCTTGCTGAGTAAGAATACTAGATGAGAAGTCAAAAGGACCTGAGTCCAAATAGACAAAATCTGCATAAAAGCATGGTGTGGATATATGTTCCAAAATCCCAGGACAGCACTAGCAAGCCGAACTATTCAAAACAGTGATGTTTGGGTGAGAGATCTTGTCCTTAAAAAAAAAAAAAATACTAATGCTGGGAGTCATAATGGTATCATAAGTACTTCTCTGGCCTTGATATGTTTGTATGTTTTAAAGAAAACTATCTCTACTTACTTTCTCTAACAATAAAACTACTTGATATTTGTTAACAATTCAACACACACACACACACACACACACACACACACACACATCCCAACTACAGGATTTATTCCAAAGAGACTTATAAATTGTGAAACAACTTCAAACATTAGAATTTCTCAAACCCTAAACTTTCCAAATGGCCTTTTGCTGAGTGGTTCTGTGACAAAAGTGTTTAGGTATGCCTAAAGGCTTTGTAACATTCTTTATCAGGTCAATGCTGTAATGGAAGTCCCAGTAACTGGACTCAGTACCTTCAGTACCTGTATCACTAATTTTTAAACCCTTGAGCATCAAATCTCAGATTAGTGACCTGTTCTTTAGGTCTTCATCTGTCTATTCATGTAATTTTTAAGAAAACAGTCAGTTTCTGAGGAAGCTATTTGAGTAGGCTTTTCAGGAAGCATATATATGTTATTTCCAAGCCTCACCCACACTGTTTATATATATATATATATATATATATATATATATATATATACATATATATATATATATATATATATATATATATATATATATAGTTTTAATATGAATTCTTCCATGCTAATATTAAAAGCTCTATTATAAATATGACACATTTGTGGTTTCTAAGAGTACTTCCAGTGATCCATAAAGCTGAGCATTCTAGAGATAGAAACCAACACACCCACCAGATCCCTACTCTCTTTATTTCAGTCTCAACATGCCCTTCCATTGTTAGCCAAGGTGATCCCACATGGCGAAAACTGGGAAATGTAAACTATATCCCTTTGTCTGGCTTCGTATTACTCCATGCAAAGCTATCATGATTCTGAGATAATCATTTTAAATTATGTTCTTTGTCAATTAAAAATAGAATTTAACATGATATATTATGATTGTAGCTTTTCTTCCCCTAACTCTTCCAAGTTCCTTCCCAGTTTCCTTCCCATCTATACATACCTTTTCTTTCTCACCTTATAAAACAAACAGACAACTCTGGTATAATAATAAGTAAAATAGGATAAAACAAAAATAAACAAGTAAGAATAGTGCAAAATAAACATAAGAAAATGAGCCAAAGCTAAAGAACAATATATATGTAGATAGCTAGATAGATATATAAATAACTAGATAGATAGATAGATAGATAACTAGATAGATAGATACATAGATACATAGATACATAGATACATAGATACATAGATAGATAGATAGATAGATAGATAGATAGATACATACATACATACATACATACATACATACATACATACATAGATACATACATACATACATACATACATAGATACATAGATACATAGATAGATAGATAGATAACTAGATAGATCGATACATATATACATAGATACATAGATACATAGATACATAGATACATAGATACATAGATAGATAGATACATAGATAGATAGATAGATAGATACATAGATAGATAGATAGATAGATAGATAGATAGATAGATACATAGATACATAGATAGATACATAGATACATAGATACATAGATACATAGATACATAGATAGATAGATAGATAGATAGATACATAGATAGATAGATAGATAGATAGATACATAGATAGATAGATAGATACATAGATACATAGATACATAGATAGATAGATAGATAGATAGATACATACATACATACATACATACATACATACATAAATACATACATACATACATACATACATAGATACATAGATACATAGATACATAGATACATAGATACATAGATACATAGATAAACACACATATATGCAGAGACACAGGATCACACTCACAAAAATCCCTCAAAAACAAAATGTGAAGCCATAATATGTGTGCAACAGACCTGTAATGTTTAAAAAATGCACGTCTACAACATTATGAGAAAAACAGCCTCTAAAGATACCATTGAGTCTGTTTTGTTGTTGTTGTTGTTGGGCATGGGCATGAGCCATATCTTCAAGAATGGTTTGTTTTCCCAGTGAGACTTCTGTGGATAAAGCTAACTTTTTTTTATTTGCAAGTGGTTATTAGTTGGAGATAGCTTCTGGGTTAGATAGTTGACATGTGTCCAGTTCTCCTTCAGCTCTAGAATCCTGTCTGGTGCAGACCCATGTAGGCCCTATTCATGCTGCCACCGTCTCAGTGAGTTCATATGTGCTTCAGTCCTGCTATATCTAGAAGTCCTTGTTTCTTTTGTGTCTTCCTTTCATTCTGACTCTTCCCATCTTTTCCTTTCCTCTTCGGCAGAGCTCCCTGAGGGTAGAGACTTGATGGAGAAATATGTTTAAAGATGAGCATTTCTGATCTCTCACTCTCAGCACATTGACTTGCTGTGGGTCTTTGTGTTCATTCTCACCTATTATAGAAGGAAGCTTCTTTGGTGATGGCTGAGTAAGGCACTGATCTATACATATAGCAGAATGTTGTTAGAAGTCATTTCATTGCTATGCCCTGTTAGCCAAACATAGTATTTGTTTTACTTCTTGCTACCTGGCCCATCTAATCTCAGGTTTTTGGTTTACAAAATAGTGTTGAGTATGAGTATGGGTATGTAAAAAGACTTAAAACCAGTGAGATCAGGTCTTTGTTGGTGACTTCCAAAAGTTTTGTGTCACTATCACACCAGTATATTATGCAGGCATGTCACAACTGTAGATTTGTAGATCAAAGGGTTTATAACTTGGTTAGTGTTTGCTTTTCTCCTTTATCTATGTATGAAAAGTATATTCCAGTACCTTGAAAATTAGTCCATAGTTATGAAGGATCTAGGTAGGCAGCACCTCAAATTCCCATGCTCAATGGGTTGTGTATATGTTACTTCAACATTATAGCCTCACTGTCAGATTCATAGAACTACCAATAGACTTGTTTGGGTTTCCCATGGAACCTTGTTCTTCAACAATGAGATTAGATGTAACCTATTTCTCTTACTGGAAGCTTCATCTAGTGTTGAGAGACATTTATTTAAGTCTTAAGTTCCCTAGTTATTTGACAATTTTATTTATATTGACTTCATATCTGATAGAGGGCTATTATCCAAAATATATAAAGAAATAAAAAAAAACAAAAACAAACAAAAACCAAAAAGAAAAATCTAGACATGAGAAAGAGAGAATTAAAGCAAACTCAAATGGTTGAGAAACAATAAAAATATATGTTAAACCTTTTTTGTCATTAGGAAATTGCAAATCAAAATTACCTTGCAATTTAATTTTATAACTGTCAGAATGGCCAAGATCAATCAAACAAATGACAATTAATGCTGATAAGGATGTGGAGTAAAAGCAACTCTTATCCTTTGCTGGTTGTCGTAAACTTGTAAGGGCCATTAAGTAAATCAATGTGGTGGTTCCTCAGGAAGATCATGATTGTTTTTCCTCAAGATCCAGCTATACTACTTTTGGGCATATACCCAAAGGATGCTTCATCCTACCATGTTTATTATTGCTCCATCAAAAAAGTCATAAACTGAAAGTAACCCAGATGTCTGTCAAGAGTTGAATGGATAACAAATATATGGTACGGTAACACAATGGAATAATGAATTCATGAAATTTCTGAATAATAAAAAAAGCTTTAAAAAATCATTCTAATTGATATAATACAGATCCAGCAAAGCAAATATAGTATATTTTAACTTATATGTTGATGTAAGCAACTGAAGTCATTGATAAGGAAGCTATAACCCAGAGAACCATGGAGGTTAGGTATAGAGTAAGGGAATAGGCTAAAAGGATAAATCTATCTAGGCAGGGTAGATAGGATAGCTATGAATAGACCATAACTGGACTGGAATAGGATGATCAAATGGGGAGGAGATGAGAACATGAAGTTGGGAATACACAGATGAACAATATACATGTAGAGCAGAAGCTTCTGAAATCATGTACAAGAAAAAAATTCTTTAAAAGCCTTTCATTTTACCTTTAAAATATATATTATATTTCATATCAATTATTCTTCAATATTATTGTAATTTTAAATTTTTGTATTTTGACCAGTATTGTAACACTATGTGGAAATGCTATAATGTCAGTATAAAGCTGAGATTGAAATATTCTAAATCACTATACTACTTTATTTACCTTTCATGTAGCAGACAGAAATGTTCATGTCTTCCCTGAATATAGAGATGTCCATGACTGAATCAAGTTTTCAAGCTCTTTGGTTCAGTGCTTTTCCCAAAGACTCCTCAATCTCCCCTCCACAGAAAAGAAATTACTGTAAAGCAAGGTTCATCTCCTAGCTAAGATTTTTAAAATAGCTGGAGTCAAGTTAGATATCTATCAAACAATGTTGGGTGCTAAAACAATTTTAATACTAATATAGATTGAAAAAGTTTATTTACTCAGATTTCAAGAAACTGGTATGTAAATTTTTTCACAATTTTGTTTGAAATACTGTATTGTTTCCTAAACCAAAAATTGTATGTGAACCATCTTCTTTTGTTCACTATCAAATATTCATCTAGAATATTGCCATAATCTATTTTTAAGATATTTTAAGTGATTTTTTTATGTTATCAAGTTCTATTGTATCAGAAATTTTTCTACTCTTGGTGGCTCTTTGATTCATTTGAACAGGTTATTTTCTGTAACAATCGGTGGTATACTTTAGGACAGACACAACCACCTTAGTTTTTACTGAGCAAAGTTTGTTACTATAGTTAGATTAATATATATCACCAATAAAATGATTCATTCACTGTAAACCAAATTTTATATTAAATATGTGTATCTTCTTTACATATTATTCTTCTTCACACTAATAAGAAAACCAGGAGTTGCTCCACTATTTTGAGAAATGAAGTCACAAATATATATCTTAAATACTTTCATATTTTCTTTTACATTTTAATATTTTGCATATAGGATGCACATGCATGTGCAGGAGGGTCACAGTTCAATATTGGGTATCTCACAATATTGCTCTCTCACTCAGAATTTAAAAAATCCACACTGTTATTAGGTATCTTCCACAGTTGCTTTTCATCTGGTTTTTGCTACAGGATTTCTCACTGACTCTTGAGCTAGATTTAATCAGGTAGATTGCCTGGCTAGCACCGTTGAAACTCAATTGTCTCCACTTGCCAGCAATTCACAATATCAGGCTTCTCTGTGGAAGACAGAGATCCCAACACTCATCATGAAAACTCAGTTATGCTGTCCTCCCAGCCCCTCCTTCCACTGTAATAAAATAGTATATCCTTAAAACCCAGTCTTCCCTCCACCTTTTTCTCTTCTCCGAACTACATAAACATATTGTTATGTTAATATATATCCTTGACATTCCTGCCTCTTGAAAGATTCCAGAGCTACAGAGGCTAATGCAAGCTGAAATCTGCCTAACTTAGAACTGTAGAGTCAGATGTTTCATAAGTTAGATGTGACCCAGTTAGTAAGAGGCTATCAACCATCTGTCTTCACAAAAGCCACATTAAGATAGTCATTAAAATGCTACATTGTGGTCATCAGATCTATAACATAGTTTTGCTGAATTGTACAAAATACTTTACATAAATATCATCAAATTACTCTGTGTCACTTTAGGAATAGCGTAATGTTAAAGTAACACCATCTATTTGCTTATAGTGTTTTTATTTTTTTCTTTTCAGATAAAAATACCATGTAAATATTCCATGATGACCACTACTCTCTCTCTAAAGACTAAAATAATTATATATGATACTTGAAAAAACTTTTAATGCTGATTTCTTAAGTTCGGTTTTTAATGGTATGCTAGGAATTGAACCTAGATTGGCAAGCCTGTTAAGAAAACATGCTTTATCACTGAGTAATACATCCAGCACCACACATGTAAAGTGTATATAAAACGTATGTGCTTATTATGTTGTAGGCATTGCTAAAACATTTGTATATTTAAATCAATATCTTATGTTCAAACAATGTGAATAACCATGCGAGTGTTAAGAGATATATGAGTCCATTTCACATCTTTGCTCATAATTAAGTGACTGGTTATCAAGCTACATACTTCACAGGATTTTGAGAGCTCAGTTTATATAATTTTACAGCATTTGAACTTACAGTTCCACAAATACAAAATGTTTGTTAGAAATGAAACCCATAATATCTGGTTAGAGCTTAAGGGATTGGGGACGAAAGGACATAACTTTCCAGCTAGTAAGAAGCCCTGATTGTCACCCTCTGGTTTTATTCTATTATTGGGTGAGTATAGATTAATGTACTGTCTCCACTGTACCAATATATAATGCATGTACACAATTAAGAAGGTAATTTAGAAACAGGATATCTTTAATCTTCTGTTCAAATCAGTTACTTATAATACATAGATTATAGAATGTTCTATGATTTTACATAGACTCATAAATAGATCTGATCTTAGTTAAATGTGGCTGGGGAAATGTGAAGCCTATAATCTTACTTATATGTTACACAGGATATGGAAATTTATTATGTATTTCATTAACTAATCCTAACAGACTGTTAGCTTAAGAGAAACCACTCTAGAGAATAGAATTCCAGTTTTTCTCTTAAAGAACTTGGTGTTTTAGGGATTCTAAACAGCCTGTGAAAGTCAGTGTCACCGTCATAAACAGAAACACTACACAGCAAACTTCTGCATGTCAAACCTTCTTGTCCTGTAGTAGAGAAACATTTGTTTTTCAGAATACAATGGGATGGTTATTACCTTAAAGTGGTTTTCATTTTCCAAGCTTGCAAGTCATTTAAAATGTATTAGCCAGCCATGGTGCTTTGTTATAATTTGCTGTTGTGTTACTGTGCCATGAAACCTTATAGGCAATGAAACTTTATATGGAGGACTTACAATCTACACAACTTGTATTCTTTTATTCTCTGGAGTCCTTGTTTTGGGGGTAATGTGAACTTGAGTTTAGTTTAAAAGCCAAGTAAGAAAGGGAAGGTGTTTAAGAAATGTTTCAAAAATAGCAACTTGTGCTTTGCTAAGCATCTGGTGACTAAGATCAGGGCATGTGTCTTAAGAGCCATTAGAAGGAGTCTGCAGTTCCACTGTCATTGGGTGGCGTCCTCAATGCATACTCACTAAGGGCAGGATAAGAATCAGCACCACGGATAGCTCCATACATTTAGCACCTGAAACAGAAATTGTTCCTGCAAGCAGAGCTGCAGCTGGGGAACAGAGTCACAAAATAATCTACCCACAAAGAAAAAGAACAGAAAAGAAACCAGGTATCTGGAATGCGTGTATCCTCAATATTTCAAGGGCCACAACTGCACAGGGTCAAGAAAAATTCAAGCTAATAACTAGAAAATCAAACTTTTCCAGGCATTGTCTTCCCTTTGAATCACTTTCATTACTTTTAATGAAGAGTTAGAATTTCTTTTGTTCTTGTTTCTCTATTTGGGTTTTGGGGGTGCATGTTTTATAGAACATAAAAAGTGTTGGGTTAATCTCTTCTTTACCACACAATATGGGTGGTTCACCTTCCTAAACAACCTGACTTGACAGCGACCCTTTACCACACAAATACTTGTCCTGATGGAATTTGTAGATCTAAATGATGATGGTAAACACAAAATGGGAGGGGGGTAGAATAGAGCTACTAAAGGTGATCGCATAAATGAGTGGAAAGAACCAAGAGAGGAGAAGAAACTTGAAAAACCAACTCTGAAAAGATGTTTTCCTAGCAGTTTGCCTTAAATCTCCAGGAGCAAGTGAACTAAACAAAGTATATGTAAATCAGGAAGAGATTCCCACCTTGGAAGCCTCTGAGAAGCTTGAACAAGAGGTCTCAATGTTGCCCTTTGGATCTCTTCTTGTCTTATGCAAGCACTCCGTTAGAAAAGGTGAGAAAACAGAAGGAATTGGCTAATGCATTTAGGAGGTAATTAACAAGGTAGGTCACTTGAAGGCACTGAACTCTTAGCCCCACCCACCTTTTGTTCCTTCTCCCTGGTGCTCTGCCTCACCCATTTCAAACTCTGGGCTTGTTTTGTAGCATTTGGTTACACAATCTTTGGCCTTAGCATCTTTCTGGCAACCTCCAGGACAAGAGAGACACAGTCACCCTCTACATTGCAACTCCTCTGGGACTCCCTTGGGGAAACCCGGTATGCTCAAGGGTGCTTTGGATAGCTATGGATTTATTTAGAGCCCACCCCTGAGGGGGTCGGGGTCCAAGCTGAAACCTGAAATTGTACCTGCACTCTTAGGTGGCATATCTTAGATTTTCAGCATCCCGAGCGCCAGCAGAGCCTAGAAACACTCATTAAAGGGCTGGGCTAGCTTCTCATCTGTCTTTCCTTTGCAGCTGAGGGTGCATAAGCTACCATGGTGTGAAGCGCTTAAGGATGGAGCCCTGTGGCTAGTGGCCATGGAAATCACCTTTCCAGAGTAGCTGTTTTAAGACTGAGTTTTGGAGATTTCTTGGCTGCCTTCCGCTAAGGCATGCTTGAGTAACCCGAGCTGTGGCGGCGCCCAAGCTCCCAGGATAAAGGCTGTGTGTGTGTGTGTGTGTGTGTGTGTGTGTGTGTGTGTGTGTGTGTGTAGGGGAGAGGGCGGGGACAGAAACGTCAACCCCCACCCTGCCTCCTTTTCTTTTCCCCCTTCCTGCAAAAGGCGCACACCCAAAAAGACTTTCCACCCAACCCCACCCCCGCCCACCAGCAATCCTTGGGGCTCTGGGCAACAGCCAGGTTAAGCCCATTTGCACTGAGAAATTGGCGCTGTTTGGGAGAAGAGAAACAGATCGATTGCCCTTGTGACTCCCCGCCCCGCCACACCAGCCCAGCCCGCCCCCAGCGTTCCTCGGCCCTCCCCCGCCGCCTCCCGCACCCCGCCTCCTCCCCTCCCCGCCCCCAAGCCTCTCTCACTCGACACAGGCCGGTGCGAGGCCCCCTCCGGAAGGTGAGCGGGATGGATTGGACTTCGGCGGGGAACGCGGGTGTCTCGAAGTGGTGCTAATGGGAAGAGATTTCTGCTCCCCAAAGAAGATGCGCTGCCACAAAGAGCGGCTCGCGCGCTGGCCTGGGCTCTAGCCCGGGAGACATCCCGGGAGAACTCCGAGCTCGGAGCGCTCGCTCGGCGAAGACCCGGGCAACATGCCTGTTCGCAGGGGGCATGTGGCACCGCAAAACACCTTCCTGGGGACCATCATACGGAAATTTGAAGGGCAGAGTAAGTTCGTTTGTTCTCTCCTGTCGCTCGCTTTCGGCTTTGGTAGAGCAGTTGGCGTCCGTCTCTCTTCCAAGCTAGAGGGATGGACAACTCCAGGCTGCCAAGTTAGAGAGGCTGGGAGAGCCAGGCAGGCAGTTCGGAGGGCGGCAGGAGTGTTCTCTCTCTAATATTAATTTAGATTTATATTTTATGTTATGGACTCCATTGTACAAGGCAATTTGATCCTCTCCCACCGCTCCATTATCTGCCTTGCTACTTCATGCCCTACTAGTCTACTACCTTAAAGGGAACGTGCTGGTGTAACACAGGCTTGTATTATAAAGCTCTTTTTCTATAGCAGACTTTTTAAAGTCAGGAGCAGAACCGACTATAGGCTGGAGAAACCAGAACATGTAAATGGTATTAGCGATGTAAATGGCTCTGTAAATGGTGTTTTCTCCTGGTAAAAGGCTGGGCTGTGGAATGTCAGAGATGCTTGCTTGGTGTTAGTTGGCTCTCAAAACTGAACTTTGTACGGGAACTGAAAATAGACGCCAAAGAATAATTTGGTGAGCAATGGACTGGTTTGAGTGCAAGCAGCTCACTACTGAAACAACCTATTTGTGTCTTCTTGTCGCTCCCCTAAATATAAGATGTAGAAAGTGTAAAAGCGAAGGGCAGTCCGTAAATCCCACAGAGACTGCATGGAGAGAAATGTTATGTACTCATGGAAACAGACCACCAGGAATTATTTGCTATAAATATAGAAATTTAAAATCTTATAGTTGTCCATTTATATTCTGCACTAAATCTACCTCAGCATGCATTTATGTTGTGTGCTCTATACATCTTTCCAGTACTGCATTTAGTGATGTGAAGATCCGATACTTGTGTACAGCATTAGCTTCTTCATTCTGCTCCACATTCCTTCTGGTAATAGCAAATATAACTTGTTATCACACCTAATGTGATTTGTACTAAAAAATCTACTATTACACAATATTATAGCTTGTTCCAAACAGAAAGTTTAAAAACTGTGTTATCATCATCGAACTGTAGATTGTGCAATTGGTTTCTTTTATCTTTTGAAATTAAACATTACAAAAGTGTGAAGCTTTACATTATTTGTTGTTAATAAATGTTGAGTCATTTTATTGCTAAAGATAATTGCCTTAAAAAATAAAAGCATGTATAATAAAAACACAACCACATGCCTTCTCTACAGAAATCAAGAAAAAAACAAATCCAAAACTAAGTACTTTGAGAAAGTTGCATTCTGAGGTCCAGTCAAAGTTAAAGTGAGAAGCCTGGCAATTACAGGATGCTTTAATTTTCTGGCTAAAGAAATGTTTATTATTCAGCTAAATGGCATCCTGGAATTATCCATTGGCAAGCTGCTTGTCTGTCTGTCCACCAGGACCACCTGGGATTCAAAGAGCTTGAGAACTGGACAACTTGAAATTTTCTGTTCTTGCAATTGTAGAGTAATTTTCTTAATTTCTTGTATTAAATCATGTAATCCCACAGATCTCACAGGTGAGGTTTGTAGGTGTGTGTGTGTGTGTGTGTGTGTGTGTGTGTATGTATGTGTTTGTGTGTGTGATTTTGTAATTCTCTTGGAAAGGTCTAAGTGATTAGCATTTGGGGGAAGCCACTGCATTTCCAGACCCTCGTTATGCAACAAATTGCTTTTGTGTTTGTGACAACCTTTTTGGAAGATTCTAAAAAGATGTCTTAACGTCTTCTTATTGCAGATAAAAAATTTATCATCGCAAATGCCAGAGTGCAGAACTGTGCCATCATCTACTGCAACGATGGCTTCTGTGAGATGACAGGCTTCTCCAGGCCAGATGTCATGCAGAAGCCCTGCACCTGCGACTTTCTCCATGGGCCTGAGACCAAGAGGCATGATATCGCTCAGATTGCGCAGGCGCTGCTGGGGTCCGAGGAGAGGAAAGTGGAGGTCACCTACTATCACAAGAATGGTAATGTGGATCCAGCTAGGATTCCTTCTGCTTCATTCCCTTGAAGTGAAATTTCGATTACTGAAAGTTCATATGCAGATCAAACCTTATAATTAATCATAGATCATTTTTTAATGTTAAGTATCCAAGAAGTAGGAATATTCCTATTTGAGCAGTAGGAAAAATTTCTAGTTTGAGTAAGCATACCTCGTTTGAACTCTGTAGAGGTGCAGTAACTTAATGTCACCAGGGACAGAAATGCCATAAGTCATCTCTGACACTTTTCAAAGGAGTGATGTGAGGATTAGTAACTCACTGTTCGAATTTTTCTATGCATAGTGCGAGAGGCCACATGTCATCTGCCTGCAGGGGAATATATTACCAAGGTCTTCACCGAAACAGTATAATCTGACATGAAAACTGGTACAGGAACGAGTGTGTCTTGGCTTTCTACTTGTTGGTTCTTGGCACTTTTTATTTCATCTGTTTATAGAGATTAGGTACAGTTTATATAAAATAAAACCTCTACAACTAAACTTTCCATGCAGTTGTTATGAAATAAGGCATATAGAAGACTTTACTTGTTGCAAGAAGTACATAAAAGGAGCTGTGAATGTGCAGTTATTAATATTCACGTATTAAGTCATTGGTATTCAAAGTTAAGATGGTTATTCCAAGTTCAAGGACAAACTACCTTCTTATGGACTTACCCTGGAGACAATGTGCAAGCATTTACACTGTAACACACACACACACACACACACATATTCAAATATAGATAACTGAATATAAATAGGTTACTGTATATGAATGCTCACATAATTGACTTTAAACTATATATACACTCTCTCATGTGCTCATGTAAGTTACCAATTTAGTAAAACATTTGCACAAAACCTGTACGTTGTAGTTTATTTTGCCAATATTTCATCATCTAGTCCTCTCTATTTTATTTACAAATATTAATGAGGCTGAGAAGAATCTGCTCGGATTTTTAGAAAAATCCTTAATCTTGGTAATATCTGCCATCCTATAGGCTACAGCATATTATGACTCATTATTTGAAAATGACAAAGAAAAGAATCGCAAATCAAAGCTTAATTCTTTGTCTTATTTTCTTGTAATTAAATGTTTCACAGTCAGAAATGTACAGTTCTTAATTACTGGATTTTTCAATTTTATGAACTTCAACTTGAGTAGGAATTACAATCAAGTATTACTGGAAAGACAGGTTTGTATAACTTAATATCCCTCTGGAATGAAAGCAATTATATGATTATCAAAGTGCACAGAGCTTGTTTTTTAAGTTTTTCCCAGTTTCCTCTTATTTTCTGATCAATAGCATTGTGTATTATAAATAGCCCAGTCACTCCATTGTCCGGAAGCACTGCTGTATAGAGCCTGTCACAAAGCACTGCACCTTACTTTTTTTGCCTAATTTATGCCAAAAATCATATTTTCGAAATTGTAAGAATTTCTTTGAAATGTATGTTGTTTCTTCTCTGAATGTACCAGATGATGTTGACGTGGTCCATGCTGTGGTTGTTTAAGACATGGCAGCCCGTAATTGTTGTTGTATTCTCAAGATTGTTTCAGAATGTTTTCAACTTAAAGAAAGTTAAAGCACTGCTCTTATTCAGCCAGTTAGGTACTAAGTACATTTTTGGTTTAAATTAAGAATTGTACCTATTATACTGTAACTAAAATGTTGAATTGGACACTCATTAGTTAGTTCACTGTAACTAAAAGTAACTGAGCTTGAAACAATTTTCAAGGGGAATTTTATTTGTTAGCAAAAACCTGTTGGTTTTAAAGCCTATGGTAAATTTGTCAGTGCATTGACCATTGCAAATTTATGTATGAATGATTTGCTTAGATATATAAATTTTGAAGAGAGAATGAGACAGGAGAGAGAGAGAGAGAGAGAGAGAGAGAGAGAGAGAGAGAGAGAGAGAGAGAGAGAGAGAGAGAGAGAGAGATTTTGTACAAGGAATCTTTAGAGGGTTTTGTTAAGTACAGATGCGTCAGTTTTTTTTCATACAAATAGTAATTTATTGATTTTTTTCAGGTGTGCCACACTTCTAAGGAATGAGGTCTCTTTAGTGTTAGCAAAAAAAAATTCTATTTAGCTTTAGTTGGTAGAGAAAATAAATAGATAAATACAACCCCTCCCCCCAGTGAAAAGTTATTAAGTCTGATCCCCTTGGAGACTGTTAAGATACAGATATATTTCCCTACTTTTGATGCAATAAATAAACTAGTGGTTGGCGTTAATCTTGAGAGTTTGTTGGTTCATTCACATGGCTGCTGTAAAATCAGTGAAGGCTTGTGAGACCAAAATGCTTTAATAGTCACACCTGTTATTGACCTCTTGCAGGCCACTTTATATTTCTAAAAGCAGACAGACAGAAAGAAAAATCATAGAAACATTTTCATTGGTTTGTTTTTTAAAGTTTCCTTAAAACCTATAAACTGAAGTGATTTACTTTGATTGTTTTCTTAATTCTTGATTCTACTCAGTAAATGATTCATATACTTATTAACTCAGCAGTTCAATGTTTTAATATGTTATTTATTAATTTATTTATAACTATATAATTTAATATATAGATATATTACAGTGTAATGAACAGATTGAGAAAGTGAGGAACTATTGCTATATCCTGTGTTTGCCATTCATTCACCAATGGATCAGTAAAAATGTTTTTAAACATCAAAATGTCTGAGGAGCAAGCCATTATTTTTGAAAGCTATTTTTTTTGAAGTGGTTCATTGGCTTGTTGAGCACGGGAGGCCAGAGAAGTACCAGCTTCTCCCAATGGAAGAACACCACACCTTGCTCAGTATGTGACTCTTCTAGGTAGAGTAGGGCTTGATGTTTACCAGAATATCAATTCTTAAAACCCCACTTATCTGAAGTAGAAGCACTTGACAGCTCTTCCTTTGAGAATTCTATTTTACAGTTTAAGTCATTATTGCATAAATCATTCTTGGCAGCTCTGAATGTTGCTTGAGGTGATAAAGCTGTAAATCTTTTGACATGAAACTCTAATTATATAAAACTATAATTACACTGAGGCTTATATAAGGGTGGGCATGTATTTTAATACTGTGATACCTTCCATGTTTAAAAACATACCTTGAAATGGTCTTGTGATTGGGAGCTAGAAAGCATTATTTATTCTCTTGTTTGTGGCTTGTAGGTGATAAAATAAGGAAAATAAAACAATTGCTTAATTGGTTCTACTTTAATCTACTTGCTTATCTGAGTCTTGGTTCATCCTGTCATAGAAATAACTCATTGAGCACCCCACAAATTTCTAGCTCTAGTTAAGTGTATAATACAAGTCACTAAGCAACTTTAAAAATACAGCAAACCAAAGAGTCACAATTGTATCAAACAATCAGTATTGTGTGCAGTTGCCTTTCTGGTCTGTGTGCTGTTTTTGAGTACCTGGAGAATAGGAAGTGTCTAAGGAGATTCCTCAACCAAGCAGGTGAGAGTTCCAGAGGCAATGTTTAAGTCCACTAAAGTAGAAAATGGCCTCATTTTATTCACATTGGCTTTCTCTTTCCTGCCAGCTATGCCAAAAGAACTAAAAGGTTTTGTTCTGCAAGTAAGAGTGAAGGCACCTCCAGGGTGCAAAGTGGTCTATGCTTTGAGGACCTTTGTTTGACTGAACAATATATGTTCACTTGCAATTTCTAAACCAAAGATGTTTCTAAGAAGTTGTTTATAAACAAATAAAAAGTGTAGAAAGGAACCTTATGACATTTTGAATCAGTTACTACTCAGCTCTCTCCTACAACTTTAAAATGACCATTAATGCAATAGCCAATAATTTTTATCATACTTTGTCTCTTGCACACTATCATGATGTCTTAAGGAAGCAATGAGATTTAGTTAAAATTTTAGTCACATGAAATAACTATTATAATAGCTTTACATAAGCTTTATGCACATAATATATTTGGCTCTTCTAATTCTTGGATTGTGTAGTAGAGATGCAGATGGTGGTTTTAAGTACAGAAATAGAAATATAGTTTGTGTGTGTGTGTGATTCAAGCAACAGGAAAGTTTCCCAAGGAGTGTGTTGCCTGGAATTCCTTTTATTTCTCCCTCTTGAATTCTCCATACTTTATCCCATAGGGTATTGTTATATCTGAGATTCAAAAATTCATTTGCTTTCACAGATTTGATTTTTCCCTAACACCTCATGCCTTCTGAGGTTTATACTCGATCCACTGTATCTCTTAGAAAAATAACCGTTGTGAAAAAGTAGGTTTTTAACAATTGGAAAACTTTACTTTATTATTGTCTCATATGAAACCAGAAGGTCCTGAGGATAAGAGAGGTCTTATCCTTGCTTGGCTTTTGCATGCTCCAGCTCTACACTCCTGATAAATGGTACCAAAAAGACACGATCTTTTCTGGTGGCTTGGGGAATAATTTCTTGGTTATGTTTTTTTTAACTGACATCAAGGCACAGAGTAGGAAAGTCAGAGCAGCTTGGTTTTCTGCTAAAGTTGAAGGGGTTGTATTGGGTTATTTGTTTTACACAGGCTCTGGGTCTTTTGCATTCAGCTTCTGAGGGAATCCTAGGAGAGCTAAATTCAAGGAGGCAGCCAGTACAGCACGGGGCACTGAGATGAGCTATTCTTACTGCCATTTGATTCAGCAGCCAGAAATTATTTCTAATATTTTTTATCTTCTATCTAAACTGTTGGTCAACAAATATCACCCAGTGGTTCTCCTGCACTGTCCAGTCCTTGGACTAAAGCCTCCCTGACCCACCATTGTTTCCCCTCTGCTGTGTGCTTCTCACATTGCCATCAGGGGGCTGTTGCTGAAACGTGAATCATGCTGATGATGTAGTAAAATTAAGAATCAATGTAAGTGAATTTTATACATTAAGGAAAGGATACCATTTCATAAAAATATGGGTCCTACTATCCACCTTTTATAGAACGAACACTGAATCATTTCTTAGATCCCACTGTTCAAAATTGATGATGGGTCCCAAGCTCTTAGCAGCTTTGCAGCTTTTCCTCAGTGCTCAGTGCACCTATGCAAACTCTGTGCTCCAAATGTACACTCCCTGAAACTGTCAGGATAAAGTTCAAGCCTCTTTTTCAATGTACTTGGTGACCTTCAGCATCAAATTTACTGGGTTTTTAAAGTGGGAAATATTTACATAAAACAAGGTAAGTTTTCATCTCTAATATCAAGGTTAACTTGTCAAAATTTACCTTGTCTTAATTTCCTTTTCTCATATGTATTAGAAAATAACAAGTCTTTTTTTAAACTAAGTATCCTGGCCAAAGTTGTGTCTTCCACAAATTTCAAACATATTTGATTAGCGTAAGTTTTAATGTATGTATGTATGTACCCAAAGCTTCGGAAGATTTTTCTCTTGGGCCTTTCTCTTCACTTCTGACCTTCAGACCATCGCAGACCCTTTGAAGAAGGAAGGAAAAGCATTTTTCTGATGTTTTTCCTGATTGCCTTCTGAGTTTACTACACTGGAAGTCTAGCTGTTTGTTTCTTGATTTCAGTATAAGGTAGACTGCATCATACTATAAGTTATGATCATTAAACTTATCTATTTTCTGGACACAATCATAAAATATTGTTTTCCTGATTTATGGACTCAGAACTGTGGACCAGTGCTGGCCACAAGTGTGTGCTTAATAAGTATCTCTTGAAGAATGAATATAGGTTGAAGAATAATATGATAAAGTTATAAAACTTGTAAAATTGACTGGTTAGCAAAGTTTGATAATTTTGTTTATAAAAATCAAATATAGCATAATCTTCAAGGAAGTTTTCTCCTTAATTTATTAATGGTCCTATGACTTTTCTTAATACTTTAAGGATTAAACCTACATTTTAATAACTATATACATAACAAACAAAGATGGAATAATAAAGGAAATATTTAGTACTGTAGGTGTCTATCACTTGCCAGCAATCAACGACACAATATTGTCTCCAACAATATCTAATAGTCAAACCCACAGCTTTCTTATGTAATTTTCTTACTTGACTTCTTTTTTATTTTGGACAATATCTCTAATAACTACTTGTGTTACTCAACATTAGCATTTTATGTGTAGTTAATCATTATCATTTAATATTTTCTATTTCATTATTTTAAGACACAATTATACTTTGTAGCTCAGGTAGACCTAGAAATTATTGTTTAACCTAATTGCCCTCAAACTTGATATCCTCCTGCCTCAACTTCATGGGTGTTGGGACTGTAGAGGTGCACCTCTACACCCAGTTCTGCTCAGTGTTTTATTGCACTAACAATAATGATACTTGGGCACTAATGTTACACAATACTGAACAGATAAAAGCAAAATAAAATTAATTTTTAGTCAGATTATTATTTTGTCTTTTTTAAACTATGATGTCTACATTTAGTGACAATGATTCGCTATTGTGTCCTATTACTAAAAATTAAGGTGAAGTTTCTACTTGTCCTATGTTTCAAGAAAGCCAAGTATTGGACTCTAGGCACCATAACTGAACATTCTTTAAAATTTTCTTAATTTTAATTGAAAAAACAAAGTGACATTTCTATGATAATTCCCGTGTTTCTCATGGATCCCCATGTGATCAATTGCACTGTTGAAGCATTTTTGTTTCTAATTGAAAAAGAACAACAGTTTCTACTCTTGGTAGGATAATTCATACTAGTTTTTCTTTAGGAATGAAACCAGCAGTAGTGGGTACTGAATGGCCAGAGATTTGCAAGAGGATAAAGAGAAAGAATTAGTGGTGATAGTTTGTACAATTACTGGTTGTTTGAAAGATGCCTTCAAACCACCATGTGTGAGTAAATCAAGTTTCTTAGGACATGGTATTACTTTTCAGTGAATTTTTTTTTTTCTGAAATGATAGAGAAAAATTTGGTACTGCTGTAACATCATATAAATTTACATTGTATCTCTTTGAGTAAACCAATGTTGAATTCATAGACATTTATAATGAGGGAATAATTTTTAAACAACTTTCTATTGACCTTGCTGGCATACATTAATATTTTCTTCTCTCTCTGAGAAATATTCATTAACCCTATATTGGATTTAACATGCTAAAAGTTGATATTTAGTCATGTTCTGTTTCAAAGGAATATAGAGTGATTTACAGATATTTATTCCAGGTGACCATCATATATGGACTGATGTCTTCTACAGAAATACATTTTTCATCTAAGAACTTACACTTATTGAATGGAAATTCTGTGTCTGGTATTTCATAAAAGTTTCTTTATTGCTTTACCATTGAAACGCTACAAGTGAATAGTACCATATCACATCATTCTTCAAATTAGTTCATTTGTGATTAAAAAAGTTAACCAAAACATTAATGAACACAGAGCAAAAGAATATGAAATTTAGTCTACATTGGTCTTAGTTTATAGACTATATTATACTCCCTCCAAATGAGATACTTTTATTTTACTACATGCATTTATCTTTGTTCTTAATCATAGATTTGATTGATTATGTATAGGATACATATCATAGGTTTGAGTCACACCAGAATGAGTGTTTGTCTCTAAGTATATTCAATTTAAACTTGACTTATTGAATAAATTTAATCTCTACCTGGTACTTTTAAATTCAGTGGAATGTGGGTAGCTAGTGTAGGACTATAATCACTGTATAATTATAAGGTTTACTCTCTTTGATTCTCATTATTTTCTGAATTGTTTGTTAGAAATTATATACCAATTTACACTTTAATATGTCTTTTGTCCGGTAAGGCACCACCCAGGAAAAAATCCATACACTAGTGTGCTCTTCTCTCTTTCTCATGTAATAACATTTTATTTCCTGGAAAGATTATGCAAATTCTCAAAATCTACCTTGAGTATTTAAAGAAAACGTTGAGTTTGCTGTAGAGGACAGCCTGCTGATTGCTTGAAACTCTTTCTTTTCCTTCATCTTCAGTCCTGTCGTACTCAGTAACTGCTTGCATCTGAATTCTTCACCTCACTGACCCCTAGCATTCCTTTCTACTGGCCACTGAGTTCCTTTGCCCAAGGATAACTCTCAGCACGCCTTCCTTCACTCTTCAACGCTTTCCCATGTCTACGGAAACATCTGTACAGCATCAATCTCAGCTCATTTTAAAGGTGTTCTTTAAAGCCCCTCAGGCACCTCTCCCATATCCCCTGACATTCCTTTCTGTATCTCTATTAGGATAATTGTGAAATGAGATTTCAGTAAAATGTCTCTAAATTGTCCTTTTCTACTCAACATTAAACACTTTGAAAGCACTCATGGAAGAACTTGTGAAAGACTAGGAAGAATAGCAGAAAAGGAGAAAATGATTTTAAAATAGTTCAGGCAAAAACATTTTTGCTGATAAAATATTTGTAACATTTTCAATGATTGCATATACAAAAAGTCTCATTCATTCATTCATTCATTTATTCATTCATTCATTCATTGTTTTATTCATATTCATATGCTACTCCTTTTGGCAAATGTGGAAAATGTAAATGTAGACAACCTCTACCACTTAGGCAATTAATATTGAATATAGTAATAATTTGCTAATGTTTATTTGCCTAAAATTCTCTAAAAATATGCAACTAATTGTCTTTATTAATAAGCCTGGAAAAAGAAATATGAGTGGTCAGTCCAGTTCAGTTGTGTCCCAGACACCTATATCCTTAACCAGTTTTGTTGGTACTCACAGGAAAATGAAAGTATGAATTTGTTCATGTGATTTTACACATTTATACATCATCATACATCAAAACCCTCCCTGTATTTTCCCTAATTACTCAAGATAAAATAACTATAAAATCTTCCTTGTAATTGTTCTCAGCACTTTTTCTTCTGTCACTCCCACACTAGAAATAGACTCATCCTATAACTGCTCTCTCCAAACAAGTAATTCTTCACTTTCTTCTTTTTCTCCTTTGTTCCCTTTTTTCTATTTTTCTTTATAAATCTTGTCAAATAGAATAGAACTGTAAAGTCTGTGTGGTGTCAAAAGCACATCAGCTTGTCACACACAGAGACCCAAGGTTTTCAACACCTCTGCAATCGACAGCCATCACAAATTCCACTCCCTCGTTATACCTTCCTCTCCCCTCCTCTTTCTGTGATTTAATTCCACTAGTAAAAACTAAATAAAATAGAAAATATAATCTCACAAGTAAAAAACACAAACCAGAAGACATTAGCTGATAAATGATTGCACATATTGTTTGTAATTTCCTTTTCAAATATGCTCCTGTGTGTGCACATATGAAAATGTGTGCTGAATCAAAATGTGTTGTAATGATTATGTATTTTCCTCATGACAACAGCTCCAAAATTTCTGTGATATTCAATATATATTGTATTAGAGAGAATGTGATATTACCAACATACATAATAAATATTATACCATTTCTAACTTAGAAATTGTATAGGCATACCAAGAAAATGTACATTTACCTTGCTTATGTGGAGTATTTATTCATTTATACACATATTTCCGGAAGTATGACTGTTGGATTTAAACAATATATGTATCTAAACTGATGCATTCATATTTGGTACTTCTATTGTATTTTATCGTCCAAAAGGGAATGTATTTTTTGTTAATTTTTTGTGAATAATAATATATGGACTTTTCTTTAGTTTTAGTTAAACTAGCAAAAAAAAAAAAAAGATCTTATCTGACCATCAATTTTAACCACAAATATTTACTGAAGAACACACATGCAAAATACCAGAAAGAGTCTGTATTTTTACAGAAAATTGGTGCTGAATATTGTTATAAAGGGGTAGTAATGACAACTTACTGAGTCACTAATTGAGCTGGCTAGTAAATGTCTGTTCTCATACCAAGATAATTCTTTTAAAAGTGGCCACTAGCAATTACATTTCATTTTATAAATTTACTAGTAGATTTTGAATTCTCAGACTTAAAACAAAGAGTAGTATCTTTTTTAAAATAATTTACCAATTAAAAGTTAAAGCATTCATGGACCTTTGTCAATTTTTCCTATAACATGAGTTTCATTTTAACTTGTTTTCAGTATTTATTGTTGTGCACATAATGTATAATAAAAATTTTAAGTATAGAAAAAGTTTTTTCATAAAATACATATTTTTTAAATGAAAGAAATGTAGTTTTGCTCAGTTAAAACGTGTTGGCTGTAGAAGGTAGTAAACTCATGGGAAATGAATAGGGTAACAAAAGTAAATTACATCACCATGTGATATGTGATGTCAAATAATCAAATTACACAGTAATGTGTAAGGAAACAAAACCAATTAATAGGAACAACACAATATTAGACAAACCACCAGCTTTAGTCACATATTCCTACATAGATCAGTGCAAAGACAACATGGAAGGAACCTTGTCTCCCCAACCCCCTTCCTTAACAGGCACAAGCAAAACTTGGGCAGTTGGATCTTTGGAGCTGTGACTCAATGCTTAGGTCTTCCCTCCAGGTGTTCTCTATAATGAATGTCACTTATCTGAAGCTCAGTAGGATTTGTGGCTTTCCAGATTGCTTGTATTAGAATTTGCTCCCTGAAAGAAGACATCCACAGAAAAACCACTAATGATGCTCGAATCCAACAGCCCCATTAGCCAGTCTCTGTTCAGTTCACAGTCTAAAACTGCATTACTCCTTTCTTCACAGTTCATGATTCTAGAGTGAACAGAAGGTGTCCTACGGAAATTTCATACCTAACAACATTCATTATTCCAAATGTATTCATCGCAATGCATGTACAATGTGGGTTACACAACGTTTTATTTTAATTACTGACTCATTTGACGATGCCAATAATTTTAATGATGAATTTCCTTTTGGCAAATACTTCATATTAAAGAGTTGTTATTAGACTTGGCATTTTGAATATGTGAGCAATGCTGCTTCCGCTTTAAATATCTTCACGAAGAAAGAGTTTTATAATGCCATCTTGATTTTTTTTTCTGTGATAGAAAATAAATTTAAATGTCTGAGGGAGCTTCATCTCTATTACTGAAATGATGATTTCAAGTGTAAGATGATAGACAAAGTAATCACATAAGTACTTATTATGTGAGAGTTGAAGAGCTGCTGATAAAATGTACTTTGAATGTGAAAAACGGAGATGAAACCCAATCCTTTAAATGGTGTTAGCTGTATAATGGAATACCTGGAAATACAGCAAAAGGTATTTCAGACACTGCATTTTCTTCTCACAGATCTTATATATACTTATCTCTCCAAAAATAATTCAATAGATACAGTATTTTCCATAGTAATTACATATCAAAACTAAAGGAGATTCCCTTGTTTCTATTTCCCTTGTTTCTGAGTTAAAATAATTCTTCCCTAACTCAATTTAACAATAGCAACAGAAGGGAATTTCGCCTTTTCAGGTAAAATTCATTCTTTTAAATTTACATTCACATAAAATAATATTGTGTTGAAAAGTTTGAATCTTAAGTTAAATCATTTCTGGCAATTTATGTGAAGGTTTGTAATTTTTGGTAACTATACAGTAGATATAGTTTTAAGATTTTAATAATAATAATAACTGTGATTTATTTAGTGCTTAAAATATGACACTACCTGTATAAACTGATGACAGGAGGGTTTTATGTAGATATCATAGAGAGAGCAGTCAATGAGATCTCAAAGAATCCCGAACAGAGAGAGGTACAAGTAGACTGAAAATGGCCATAGAGTGAATGTGGCCAGGGTTTCCTGTGCGAGGAGAACAGCAAAGGATACAGTGAAGAGGAATTTTAATCCAATAACATGGCTGCTCTGACAAGGGATCATATCTAAAATCCTAATACTATGTGATCCAGCAGGGAAAACACACCTTTTATCCCTCTGGCTGGAGTATACCCACCTCCGTAGTACATACCTTAAATTCTAAAAAATGAAAATAAAGTTGGTTTGTATACAGAAGCAGCCATGTTTCAAAGTGACTTCAAGTTGAGTGGCATACAAAGTGATCACTCAGAGAAAGATTTGACTGAATAAGTCAGAGATATAGTTTGTCAACAGGTTGAAGGAGAATTTAAAATCATCAGAGAATCAATCAGTTCAGTTGAGTTTTTTCCTCTCTTCAAATTCAGTTCAGTACCTGCCTGGTCAGTTGAGTTTAGTCAGTGTGGCAGATTTGAGTTCAGTTCAGCAGCAGATTTTACCAAATCATGTTATAGAGAAAATAAGCTAGACACAGGAGAAACTAGAAGGAGCCAAAGAATGAGAAGGAGCCAGAAGATTAAAACAAATTGCCAGAGTTAGTTTGAAGACAAGCAGAGCAATTCAGTGAGAAGCCAGGAGAAACTCTGGGTTGAATCAGTCATTTTGGAGAGGAGTTTTGAGCCATAACAACTGAGTTGAGCCAGCCAACCAGAGTTCAGAAAGAACTGGAAAGGGTGAGTTTATTCACAGGTAAGCTTCCTAGATGACAATTATATCTGGTGAATAAACTATGTAGTAACAATAGATTAAAACCTATATTTTCTATGAGAGAACCAGGAGCAGAGCATAGAGAAAAATACAGAATAACATGGTTTTAAGAAAAATGAGTCACTGGAGGGAGGAGGAAGCCTGTGAGCTAGAGATAATTTAAGGTAGAGCAGGAGGTGTAAGGAGCTAAGAGCTTAACATGGACTTTGAAATATGTAACAGGTTCTTGCAACACTGAGGGAGCCTGGAGGTACGCATATGCTTTGATAGGCTGATAGGTAACCTAGGAACACAAATGTCCTTTCTTCCAGAAGTTAAAAAGAAAATCCATTTGGCAGATAGGAAGTAGTGTCACAAGTTCCTGGGAAATGCCAGCTTTTATCTGTCAGAGATCCTCCTACACTCTGGGTTGACCTCATTTCTGAATATTTGGACTGCCTTTTGGAGTTAAGGGAGTTGAGGTTTCTTTTGGACCTTACACTACTCTTAAAATATTTCCTTTAAAAGATTCTACTATACCTAAGAAGTACGTACTTTGTAGCTTCCATTTATTGAAATCATGACACTCATTTGCTTTCTGGAGGCTATGGAGGTTTCCTGGAACAATCACCTTCTGAGCATTCTTTGTCTTCTTTCATAGCTCTTAGTTGATGGTTTCTCTGGTACCTCAGTCTACTCTGACTCCTTTCTTGCAGGTGTAATGACATACCACAGTCCAGACTCGTGGAGACAAATCTTGTCTTAGCAGAAAATGGTGAATGATTTCTGGATTCATGGACTGTGGTGGCTATTCATAGTTGTCAACTTGACATCTATTCTACCACTGTGACTACTACCAACACCACTACTGCTAACTATATCTGTAATTAACTAAAGCACAAATGGACAAGCACACCTGTAAGCTGCTTTTTCAAAATTAATTATTTGAAGCAAGCTTGAGGGCCCAGTTCTAATCCAAATCTTAAAGGTGTGAAAACACAATTTTAACCTTCTGCTACCAACCACTATAGAGGATATCAAAGAAGGAAACATGCTCTCTATTTTCCCACAAGCTCTAATTTCACCAGCAAGTCCAATTTCTTAACTGGCATTAGAGACTACTTTAGGATTCCAGTGCACACTGATGACCATTTGAGATACCCAGCCTCATAGACTGGCCAACCTCTGGATTCTTGAAACTTCCTTTGGCAGAGACATATTGTTGGACTAGCTAGCTAGACCACAGTCAGTAAAACACACACACACAGACAGACAGACACACACACACACATACACACACACACACACACACACACACACACACACACATTTTATATATAGTATATAAGAAGAGGAAAAGAAGACCATTTCCATTCACAGCAATGGTTAATAACCAATATAATATAATATGACTATCTAAACTATGCTATTATGCTGTTACAATAGATAAAATCTATTATATATATATACTCTCAGGGACCTTTACATAGAGCAGCTTCAACGTACTATTTGTTTAAATCAAATTAAAACATAAAGTAAACTCAGCCAATCGAGGACTTGATTGGTCATTTACTTTTTCCATACAGTGCTAGTTTCTTGCACGGATGATATAAAGAAAAGAAAATATGTGCCCATTTGGTGTTGGATACCTAGTTGGGTGTACCCTCTCTGGGGGGTGAGAAGGGTTAGCTGCTCCTCTTACCATTTTTGCTGTAGCTGTCCCTATTTATCTCAGATTTTGCTAGTTTATGGGTATATCTTCTGACATTCCTATGAGACACAAAGAATTTCACAGCAAACTCCCTGATCCTTTGTCTCTTACAGTCCTTTTGCCACCTATTCCACACAATGTGCATACAAATAACATTTTAAAGATTGAATATGTTATACTTATGTATTAAAGAATTCACACACACACACACACACACACACACACACACACACACACACACACATGAAATGTAACAAAAATAATGAAGAAAGAAGCATGATTTTTAAAGATCAGCCAGGGTATGTATATATATATATATATATATATATATGAAAGGGTTTGGACAGAGAAAGCAGAAGGGATGGTTATTCTAATTATGTTTTAATCTTAACAAATAAAGAAAACAAATTCAAAGAAGAATATAATATCCAATTTCCTGTTATAGATTGTAAAGTCATGTGCCTTACCTTCTTTTTTTTTGAATATGTGTGCATGCAAAGAGCTTTCAGCAACCCCTGAAATTTCTAGTGACTATATTCTAGGAAACAGTGCATTTGGAGACAACTTCTTCTCCAACAATATTGTGCATACTCTGTTCACTCCTCCTCAGGCCAGGACCCATGATAAGCAAGACAAATCACATTTACAGCATGATGCGGACAAAACTGGAACCTATTTATTTTTAAAAATATAAGGATGAGAATATCCAAATACCAGAGCTAACGTGATTATTTAACAAAATTTGAAATAAGATTCTTTTCAAAGTAAAAGGGTATTCATTGATAATTATAGCAGAAGACCAAGGAAACCCAGAATTCACATAAGCATACTCTATGTACACACTCTAATCGCAACATGTATCTAGCTTCATTTAGCTGGCATTAAAGAGAAAGTTTATCTTTCTTATATTGGATTTCATGATATTTTAGGTTTCCCAATAATTTGAGTTGAAAATGTAGCTTATCTAAAATGCTTATTGTGTAGACAAAGACAGTATCTAGCAATCTGAAGAAATGAGTAAGAATTCCTCTAAAGAATACATTGCACCTGCTGACCTCTTTGAAATAAGACTGCAAATGAATCCCTCTATAAATACCATGTTGATGGTTCTTAGTAAAGGGAATTAACCTTAACCATTCTGTGAACCACTGTGAGTCAGGAGAGCAGCAGTAGACTTAAGGTAAAAAGATTGATTTCATTGTTGAATGCCAACACTCCATTAAAGGATATCTTCGGCTTTCAAAGGATCTTTATCTGAGACGATTAAGGCATAGCTTGGGCATGGTGTGTGTGCTGCCTTCTCTTTCCTGGTCTTCACTAGGTCCTGACTATGTTCATTGTTAGCATTGTAACTTGGTAATAACATTGTTCTTGGAGTATAAAAGTTGTTGTGCGAAAGATATGATTTAAGTAGGAGAGGCATTCTCAGGATATTTGAGCTAATGGCGTGCAAGGAGAGAATTGTCTGCTTTCTAAGAAACACAATTCATCATGAATTAACACATTAATACTTTTACATATATAGCCATTGAACTTACATAGAAATACATCTCTTCAAAGTTCAAGAGGAAAGTAGAGATATCAAAATAAACCTAAATAAGACCAAATGAAATTACTTTTCAGAGGCATGTTAAGCTAAAGGGGTCGGGCTAGAATTTTGATATTTGTATTTCTGTAGTGTCAATAAAAAGCAATCGACAAACAAAAAGATTATCCTTGTGACAATTGTGGTAAAAAACAAATTTAACTTTTCAGTTATACTCCAAAATAAAGAAAGCAAAGCCCTGTGAATTACAATTGTTATCAATATTTTGCCTTGTCTTCCAGATTCCACTGACTTATCCTTTTAAATTGGCCTTGGGTGTTTATGTACTCGAAATGTTACCTAAATAATGTGAAGAAAATAAAAGAATATATTAGAAGTTGTAACTTCCTCACATCTAATTTTCTGTTGATTTATGAAATTTCTTTGATTAAATGTTTGTTAAATAATAAAACAACAAAAATCTGTAAATACATTACACATTTTTCATAATGTTAGGATATGGGAATTGTATCATGTGAATTGTCAAATTTTAGCTCAAAGCAGTTTGCCTTTTTAATTAGCTAAGATGTGGAAGAACAAAAGAATAGCCACACTTGCAGCCAGGATTATTTTAAAATTTGCATCCATTTTGAAAATGTGCCATACCAGAGCAAGCAGCACACAGAATTAATGGGGTGAGATTTTTTTTCTACATTGCTGTATTCTTCACTTTTTAGTGCAGAGACATTATACTGTTTTTAAGGAAAGAAATAAAAATCCAGAGGTTAGCAAAATATTTCAAAATTAAAACAGAATTTACCACCATTTTCAAATAGCAACAGACAGGACAATTACAGGAATGGGTAATCTACATGCTTAACTTTGCTATTATCAATTTAATTATAAGTCTTTTAAAAACTACACATACCTATTGAGGAGTTGTCAAAAATCTCAGAGTACAAAATAAAACAAACAAAAAAAAATTAATCATAGGAATGCTCATTAGGTCCTTACAGAAAGTGAAGTACTGGAAACTGTTACATGTGCTGCTCTTTCTGCACATTATTTTTGCTTATGTGTATGTACATTTTTTTCTTATAAATTATTTATATTTTCATATTCATTTTATTTTACATGGAAATCATGAACTCTCATATTTAAATATATTAATATTTTATGGTAATAAAAATAAAGTTAGATTTTTTAGCTACTTCTTGAAATGAGACATTTTTACACCAAGGATGTCATAATATTAGGATATAACTTTAAATTTTGCAAACAATCCATATATAATCCTTAAGACCATTTGCTTTTTACAATAGAGGATTAAATTCATATCACATTTCAGTACTTATTGAAGTGTGCTCTTTGTTTTCTTTTTTTTCTTTTTTTTTTTATAAAACAACTTTATTTTACGAAACAAGGATAAATGTCCAGATTTTAAACATTTTTTGCTTAAAATTATACATTTTTTGTCAGTACTTTATTTTCAGATTTTGACATCAAACTATATGAATATATTTTTTAGTCAGTACTTGATTTTTTTCAAGGTTTGATTGTATGCCTTGAAAACTTAATAGTTACAATGAGCTAAAGTACATGTAAAACAAAATGTAACATGGAAATAGTTAAAGTTTTCTTGTTTTGTAAATTTTTTTTCTTTTGTTTTGTTTTCTTTATTTCTTGTACTTCATACAGTCTGTGAGTTGTTTCTGGGGGAGTGCAAGCCTCTGGGGTTAACATCCCACTATCAGTGACTGCATATTATGTCTGTTCTTTTGTGACTGGGTTATCTCACTCAGGATGATATTCTCTAGATGCAGCCATTTTCTTAAGAATTTGGTTAAGTCATTGTGTCTGGTGGCTGAGTAGTATTCCATTGTGTATATGTACCACAATTTTTGTATCCATTCATCTTCTGAAGGACATCTGTGTTCTTTCCAGCTTCTGGCTATTATAAATAGAGCTGCTATGAACATTGTGGTGCATATATCTTTGTTGTGTATTAAAGTGTCTCTGGGGTATATGCCCAGAAGTGGAATAGCTGGGTCTTCAGGTAGTACTGTATCCAATTTTCTGAGGTATCGCCAGACTGATTTCCAGAGTGGTTGTATTAGCTTGCAACCCCACCAACAGTGGAGGAGTGTTCCTCTTTCTCTGCAGCCTCGCCAGCATCTGCTGTCATCTGAGTTTTGGATCTTGGCCAATCTGACTGGTGTGAGGTGGAATCTCAGGGTTGTTTTGATTTGCATTTTCCTGATGGCTAAGGATGTCCAGCACTTCCTCAGATGTTTCTCAGCCATTCGGTGTTGCTCAACTGAAAATGTTTTGTTTAGCTCTGTACCCCATTTTTAATAGGGTTATTTGATTCTCTGGTGTCTAGCTTTTTGAGTTCCTTGTACACCTTGGATATTAGGCCTCTATCTGATGTGGTGTTGGTAAAGATCTTTTCCCATTCTGTTGGTTGCTGTTTTGTTTTCTTGAAGATGTCCTTAGCCTTACAGAAACTTTGCAATCTCATTAAGTCCCATTTGTTAATCTCTGACCTTAGAGCTTGAGCCATTGGTGTTTTGTTCAGGAAATTTTCTCCTGTGCCTATGTGTTCTAAGGTTTTCCCTACTTTCTCATCTAATAGTTTCAGTGTATCTGGTTTAATGTGGAGATCTTTGATCCACTTACACTTGAGCTTTGTACAAGGAGATAAGAAAGGGTCTATTTTCATTCTTTTGCATGCTGAGTGCCAGTTGGACTAGCACCATTTGTTGAATAGGCTGTCCTTTTTCCATTGAATGTTTACTGCTCCTTTGTCAAAAATCAGGTGACCATATTGAACCTCAGCATTTTTGAATTCCACAATGCTGATCATTAAGGTCATAGGCTCATTGTACAACAGAGTGTGTGCTGTGGATTCATTTAAAGAGTCTTCATGGCTTGCTTCATCTGAGCTTTTTACTCTTTTTAATAATCATGTCATGCTTTTGGCTGAGCACCTGAGATCAGTTTTGCCTACCATTGAAAATCAGTGTTAACCATCACTTCCTATGCCATTCTTTAAATGCTTTAACAAAGAATTGTAAACAAGAAAGTTTAAATACCTTCTTAAGTGACATCAGAAGAATACATTCAACCAAAAATATGCATGATTTCAGTACTAAAATAATAGTCAATCAATTTAGAGTAGCTAATGACAAGAACAAACTGAAGGGAAGTTCACCTAAATTCACAAACAGAAAGTCCCAATATAGTAATAGTGTTCAGTTTTGCATACTTTGTCTTTAAACCTAGACAGAGTGATGGAACACTCAAATTTCCATAGACATAAAAATTTACATGAAAAGGAAACAGATTTGGAATCTCTGAGTTAGAATGAGAAAGAAGAGCAAATTTGTGTGGCTGCTATATTAAGAATTAATACAATCCTATGGTGGAGTGGTGTCTGGAATGGTGTGGATAATCCAATCAGTGGGTAGAGCACATTATCAGATCCCCAAGAATATAGCAAATTGACATTTGATAATAGCATCCAAGTAAATGAATAGGAAACATGAGCCGTTTCTAAGATAATTTCTGCAGAGGTATGTATGCAAAAAAATTAAATTCTGGTGCTTGGGATTGTACCATGCAAATAAAGTATTAATTTAAGTAAAAATTTGAACATGAGGAGCTAAAATTATAAACTCCTCAGATGAGTATAAAACATCTTTGTTAGTTCTGAAAGACAATGATCTTCATCTTTAACAATAAAGATTTGGACATGTTCAAATTTGAAAATCTGTGCATTTAAGAAATGTTTCATTAAAACCATTCAGCTAAACAAGATCCTAGTTTTAAGTCAGCAGAACAAAAATAAAAAAAGAATGAGCTTTTAAAAAGAAAAGAATTTGGCTAGGTATGGTATGCAGGATGGCATGTTACACAGGAAGGAAACACAGATGGATTGTGAATTTGAGGCCAGTGTGGGCTACAATGTAAAACCTTACCTCAAAATATATTTTTTTCATTTTTTTATTTTATTTAATTTGTTTTTTTTTACACTCCAGATTTTATTCCACTCCAAGTCCACCCTCTGACTGTTCCACATGCCATACATTCTCCCCCTTACCCCGTCTCCATGAGGATGTCCCCACTCCTCTACTCCTTCCCACTCGCTGGGGCCTCCAGTCTCCTGAGGGTTAGGTACATTTTCTTGATGCTTCATTGTAGAACACTGACTCAACAAGGCACTAAATTTGCTTCATACCATCACAAATAAAAAGTAAAGCAAAACAAACAACAACAGAAAACATGTCACAAGCTGAGAGAATACATTTTATACTCGGCAAAGTAATTTATATTTTAGTATAAGTACAATAATACAGAGTGCTTCTCTCTCTCTCTCTCTCTCTCTCTCTCTCTCTCTCTCTCTCTCTCTCTGCCTCTACCACCCTCTTAACTTTCCCATGACCTGAATAAACTCTATTCTGTACTATAAAAAAAAAAAAACAGAGTGTGGTGTTATCTGTAATTATATTATCAAATATTTTATGTTCCTAATTGGAAATGAAAATCTTTTCATATAACAGAAATAAAGGATTTAGAGATTTTGAGAACAAAATATTTTAGCTAGTAAGCACATGAAAGTAAAAGCTCTGTTACAACTTAGCAAAAGAAGGAATTGAAGAGATGGCTTAATTGGTTAGAGCATTGTTTACTCTCCCAGAAGACTGAGGCTTGAATCCCAGGAACCTTATTGCTGGTGACAGCCACCACTCTTTACTGGCCTTCATAGACACTAGGCATACAAGTGGGATACAGACGTATATGCAGCCAAAATACCCATCCACATGAAATAATGTTTGTATTTTTAAAAGAAAAGTATTTAAGAGCCACTAGAATCAGATGCTCTCAACCAACCATTGTACTGAGAATGGGGTCCCAAATGGAGGAATTAGAAAAAGAGTACACATGAAGGGACCCATGGCTCCTGCAACATATATAAATCAGAAAAAAAGTTTATCAGAGGTAAATGGATCATGATAAAGCTGTAGAATAGTATTATAATATTGAAAAATAATAAAATCCTGATATTTAGTATGGCATTATCAACAATAAGTTAATTCAATGTTATTAGGAAATACAAACCAGGAGAAAACACTTCTCAAAAGTAGTTGTGTGTGGGGTGGGAAAAACAGGAATATAAATTATGGAGTATCAATTATATGAAGATTAAGATTAAGACGAATAAGACTGTAATGCAAAAGAAAATGTGATTAATCTGTAGAGTTTAAGTTACAAGTAGCCATAAAGGGAGAATCCTGGCATGCTAGAGGCTGACTAATCTAGTTTATAATCTGACTGGCATGTTAACATTCTGAGTATGTGAGTGAGTGTGCGAGCTCACACACAAACACATTCACCAGTTACTTATTTTTGCACTGTAGTAGATAAACTTCCCTTCAGTTTAATAAAGTCATCATCTTCTTGCAGAACCAGGCTATCTTTAATTATACAATCATGACATGAAATCCAGCAAGGAAACTTCAATTCCATGTACGATATAATTAGCTTTCATCCAGTATTCTACTGCTTTGAGCTTTCCTGACAGTCTGTTTTATTTTCCTTGTTGTTGTTATTTTACTTACTTTTAAGGTTAAAAGAATAGTAAAATATGCTGATCTAAGAACCAGGAATTGCTTCCATAGTTTAGAAGCTTAGTGCACACCTATTGATCAACAAGTTTTTTTGTTTATTCTCCCTTTCACCAGTTTGGAATTTAATAAAGCCTCAAAGGAGCCATCTCAACTGTTCTTCATACCCAGGACGTGTTTAGTGTTCATTCTTATCACGTGCACCCATGGTGAGTCATAGTCTGAATTCAATATTCATTCTTCAAACCATCTAAACCAACTGGACTTAAGTCTTTTCTTGGTTAGTAAAGGGTATGTTTTTCAGAGGCTGAATTCTTATTCATAAGTGACAAATGGGTCTTCAGTAATGCTCTTCAGGGTAAGGTACTTCCTATTGGTTTTTTCTTGTAGTTTTCAAGATTTTATTATGGTCAAGGGCAGAAATTACCAGTTTAATGTAAGTCAAGTTTTCTTTGATGCAGATCAAAATAATTCTACTAAAGCAAAGCATAGTCAGCAAAGGAAGAAAAATAGACCCTTAGGAATGTCGAACCCACTTCTAATTGAGTTTAATACTTCTGGAGAATGAGGTTCTGGATACATTTAGATATATACTTAAGGAGATGGATACTACACATTACTTCTGTGGTCATCACTATTTTCAAACCCAGAATAGCTGGCATTCCTTAAAGAAAGAAACAAACATGATTAAATACACAGTTTAACTTGGATTAATATAGCATCAAATTATGAAAGTGTGTATATGCACACACACACACACACACACACACACACACACACACACACACACACATCTCTGGCACATAAAGTTATTGGTGACTATTAAAGCATATTTAGAATTGTCCAACATGCAAAGTTAAAAAAAATGGGTTTTTTTGTTTGTTTGGTTTGTTTTTATTTATTTATTTATTGTGACACCCTAGACCCTATGTTGGCTTTTTGTCATCTGGCATTATTACAAATGTGTGTTTCTTACTTCCATTAATTTACCTTTAGTAATTTCAAGATTATCTCAAAACTACTTATAAATCAAGTATACACACAACTGCAACACCTCATTAGGCTCTTCTGATGGTGGGATATTTGCTCATTTTCATGGCAGTGGAGCTTCCATTATTTGCTGATTGTGCTGTTATAAAGCACCAGCACTGAGTGAGCAGAGAAGCGTATTCTTCACACAAGAGTCATTTGACTCCGATTTAAAACATTTTCATTCTGGCTTTACCTACCTGTTTCAATGAGTTTCACTAGTTTAAGCTGTTGATTGTACTGTGAAAATTGTGTTCTTCCAATTATTAACTGTTTAATATGTTGGATGTTAAGTTTAAATATGTTGGATGTTAAGATGTACATATATATATATATATATATATATATATATATATATATATATATATATATATGCATACATATTTCCTTCTTTAATTGTAAGCATTTCACTTGGACTTGTGATTTTGCTATTTAAACTATTTAAAAAAGTTACATTCTCCATCAAACCCTGACTTATAAAGTATGAAGATACAGTTCATATATGCTCTGCAGTTACTGGAAAATCAAAATCAAAACAGATCTGAAGAAGCAGATGAAAGAGAAAATAATCAAATATAAGCAAACAGATATGTGACACCCCTAGATGAGTATCTAACCACAGGTGGAGATCCACTACTGTAGAGAAAAATGAAGGGTAGCATTTGCTTCAAGTTTATCAGGAACTAAAGGAAGGAGGCAAAGGAATGTATAGAGAATATTGCTTCCTCCATTTCAAAGAAAGCATGTTGGGAAGTCTGTGGCAAGCATAAGTTCAAGAAGGTTATTGGAACTAGACACTGTGATGCCAGACAGATGGATTATTTAGTGTGAAAACTGTTTATTCCGTAGGTATGTTTATTGTCCCATTTGGATCTGAGAGGAGAGTGATGAATGAGAGATAGCAGAACACCCTAATTGTCTCTTGAAAAAAGGCAGAAGCCCTGGAATTCATTACACCTCATTGTGTGAGAGGTCTCTTGTGACAGCCACACAGATGAAAGTGCTCCATAGATAACGGGTCTTTGTTTCAAATGACAGATTTATTTTTTCTAGAAGTAGAAGCCAATACTTGAAGCCTATTTTTTCTTCCCCACCTTATCCGTTTGGTGAAGTAACCAGATTAAGCCTCCTGGAAAACAAGATAATAACAATCAATTCATTTTCACCCTTCAGTCAGCCTGGAACCTTACATAGAAATGTAATGCAGTGGGTTTGCAATTTCCTTTACAGAATTGCATGCCTGTTCTTACAGATCGTATGAATGAACTTCAGTATAATAATGTAGGACCTGTCAATATTTGACTCAGATCCTTTGGCAGAAAGGTCTCTCCATCATCCATCAGATATCATTTCAGAATTTGTCTATCCATCGATTTGATACAAGAATCCACTTGTCTCAGTGTTTTAAGATGCGAAAGCATTGGAATCCCTTTTCTATGACTGCTAGGAGGTGTGACGGTAGTGTTTGGATTAAAAAAATGCTCCTAAAGGCTACTAAATAGGTAATTTATTGTATGTCCCCATTATAATCCTTTTTTCCATTCACCACTCAACTTATTTTTCTGCACTGACCCTAATTTCACAAATGTAGAGGCCAAGGTAACCTGCCATGGGCCACTAGGTCCCTGACCTGGCTCTGTATTTTCCAATTTCTAAGGCAGTGCTGACTTTGTCCTTGTACGCTGAAAGCTCTCTCATCTTGTTCATTTTCTCAAACAAGCAGTATCCTTACAAAAATCGATCCAGATTTAGTTTCCTTTCTGTAAAGATGAGGACTACCTTCATGGAATTTCAAATCAATCCTCACCGAGTCTGAGGCTAACATACAGCTTTTGATTTCACCACTGGACATCTCGTTTGCACTGGCGCATGCTTTAAAACAACCTTTCTGACACCTTCTTTATTCAAGTATAACACAGGAGGCATATGAATCTATAAATTGATTTAAATCTCTTGAGAAGAGTAGGTGCTATTTGTACTGTATATTAAAATAGTGAGGTATTGCTATTTACCATAATATTCTACTGCAATACTCCAAGGAGGGCATATCTCATGTAGCATCTGCAGAAGCATTAAACATGAATTGGAATACAGATTTGTTTGTGTCAATGGACTTGATTTATTGGGCTTTTTGAACTCGTGCAGGTGGTTTCTGGGTAATGAGCCCTTAGTTTTGGGAAACACTGTCTGTGTCCATAAGAAAAACTAATGTTACCAGTAATAATGCAGTGAAGACAATTCATGGTCACTGTGGAGAAGAAGCTTAAATGAAAACCATCTGTTCTCGTTACAGCCACCCTTGGATCCTATGCCTCTATTTGTGTTTTCCTGGGTACCATTTTAGAAAGTAACTTGTTAATATACTCCTTGGAGGATACTCCTTACCCCAAGTACCACACGATTGCAAACTATGCTATTTGATGTCTTCCCAGCTGTGCTTATGAGGTCCTCCTTGGTGTGGCAGTCCCAGCATCCCTGTTAATGGTCATCAATAGATATATCTGCTGCCTTATTCACTACCCTACCGATTACCATCTTAACTTGCTCAGCTATGGAATATAATAAAGCATTCCACTGAAAAATAAACAAAGAAACAACAATGTGTTCTCTACAAAAGATAATTTTTTTGGTCATAGTTTTGAACGTGCACAGTTCCATATACCACTACCTTCACTTGGGGAATGTCCTTTTTCATTTGCTTGTTTCAGGGTATATGTGTGCTGGTAAGGTGTTTCTGGATAGGCATCTCATTTGTCTCTCATTAAAAGGATTAGGTTAATTATGACTTGCTTTTTTCATCTTTAGTACCCAGGTCAGTGTGGACCTTTAGAGAGAAAGACGTGGCAGACATGTGAGTAGTATGAAGCAGCCTGGTTCCATGCTACTAAAATTCTATAATGGAAAAAATGTTCAAGAAATCTGTGCACAAGACTAGATTTCCAAAATACTTTTCAGGGCAAATCTTGTAATACTGCCATTAGAAACTATGTATTGTGCTTTGTATATTGGCATTGAAGAAACATGTTGTGCATCCAAAAACATAAAGGAGTTTATTTGGAAATCATAACAATGATTTTGTGTTTCTTGACTTAATTGAGGGGAGGAGTATAACTCTCATCAGTATGTAAGGCATGGGCTTGCACCAAACAGCTCAAGTCAGAACAGAATACTACCTGTAATCTGCGATGGTATCTGCAGTAGTTCAGTACAGTTTACTGGACTGCCCTGCAGTTTTTCTACATAGAATAGTATGGAAGTTGTCATATTATGCACTGGTCAGTTGGTCTAGTAAACTAGAGTCGATTGGACAACATTAATAGGACTCTGAGAAGTGGCCATGTAGAATATATACAAGGTATTATCAAGATGTGGGATTCTGGGTATAATTACTACACTAGTATGCATTGTGTATTTCATGTGCAAATAACACATCATGCTTTATTGTGTGGACTGGCTGGTTTTGTGTCAACTTGACACACGCAGAAGTTTTCACAGAGAAAGGAGCATCAGTTGAACAAATGCCTCCATGAGATCCAGCTGTAAGGCATTTTCTCAATTAGTGATCAAAGGGGGAGGGCCCAGCACATTGTGGGTGGTACCATCCCTGGGCTGGTAAACCTGGGTTCTATACTAAAGCAGGCTGAGCAAGCCAGGGGAAGCAAGCCAGTAAGTAACATCCTTCCATGGCCTCTTCATCAACTCCTGCTTCCTGACCTGCTTGAGTTCCAGTCCCGACTTCCTCTGGTGAAGAACAGCAATGTGGAAGTGTAAGCTGAATAAACCCTTTCCTCCCCAACTTGCTTCTTGGTCATCATGTTTTGTGCAGGAATAGAAACCCTGACTAAGACATTGTGCAACGTGGAATAAATATTTTGTGACAAACATATAACTAGACATATTATTCTGAATCATAGGAGATTGCATATTAATTAACTAAACCCAATATTTTCTCTCAGTTATTAGACACTATAGTGACACCAGGATTTTAGAATTTTTTGGAAATTCAAACAATTAGTGGCTACAGTGTGAAGGGTTTTTTTTTTCTATTCTTTTTTTCTAATTTTATTGGATATTCTCTGTATTTGTATCTCAAATGTTATACCCTTCCCCCCTCTGACTCCCCTCCCTCTTCCCCCTTAACTTGCTTCCATGAAGGTGCTCACTCTTCCTATCACCCTCTCCACCTCAGTGCCTTGTCTGTTGATGGTGTTGTTCTTCCCATGAAGGTACAAACCCTTCAGCTCTTTTAGCCCTTTCTCTAGCTCTTTCGTTGGGGTCCCCATGTTCAGAGTGATGTTAAGCTGCAAGGGTTTTTTTTCTCTTCTTAAACATACCTTTGCTTACAGAGGTTGGTACAGTAAGTTTATTTATCTAATCTCATAAAAAATACACTAAAGTATTTTGCTTATATGTGCAAAGGAAATTCTAATTTATAAAGAAGGCATTGAAGAACATACCACAAATGTATGAATTGGTGTGTTTTGTATTTCAAACTTTGTGGGGATGATCTGCAATACTTTATTGGTGACTTGTGAGAATAAACCTGTATTAAGCAAACAATCATTCTATCATGTTTGCTTATATTCCATTTTCTAAGCTTTTTAGTTGCTTGCAAGAGTCTTGGAAGAGAGAGTGTTGATGTTCTTGATGAAACAATTCATTGACACTATTGTTCATTAAATATCTCTGTTACAAATGGTATTCAAACCAGAGAATACACAAGTTAAAATTTTCTTAGTATCAGGCTGACAAGAAATACAGATAAATTATTGCCTCTATAAGCTGTGCACAGTGGTCAACGATAGAGAAAAAATAATTAAGTCCCTCAGTGCTTTTTATAGCTTTTCTATCAACAATTGTTAGAGAGTGAATGATGGAGACAAAGTACTGACCTGAATGCTTCAGAAGTTTCCCTCAGTTTTAATGAGTCTCACTAATAAGCTTGTTTGTAGGCCTGATACTTAAAGTTGCTCTAACCAAACTATCCTCCTTAGCATTCAGGCATAGTGGTATAAACAAAAGTTGAGAAATGTATTTCTCTCCTGGAACAACAGATATAGCCTTAATATTTTTCCATAACTGTCTTCACTTTCTTTTAAGTAAAAATTAGCATGGAACAATTATTCATGAGTGTTCTTGAGTCCTGGTAACAAAAACAATGTACAGCTAATGATGCACAGCACCGAAATTTATTGCTCATCAACTACATGACCTACAACAGCCTCAGTCCTCGAGTCAGATGCTTTGCCCTGCCTGACTTTCAGCACATGAAGGTATTTCTTAAATCTCAGATGAGGGAAAGAGAGGTACTCTGTTCTTTTCTCATTGGCTGTTCTCCACATGTATCTTTGTAAGCATTCTTAATCTTCTCTCTTCTGCATACCTTCACCAGCCTGTCCAACATTACATTGCAGAAACCATCTTCTGAATCTTAAGGTTCAGTCAGGCTTCCTCTATTGCAAAGCCATCAAGATCATCCTCAGAATACCCTTACCAACCCCTTTCTTCTTGGCTTTCTTTCTTACTCCTTTATCACGATGTTCCTCTACTCCACTTTTGCTTGCATTCTTACCCTCTCCTGTCAAAAATCCTGGGGTCTCTTTGTAACATCACAGTTATTGATTTATCATCTCCAGTTGAGAGTCTTGAGCAGCACCTGGAGAATTCTTTGTTCATAATCAACTACTATATTTGGAATGTCTAATATCTATTGCAATGTGACTAAAAGATGAACTAGGGAAAGCCATGTTTACCATCTCAATCTAATTTATACCAAACTGGTCAGAAATTCACCAGTGTTCTAGGCATAAAAAAATTTCCATGTTCTTTCTAATTTATGCCTTGCTTTCTTTCTCAATTTCAGTCATTTTATGGGATTGTGCTCTGACATGTCAATCCATCTCTTTGCCTTCTTTATAACCATAGCCAATATATTGCCTTAGATCCTGAACAGCTAACTAGGTAGCTGTAACACCCTCCTCATTCTTCTTGCAAACACTTGTCTTATCCTTTCTTCCAATTAGCTGGTATTTCGCTGATAATATAATCTCACTTTGGCATGCTTTTTTTGCATTGCATTTGCTAAAAATATTTTAAAGCCTCCCATTTCTTCCAACTCATTTTATGTTGCTTTATTAAGTTTTAGGAGCCTCTTTAACTTCCTCTGCTCTATATCCTGTTTTTTCTTTAACTCTTCTGATTATGTCCAGAATATAATATTAGTTTACAACTCAGCATTGTATATTTGAATGCACATATGTACCCACAAGCTCCTGTGAACACATGTGTGTGCATGCACACACACAATAATCTGTGGACACATAACTGAGACAATTTTTCTGAAATATTATTTATACTAAAAATGAAACTGCTTTAATATTTTACATTATTATATGATATTTTCTCCATAGTATGCTATCTAGGAGAGTTGAATTTGTCTTCTAGTCTGATTAATAGTTTGATGCTACCCAATTACATCATCACTGTTTCTTTAACAATTTATCCCATTAGAAATACAGATATTTGGCATATATATAAAATCCCTCCTCAGTAAGAGGACTTCCTTTAATTCTTAATGTTTTCTGAGGAAATTTACTACATTGTTTCCCACAGATGGCCATTATTTTTTCCAAATTTAAGTTGTTTGCTTATAGCAAAGATCTCTTCTATCTTGTTGTAAACCCACTAGAATTGTATTTTCTCTGTAGCATTTTAAATGGTCAAGATAAAATGTAGTAACATATTGGTAACTGTTAGAATAATGTAACTGCCAGTTTCTGGTGTCTGTATATAAACCTTAGTTCTGCTATTTTCAAGTGCAGTATCTTTTTAAGTCATTAATGTCTCATATTTGTTACACAAAAATTTAGAAGCATAATCAGAGGGTCCCAAAGGGTTGAAATAAAGACTGTGCATACTGCTGGCATGTAGTTGATGCACTTGATACCAATGACAGATTAACTGTGTGCCTAATCCATTATCCTGTCAAAACCTTCCTTGTTTTATATTTATTTGTTCCATTCTCTTATACTTTTTCTCTAATCTTCCTTATTGCAGTCTCTGACTTTCTCACTGATCTAATAGATGCATTATAATTAATACATGCAAAGTATAATGGAAAATTTAGTAGAAAAATATGCATACCTCAACTTCCTGCCTCTGTTATAGCACTATTCACATAAATAATGACCTAGAATGTAGAAAGACATAAGGCGAACCTCCAAATCTCATTTATTTTATAGGAGCCATTCATTATAAGATTTTCTGTCATAAACTCTGAAAGCTCAGTTTACCAAACTACAACATTTTCAAAGGTTTATATTTAAAACTAAAACGCTCCTGAAATAATGATAGAAATATTTTTAACCAACTTTTCTTATTTTAGTTGTGGGGAGTTGGCCTTTAGCATAAAGTTTTCTGAATAATTAAAATGTGCCATTCTCTTTTTAATTTGTCTAGGGAAGGTTTTGTATTTTAAGATAAACTGGGACACTAAGTTTTAGAGGCACATATTGCATCAGATTTTAGGACTAAATTTAAATTCATTTTCAACATTCTGCACTGTGATATATGCAGATTAAAAGGAAAGTGACACACATAAAATCATATCTGTTAAGCATTTCAAACTTAAGAAAATAGCTTTTCACTCACCAGCTCTAAGATGGTGCTCACTGGCAGAAATTTTCCAGCTAGTATTAGCGAAATGTCAGAGGCTGATGGGACTGAAGTCATAGAGAAAGATTGTGGTTGGGGTGACTATCAGCATACCGTTTCTCTGCTAATACCACTTACTTCTTCTCTGACATTTGCATACAAAACAGGTTTTGGTATTGTTCCATTTGGTTTTTATTATGTGTTCTAAGTAGAGATCTTGTGGAATGATGGCAGATTTCAGACTCTCTGTTTGACCTTGCCTGTTGTCCCTGTTGAGTTAATGTTCTCCCATTTCAGAATGTTCTTTGTATAATAACCTTTCTTATAGCAAGAAGTCAGCATTGATATGAACATGTTACTATAGATACACTGTAGATGTTACATAATAAATGTACATCTCATTATTCACTGTTGACTAATATAAATAACATATGTAGCATGTCCTATGGAATCATTTTAAAGTACATAATATTTGTTCGTCAAAACTTGTACCATTTTAGAGCACATAAGTGACTTAATGTTATACCATGTGAGATTTTTTTTCTGCTATTGATATTGGCATTTTGAAAGGCATTGCTCCATATGTGCTACTTCCTACCTTCCCAATGATTACAATTTTTTTTGTGAGATAGAAACATTTAATTTGTCCCATCCTGATCATTGAAAAGAATTTTGTTTTAAAAATAGTTTTCATTTGATTCAATAGTCTAACCATGTTTCTAGAAACAATTATTTCTGATACACAAGTCTAACATGAGTTTCATATATAAAAGGAGTTAGAAATCATTATATGAGTCATGTGTGCTAAATAAAGGTCAACTATGAATGAAGATACGCTACATATTGTAAAATTATACATATTAATAAAGCTTTGACCTTCTTATTCTTTGATGATAGCAAGAATATGTAAAAATCATTGCACTATTACACAATATTAAAATTCAATACTAAAATTTAGCATCTTCTATAAATCCTAACTGTATTTATAAAAACTTATGTGAACATTTCCTGTATTTGTGTAAGCCTGTATGTACCTGTATGAATTTATAGGTACCACATATGTGTATATCATGAAGGCCAAAAAATGGTGTCAGCTATACTGAAACTGAAGTTACAGGTATTTGTGAGCCACTATGTGGGCGCTAGGATCTAAACTTAGGTCTTTTGCAGAGTAGTAAGTACCATCTCTCCATCTCTAAAGCTGGTTCTCAATAAATTAAAAACCAGAGTAATATTAAAAATAATATAAAACAATATATAATGTCTTTATCTCTATTGTTTCAAAAAGATTGGAACAGATAATACAGTTTTTAAATTTTCTTTTTTCCTTAATACATGATTTATTAATAATTTCATGATACTCTACATGAATCAACTATCATCTTAGGTTAATCTAACTCACAGCAGATAAGTCTAGGAATGTACTTTATATAAAAATTGGCTCAGATTTCTATATACTTAATGGGATCAAAGAAAATCCATCAGGAGATCTTGGATAATTGCTAATGTCTATAAACAGGTCTTACCCTGCATGGGCTAAGCCTTGCACTGAAAACTGTGCATTATCTATGACAGCGGGACTGAGATAACTTGTCTTATCTAAGAAAGGACCCAAACAGGAGTTGCCCTTGCCTCATTAACAAAACACACACACACACACACACACACACATACACATACACAACACACACACATTTCTGGAGAAGAAAGAGGAGAGGAAGAGAGAGGTAATATGTATGAGTTAGATTATATGCATGTATTTTTTCTAATGCATGCCTTTGTGGAGAGAGAGGGAAGGAGAAGAGTACCAGAGAGAGACAGATGACAGATATTCAGAGACAAACAGAAATACAGAGAAGTGAAGACAGACACAGAGTCAGAGACAGAGACAGACAGACAGAAAGAGAGAAAGAGAGAAAGATTGAGATTTTTAGCTCTGGAAATTGAGCCCAGGGCCTCAGGCATTCTTTCTTAGATCTACATCACCAGCCCAATAAATGCAGAACAAATTTCTGCACTGCTGTAGATCAACTCTAACACTGGGTCTGGAAAGTTAGCTCTCAGTTGTTATATGCATGTTAAAAATTTCCATATGTATAAAACATATACATACTAAAGTATGAGTATACAAACATACATGTATATGTGTGTGTATTCTCTTCTTAACCAGAATTTCAGAGAAATAAAGTTTAAAACAATGGACTGTGTTTTCATAATCTACCAACATTTGTACTCTATTATAAACTTATTTTCTTCACCTGTTGTTCTTAAATGGAAGGTTCCTAAATTTAAACCTTTACAAATTATTCAAAAGTTAATGAAAAATGAATAAAGCAAATTCCCCAAAGACTGGATAATATAAAAATATGAGAGACATTTTTATGCTTCCTATAAATCAAGTCTCTTCCTTAGAGAATATTATTAAGCCCCTCCTGGTTATCTTTCATACTAGTCCTTGAAGGAGTTTCACGATATCTTGTATAATCTATATTTTCACTGAATGCCTCACAGAGTAAACAAAGAACATTAGAATGCATGGTTGAATGTAAGTGCTCTAAATTCATAGTTCATGGTACAAAACTACTTATGAAAACACTTCCAAACCATATTTATTTTGGGGGAACAAATTTCACTCAAGAGGCACATTAATAATTTACGCATATCTGTTAGCTTCATATTTTCAAAATTAATATTGATTATTTGAGCTAGTTTCACACTTTTGGTCTAGTTTGACATTTCTTCTTTATTCTGATGTGTGTGTGTGTGTGTGTGTGTGTGTGTGTGTGTGTGGTTTGTGTGTGCAACCTTGTGTATGAAGGACAGATGCTGAACAAGGGTGTTCTTCGGTAATCATTTCTCCACATTTTATTTTGAGATATGGTCTTTAATTTAACCTGGAACTCACTGGTTCAACTAGACTGGCTGTACAGCACATTGCAGAGAGGATGCTCCTTTCCCTACCCACAATGGGATCTCTGGTTTGTGTCATTACAAGTCTTTTCTGTGAGTTCTGGGGATTCAGTGTGGTTCCTTATATTTGCAAGGCTATCATTTTCCTGACAGATTATGCTCCTTAGCCTTCTTCCATTTTTTTTTTCTTTTTTAAAATTGACTATTCTCTGTATCTACATTTCAAATGTTATCCCCTTTCCCCTAATTCTCATACCCTTCCTTTGGCCTCCATTAAGGTGCTCCTTCTCCCAACCACCCTCTTCTACCTCAATGATATTCCCCTACACTGGGAAAATGAGCCTTCACTGGACCAAAGGCCTTTCCTCCCATTGATACCAGACAATGCCATCCTCTGCTATATATGCAACTGGAGCCATGGGTCTCTCCATGCATATTCATTGGTTGGTGTTTTAGTCCCTGAGAACTCTGGAGAGTTTGGTTGGTTGATCTTGTTTCTAATTTCTCTCTTCACCTTCAACAAGTTAGTACTTGAAATTCCATCATTAAATTTCTATTACTATCTTCTTATTGTTTATTTGTTTATGTTACAGGATTTTTGTTTTTATGCAATGTGCACATTATAATGTCTGTGTCTCTAGTTTATAGTTTCTTATGAATGGTTTCCTGCAACTCCTTAAAGATACACATTATACCTTAATTCTGGTAATGGTCAAGAACTAGTTTACCAATCCTTATAGGTTGGAAGTTATTCTAGTTACTAGTAAATATTTTGATCCGTTTTGACCTCATTTGCTCCTTATTCTCATCACTCTAATTTTATCAAAAGTACAAAACTCACATAAATATGCAGCGCCATCAGTGCTGTGTGCACCTCATAGGACACTCTATCAATGAGATAGAGTGTATCTTCTTTACTAGTGCATCTGCCCTTTCTTCTAACTAATGTTTCTTGCACTTTAGAAGTTAAGAAGCCACAGTAAAGCACATTGCAAGTTATGACATGGAATAGTCAAGTATGATGACAAGAAAGCTCCCTTTTCTTCTTTCATTAACAGTAATGATAACTGTTGGTAATTGCCTGTTCTCTATCCACAAATTGTTGATATGAGGAAGCCTATGGAACTGCAGAAACTTCTGTGACAGTTACAGTCCAGAGGTGCTTAACTTTTGTGCTACTATATATAAAACTCACAGTAAGAATTCAAGATAGTGGTGAATACAACCCCAAAGTCCCTCCTGAGGATGCTGTATGAAGTGATAAATTTAATTCTAAAAAATTTAACATGATTTGGAATACTCAAGTATGATTTTGCAAATTTATATGATTCTTGGAGGGAGCAGTGTTCTAAAAAAAAAATAACACTGATGAGTTTACGTGCTCTTGACATTTTCCTTAGTTGAATATACCTTTGTATATTCCCAGGTATTACATATTTTTTAGTTCTATCAGTGATGCCAGCTTTGCTTTCACTTTCAATTATGTTTCATTGCTTGTATTTTAAAATACTTTCAGAGGAAAATTCCTCACCAATGTTTAGGACAACTGGAGAAAAGCCAAAACGGTCTGTGATGGCTTACTAAATGTGTCATTGCCCAGGGCCCCAGTGCGTAGAGAATGCAAACAGAAAGAAAGAGTTGGCCTGTCCTTAGAGGTACAGCCTCCATAAGACAGTCAAGTTCCTGTCCCTTCATTATTGTAAGCAGTGTGCTGTGAGTTTTATGAGCAAGTGAAAGGTCGCTCTTTCCCATGCTGGGACTCCAAAAGTGGTTTTCAGGTTAATACAAAATATGTCAACTGTTTTGTTCTATGAGTAATGGTCTTCAGAAAGTAAATTACTGTGTGATTTCCCAAGGCTGGAATTATACAGAGGAGAAGTCATTGGCTACTCCACAGGGAAAATTAAAACTTTCATTAGGGAAGCTACCTTAGGGAAAAATATCATGTTTTCCCACCTTCACCTGGTGTGGAGTGAAAGTGACATTCATGTGTGAGTGGAGACTGAAGTCCAGTGCTCCAGCCTACTTAAAGGTCTCCCAGCAGCACACAATCATAATGTCTGTAAGGTGAACCTTACTCTATCAGTGGCAGCTATTTCAGAATTCTGTTTACATTTCTACTCTTTCATTTCTATTACAGTTGAGATATCATTCAGTTCTGAAAACAGAAACGTAAGTGAAGAATAAATTTTCCAGTCTCAGCTGGGCTCTCTACTTGAGTAAAAAGTCATTTTGAGAAAGCCAGTGCCTTTGCCTGTTCGGTTTGCTGATCTCTTTGGGTTTTGTCTCTCTTTAACGTGATCTGATCATCCCTCCTTTACTTTGTTCAGTGTAATTTTCCCTGAAATGATCACCTGCATTTGGCCTTTCGTTTCTCCTGCTGGAGGAACTAGATTCAGCCCTACTTAAATGTAGAGAAGTGTGGTGTCTCTTATGGTGGTCACTCACTCAAACATAGCAATAAGACTTTTGGAATAGAAACATGCCTGGTATTATGACAAAACTACCTTTGTGATTTAAATTAAAGTTAGATAAAACAAACCACTATAAATGTGATCTGTTGAAGAATGTGTATTGTTTTCATAGATATTTAAACTACTGAAATTGTGCATATGATTTATGGTGCACACTAAAGTATAACATAGTTTTTATCGTTTTCAAAGATTTGTTGCAACTGTGTAAAATACTACCTCAACAATTTTGTTCCAGGCTGCAAAGAATATTATTTGGCTTATGTGGGTTAAATAAGGCTTAATGAAATGTATTTTATTCTTTTTTTACTTTATTTTTTACAACAAGTGCTGGAAAATTAAAATTTGTACTGTGACATGAACTTTGCATTTTTATTGGAAAACTGACTTATCAGAATAGCAAGAGTAAAATTGCTCAGCACTAACTTAAAATATCCTACTGGGGATTGGTTACAGCACTCAGATAAGTCAAGAAGGGCTTAGAGGGAAGAATAGCATGTAGGGAAAGGGATTTGTCTGTTCTTGAAGATTGTAGGAAAGTGATTACTGTGGAATTTAGACTTAGCAGCTGGAATGTAAAGTACTGCAGGGCCCTGTCCAATGGGCAGCTTTTCGGGATTTTCCAGGGCCTTTGTGCACTGCAGAACGTGGATGGTGTGTTCTCCTCATCTGTTGGAAAAGAAACCAGACATTTCCGAAGGTTCAAAGGTTGTCTTAAAAGTAGTTCATGAAAAGTTGGTGTCAGCACTGTCTACCTGCTTCTTCCCCAGGATGTCCTCCATCCCATGTCAGAGCCATGGAAACAGGGACAATGATTACCTTTTAAAAAGAGCTGATTAGGCACCCAGCGGATGCTCATGCACTCTGAACTTTGCAAAACTCAGCACTCAAATAATAAATATCCCCGTTGACGGGAAGGAATTTCGGTCTGGTAAATAGGCTGAGATTTCATTAAGCTAAACGGTATTTAGTAAGTATCTAACTCATCGTAATGAAGAGGCAAGACTGAGTGCCTCCTTCTGAATTAAGTTATTAAGTATTCAGGGGAAACTCTAAGTAGTTTCCTCACTTTAGAGTCTAATTATTATTAATTGACTCCTTAATGGAGTTTATTGCTTATTATCCTTAAACAACTTCTTGTGATACAAGAATGAGTAATTTGATTCAGAGCCTTCAGTTTTCAGATTTGCACAGGATTTCTGAAGGAGATGATGTGCTAGTTTGAAAAGATTCCTTTAAGCACTCTTCATTGTGATGAACCTTCCTGACTCTTGAAAATGTCAAGAATTACTATGTAAGTTTACATGGTACTGAATCATTCTGTTATGACAGTCCTGATATAAACAAACAAAAAAACAAAAAAGAAGAGCTGCTTACAGCTAAACATCAGACTGAGCAAGAGGAACCCAATTATAAAGCTAGAGAAAGGATTGAAATAGCTGAAAGATTTGCACCCTCATGGTAACAACATCAGCAGCACCCAAAGCACTGAGTTTGAAAGGGTGAATGGAAGAGGGAGCCCCTTCATGGAAACAAGTTGAAGGGGAGGAAAGAGGGGAGTTTGGGGGGAAGGATACAACATTTGAAATGTAAATACAGAGAATATCCAATAAAAATAAAACTAAAAAAAAATCCCAAGAACTCTACTAATTTTATGAATTGTGTAAAACGGCCAAGATGATCGTATGTTCAAAATTGATGTTTCTGATGTTGATGTCAGCACCTTCTGTACTGAAGTGTAAATGTTGAAGGCTAAACAAAATGTTCTCTATTAAAAGGAAAAAACTTGGGCCAGGGAGATGAACCCAACACTTGGGATTAAGGCTAATACACTAAATTCAATCCCCTAAATATTTAAGGTGGAACAAAGAACCAACTCTGGAAGTTTAACTATGACCACATATATGACACCCTTGCTAAACACACAGAAACACACAGAGACCCCACACACACACAGATACACACACACTAAATAATAATAATAATAATAATAATAATAATAATAATAAACTTTAAATGCTTATGAAAACGTATTCTTTTAATGAAGGAAATGCCATCCAGAGACTGCCTCACCTGGGGATCCAGCCCATATATAGCCACTAAACTTAGAAAATATTGCTGATACCAAAAAGTGCATGCCTGATATAGTTGTATCCTGATAGGCTCTGCCAGAGTATGAAAAACAGAGAGCAGATGCTAGCAGCCAACCACTGAACTAAGACTGGGGTTATTAATGGAGGAGATAGTAAAAGAATTGAAGGAGCTGAAGAAGTTTGCAGCCCCATAAGAACAATACCTTTTTTAGCTTTCTACCCCATTGTAATAGGATTATTTGATTCTCTAGAGTCTTATTTCTTGAGTTTTTTGTATATATTGGATACTAGCCCTCTATCTGATGTAGGATTGGCAAAGATTTTTTCGTAATAAGTTCATTGCCATTTGGTCCTTTTGACAGTGACCTTTGCCTTACAGAAACTTTGCAATTCCATGAGGTGCATTTGTCAGTTCTTGATCATAGATTATAGAACATAAGCCATTGGTAATCTGTTCAGGAAATATTCCCTGTGCCTATGTGCTCTATGCTCTTCCCTACTTCCTGTTCTATGTGTTTCAATGTACCTGGTTTTATGTGAAGGTCTTTGATACACTTGGACTTGAGCTTTGCAAGGAGATATAAAAGGATCAATTTACACTCTTCTGTATGCTCACTGAAAGCTGAACCAGCACCATTTGTGGAAGAGGCTGTTTTATTTTTGTTTATTTATTTTGTTTTGTTTTGTTTTGTTTTTCATTGAATGTTTTTAGCTCCTTTGTCAAAGAACAAATGACCATAAGTGTGTGGGTTCATTAAAAAAAAAAATCAAATTAGTGAGTAGCACCTAAAGAAATGTTCAACATCCATAGTCATCAGGGAAATGCAAATCAAAACAATCCTGAGATTTCACCTCTTACCACTCAGAATGGCTAAGATCAAAAACTCAGGGGACAGCAGATGCTGATGTGGAGTGGAGAAAGAGAAACACTACTCTACTGTTGGTGGGACTGTAAACTGTTACAGCCACCCTGGAAATCAGTCTGGCAGTTCCTCAGAAAATTGGACATAGTACTACCTGAGGACCCAGCTATACCACTCTTGGGCATGTACCCAAAAGAAGCTCCAATATCTAACAAAGCCACATGCACAACCATATTCATAGCAGCCTAGTTTATAATAACCAGAAGCTGGAAAGAGCCCAGATGTCCTTTAATAGAGAACTGGATACAGAAATTGTGGCACATATACACAATGGAGTACTACTCAGCTAACAAAAACAATAACTTCATGAAATTCATAGGCAAATCGATGGAACTTGAAGTTATCATCTTGAGTGAAGTAACTCAGTCTCAAAAGAACACTCATGGTGTCTACTCACTGATACTTTTTGGATACTAGCCCAAAAAGCTTGGCATACCCAAGGAAGCATCTATAGAACTTATGAAGCTCAAAGGGAAGGCAGGCCAGAAAGTGGATGCCTCAATTATTCTGATCTTTCTTAGAAGGAAGAACAAAACAATCATGGGAAGAGATAAAGGGACAAATAGAGGAGCAAGGATTGGAGAATAGTTTATCCAAAACTGCTTCTCCTGGGGATACATCCCATATGCGTCCAATAAACCCAAGCATTATTGCTGATGCCAAGTAGTGCTTACTGGCGAGAACCTGGTATGGATGCCTCCTCAGAGGCTCTGCTAGAGGCATACATCAGGCATACATATACAAAGGAGGATGCTTGCAGCTAATCATCAGATTGAACAAGAGGACCCTGATGAAGGAGCTAGAGAAAGAACTGAAAGATCTGGAAGGCTCTGCAACCCCATGGGAAGAACAAAATTATCAATTATCCAAATCCACCACAGCTCCCTGGAACTAAAACATTGACTAATGAGTCTGCATGTAAAGACCCATGGCCTGAGGTACATATTCATTATAGGATAGCATTTTCTTATATTAATGGTAGGAGAGGCCTTTGATCCATTGAAGGCTCATTTTCCAAGTGTAGGGTAATGCCAATGTGCTGAGGTGGGAGAGGGTGGTTGGGGGAGGTAGCACTTTCATGGAGGCAATGGGACGGGGAGGGTGGGATTGTGGAAAAAGGATAACATCTGAAATGTAAATGCAAAGAATTTGCAATGAAAGTATTTTGAAAAAAAGAAAAGAAAAAGAAAAAGGAAAAGTGTATCAACCAACGAGAGCTTCCAGGCACTAAACCACTATCTAAAAAGTACACAGAAATGGATCCATGGCTCCAGCTGCACATGTAGCAGAGGATGGCCTTGTTAGGCATCAGTGGGAAGAGTTGCCCTTGGTCCTGGTAAGACTTGATGCCCCAGTGTGAGGGAATATCAGGGCAGGGAGGCAGGAGGGAGTGTGTGGGTGGGTGAACACCTTCACAGAAGCAAGGGTAGGCAATCAGATAGGGAATATTGAGGGGAAACTAGGAAAGAGGATAACATTTGAAATGTAAATTAAATATATCAAATAATAAAATAAAAGTAAACTTATTCTTTTAAATGCTTAGTTCCTACTCAGCTTTTCTCAGTCATTACTGTTTTTATTCTATTTTATAAAGCATTTTACTTTTTGTAAATACATTTGTACAAGCTTCATTTTAGCTGGGTGTTGGTAGCACACACCTTGTTCCAGATCCCAAAAGACAGAGACAGATATATCTCTTAATTTGAGGTAATCCTTGTCTACAGTGTGAGTTTTTGTTGGCCAGGGCAACACAGAGTAAATCTGATGTAAAAAAAAAAAAAATGAGGAAATAAAAAGGTTAATTCTAAATACACTGATAAGAGACATCTTACTTGAAAAATTGTCTCTATCACTATGCAATCATAAATGTATATTTAGAACAAATATGACATCATTTTACTTTTAAATCTGGGGCAATAGTTAGTAGACATGCATAGCACTGGATGCAATTTTTCCTGTATTCCAGGGAGATAAAAGCTAATCGAACATTTGTTAATAACTTGTACCTGAAGTCTCTTTTATAACTAATTATGACATAACCAAAACTGTAAACGTAGCAGGACATGTACATACAAACACAGAATGAACTCCAGGGCTGTAAAATAAGATCTGGACAGAACACTGCCAAGCATCACCAGGGCTTCAACATCCCAGTGCTTTGTCATTCAACAACCATGTCAACATCCATGGTCATTATACTCAGAACCCGACAGACTTATCACTTCCTTAGCAAGAAGAAGTGATACTTGTTTTCACATGCATAACTAACAATTTTCTAAGCATTCGTAATTTACTCACTAGTTGGACCTGGTAAAACACTATTCTGTGACAGAAATAGTTTTCTGTTCTAAAACAAGAGGAATAAATACTTCAGTAGGCACTTGATAGAGAACCTGGAACTAAGACATAATGTATCTTGGAATTAAACTGCATCTACGTTGAAACCTTGGAGATAGTGCATATATGAACAGTCCAAAAAAATAGCCTGCTCAATCAAAGCTTAAAAATACAAATACTTTACAGATTTTTTTTTGTAAGACTATCTGGCAAAAAGCAAAATATGTGTGGACATATTTTTTTCAGTTAAATTCTTTGAATTGTTCCTCCCAATCTAAGGAGAAGTATTTTTTTACTCTATTTATGTATTGTTTGGCAAATTTTTCATATTTATAATATAAAGCTTTATCAATCTCTTATCTTGAGATGAGCTCTTATATACAGAGAGCCAGGCCGTCAAATTTTAAGTTGTGCTGCCTTCAAGTCTTTGGGGCCACCCAAAAGGTTGAAATAGGAACCAGATATAAAAATTATTCTAGTAAAACTGAAGGCAGGAATTTGCTTTGGTGTTTTTGTTGTTGCTATTGTTGCTTTTGTGTTTTTGTTTCCTCTCTGCATAAAATTGGATGTGTTAAAACATCTCAGAAACAGAGATGTGATTATTTATATTTTGTGAATTCAGGTGAGTTATAGATTTACGAATATAGCCATTTGAACAGAACAATTTGATTAGTAGTATTTTTATTCATAATAACATGCAAAGATCTTACTATCCTAAGAGATGACTTACGAATTTTATATCAATGCCAATATTATCTTTAAAATAGTGGTTATTATTGTCACACCCTATGCTGCTTCACACAGTATATTTAACTACATTAGCAAATTCATGCAGTTCATCATGAATTTATTGCCCCAAAACATAAAACAAGAACAAACACAAATAAGCTTATGTTGTAAAGTGAATATGAACCATAGGCCATTCGGATTCCTAAATTGGTCTTTTAATCCAGCACTGAATATCTTGACAGCTTCAGGAATATAAAGAAACTATTAACAAGGAGATAAAGAACAAATTGGGTACTGTTCCTTCTGTTTCTATTTTGTGGATTAGTTTGAAGAGTATTGGTAATTGGTCTTATTTGAGGGTCTGATAGAATTCTGCAATAAATCCATCTGGTCTTGAACATTTTTGGTTGAGAGATTTTAATGACTGCTTCTATATCTTTAGGAGCTATGGGACTGTTTAGATGATTTATCTGATTCTAAATTAACTTTGGCACCAGGTGTCTGTTTAGAAAATTGTCCATTTGCTTTACATTTTCCAGTTTTGTTGAATATAGACTTTTGTAGTAGGATCTGATGCCTTTTTAAAAAAATTTCCTCAGTTTCTGTTATTCTGTCTCTCGGTTCATCTCTGATTTTGTTAATTTGGATATAGTCCCTCTACCCTCTGGTTAGTCTGGCTAAGGTTTCATCTATATTGTTGATTTTATTCAAAGAACCAGTTCCTTATTTTGTTGATTCATTGTATAGTTCTTTTGTTTCTACTTGGATGATTTCGGCCCTGAGTTTAATTATTTCCTTCCTTCTACTTCTCTTGGATATATTTGCTTCTTTTTATTCTAGAGCTTAAAGGTCTGCTGTCAAGCTATTGGTGTATGCTTGCTGGGATTTTGTAAACCCCACCCCTCAATTTCCTGGCAGTAGCCAGGTATGCTCTGCCCCAGTGACCTGACACTATAATAGGGGCTGCTTGCCCCCTCCTCTCTTTCTTGCCTCCTGGCTCCTCTCTCTCCTCCCTCTCTCTCTCTCTCTCTCTCTCTCTCTCTCTCTCTCTCTCTCTCTCTCTCTCTCTCTCTTTCTCTCTCTCTGCCTCTACTACCCTCTTAACTCTCCCATGACCTGAATAAACTCTATTCTGTACTATACCGTCATGTGGCTGGTCCCTCAGGGGGAAGGGATTCCCAACATGGAACCCCCTCAGAGGCATCTCCCTTGCCCCCAGGCCTTGCCACACCTCCATGGGCCATATGCCCCCCACTCTCTTTGTCCTTCCCTTAACATTGGTGCTGAAACCCAGGACATAATCATTTCAAAACATTGGTGCCCCATGACTTTTCCTTTCTGTAACTTTTCCTTTAGTTGGTGCCTCTCATCTTTTCCTTACAATGCTCTTTCCAGTTACTTTTTGGAGGCACTCAGAGCTATGAGGTTTTCTCTTAGATTTGCTTTCATTGTGTTTCATATGTTTTGGTATGTTGTGACTTCATTTTCATTAAATTATAGAAAGTGTTTAATTTTTTATTTATTGCTTCTTTCATCAAATTATCATTAAGTAGAGAATTTTTCAGTTTCCATATGCATGTTGACTTTCTGTTTTTGTTTTTGTTGTTATTTTGTTTTGTTTTCATTGAAAAATCTTAGACCACAGTGATCTGACAGAATACATGGGATGTCCTTCAACAGAAGAATGGATACAGAAAATGTGGCACATTTGCACAATGGAGTCCTGCTCAGCTGTTAAAACAATGACTTCATGAAATTCTTAGGCAAATGGATGGAAGTAGAAAATATCACCCGGAGTGAGGTAACATAATCACAAAAGGGGACACATGGTATCCACTCACCCATAAGTGGTTATTAGCTCAAAAGCTTGGAATACCCAAGATACAGTCCATAGACCACATGAAGCTCAAGAAGTTGGAAGACCAAAGACTGGATGCTTCACTCCTTCTTAGAAGGGGAAACAAAACATTCACAGGAGGAACTACAGAAACAAAGTGTGGAACAGAGACTGAAGGAAAGGTCTTCCAGATGTGACCCCACCCAAGGATTCATTCCATATATCTTCACCAAACCCAGACAATATTGTGCATGCCAATAAGTGCATGCTGACAGAAGCCTAAAATAGCTGTCTCCTGAGAGACTCTGTCGGATTCTGAGAAATAGTCAGATGCTTTCAACCAGCTATTGGACTGAAAATGGGGTCCCCAATGGCTGAGTTAGATAAAGGACTGAAGGAGCTGAAGGGATTTTCAACCCCATAGGAAGAACAATATTATCAACCAACAGTCTAAACTACCAACCAAAGAGTACACATGGCTCCAGACACATATGTAACAGAGGATGGCCTTATTGGCATCAAGGATAGAAGAGGCTCTTGGCCTTGTGAAGGCTCAATGCCCTAGTGTAAGGGAATGCTAGGGTGGGGAGACAGGATGGAGTGAGTGGGCATGTGGGGAACACTCTCATAGAGGCAGGGGGAGGGAAAGGGGATATGGGGATTACAGAGGGGAAACCAGGAAAGGGGATAACATTTGAAATGTAAGTAAAAAATAAATAAAGTCTGTTTCCCAGGGGAAACTTTCTTCTTCACTGTTTGTAAATAACACTTATTTCCCAACTGAGAGTCTCTCTCAGTATCTTATGATTGCAGGGCTAAGAATAATCTGGCTTCCTTATAGGAGTCTATCAGTAACAACAAGAGCTAAATATTTCAAAAATCAACTAATCAAACCACTATTACAAATGGAACAGAGAATTTCTAAAGAGAACACTGTTACAAAAAGCTGCTCTTCTGGCTTACAGGATTTTTTTTTTGTCTTTTTTTTTTTTTTTTTTTTTTTTTTGTTTTTACAGAATTAAAAACAGCTCAATAGTCTCTAAGATCGCCTAAGTTTGGAGGTTTCAAGAAGTCTCCTGTTGTAGATCCAAGGACCGAATTAAACAAACAAACAAAAAAATAAAAATAAAACATACTAACATAAAACAAAGAACACCACAGAAGTAATCCCATAGCACCTTAGTGATACAGTACTCACAGTATGGTATCTGAAGTAGATCGAATGGTGAATGGTTTAGGTGAAGCCAGAGCTTCTAGATTAGTTTTTATCACTTTCTCTAAACTCGGGCCTCCTAAGTGGAGTACACCTTCCCTCACAGGACAGTGCCTACTGCCATGGGTGACAAACTATCTGACATTATTCATCAAGTTATCATTTACAAATATTTTTGGCCTCCCGACTTCAGCTTTAGACATACCACGAGCAGTCTCTACAGGCAAAACCATTTTTAAAACAGTATCAATTATTGCTTTCCCCCAGCACCTTATAAGACTATTTTTACATTTCTGAATTGTATAATTATGTGATTTTTTTAATGATAGTCTTCCAGAAAAGACTTGAAGGATGTAGTTTCTGCTCATTGCTATTTTAGTAAGTAACAGGAAATGTTGACTTGAGAGGTCAATATTTATTACTAACATTTGGGTTTGAGACACTATTCATAATGCATTTTGTGGTGGTTTGAATAACAGTGGCTTCCATAAATCCATATGTTTTAATACTTGATTGCCAGTTGGTGAAATTGTTAGGGAAGGATTAGGAGGCACAGCCTTGTTGGAGGGAGCATGTCTTGGAAGTGTGGGGTTTAATTCATTAAAAGCCTCCTGCTTTGCCACTTCCATTCTCTTTGAATCCTGCTTGCCATTCAAGATGTGAACTTCCAGCAGTTTCTGCCACCTTACCTCTCTCTCTCATCATGGACTCTAAACCTCTGGAAGGTTAAGCCCAACTAAGTGCTTTTGTTTCTGTGTTGCCTTGGTCATGGTGCTGTATCACAGGAACAGAAAGCAAGGCATGTTTTCATGGAGTATGTCACTTGCACCGATTTACCAGCAAAATGGAAAATCAATCATTAAAATTTGTTCACGTGGAGATTTTGTCACACAGTATGTAGCATGTTCAGGGAGAACTACCTAACACTTGTGTGGAAGGTTCTAAAATGTGTATCTTTAAAGCCCTACCACAACTGCATAAGTATAACATAGGATAATTTTGACACAGAAAAAAAAGTTGCTTTTTGGGTTTTTTTTTTCAAAAGTGCAAGCTCCACGATATTTTACTTCGCAAAGTGTCAGGCAAACATTATAAAATGCCTTAGGAATAATTCCTTTTCCTTCCTTCTCAAAATTCTGTGCTTCTAGAAAAGAAAGTTTTGCTGAAGCAAATAGTAAAGTAAGCTAAATGCCTCATATGCATAAAAAGACTGTGTGGACCCAGGGTCATGTAGTATTTTAGTTTGGATTTCCAGTTACCTGAAGTGGATACATTTTTCATTAGAGAGGGCATCTATCCCTATTATGATTCTATTATTTTTGTAATCTAGGTTTCCTTATTTTGTTGATTGTGAAGGGATGTCAAACAGTTTCTGAACTTCCTTGAACTCTCAGGCATAGGCAGTGATCTCAACAATGTCAAACTTGTCCTGAGTTGGTATGGTAATCCTATTTGGCTCCTCTAGCTCTCCAAGAGCATTCTGTAGTGTTTCAGTCTACCAGCATGCAGCCTGAAAACCTGACAACACAATTTCCTTCTTTACCTTTGATATTCATGGGAAAGATTGGGGGTCTCAAACTAGCCTAAATTCCTTTATAAGGGTTATACTTTGTTCCTTTGTATTTTATTTTTTACATTTGACTTTCTGTATTCTATTTCAGCACCAGACCAATCAGTACCTGCTTTTATATTCAGTCTACTGTATTCATATAAAATATTCACTTGGATCCTGAAGATAAATGTTTCCTTCATCTTTATGACAATTTTTATCTTCTGCTAAGGATCATTAGATTTCTCTCTTTAATTGGGAAATGTTCATGCCCTAGTGGATCATAATGAGTGGATGAGTTATCTTAGTTAACTTTTCTGATTTGGGGAGGGGCATGGGGGGTGTATTATTTAATCATGTGAAAAGAAATGCACTACTTACTAGCTCTAATAATACATCAGTAAATTGGCTGAGCATCTGAGCTCTATCCCATTCATATAAGGCTGATACAACTGACAGTGACCAGTGTTGAGAGATTAAGTTTGTCTATACTGCTATAATCTGAATAGATAAGCAACTCACCACCTATATCAACAGTGAGAGTCATGTACTTATAACGTTTTACAGCAATCTTTTAGGTATTGCAGCTCTTTAGGTTGGCTTTGTGGCATTTCCCACAGATGCTTACACACAGAAACCTCTCTATATCCCACACAAATCACTCTTTTAAATGTCATAACCCTCCTCCTCATAAACATAAACATAAATATAGACAGTCAGGTTAACAGAAGTCCATGTGAACATAAAGCCTATACAGGTGGATTTCTGATAGATTATAATTAGTATTCAAAAAGCTCCATAAACAAAGTTAATGACATCAGTCTGCCCAGAATACTGTTTCTCTACTGCTGTTGTTCATGAGACAGCATTTACCAGAGACTGTTGGTATGAGATGCTCATCACTATAGCTAGGAAGATTGAAGTTATATGAGTAATATTTTTTTTAATTTCAGCACTTGAAATTTCATGAATAATCTCCAAACTATGTGACCCTCTTTTTAAAAAAAATGTTTCATAATTTGCCCTTTAGCTTTGCTTCTCTGTTGTGACAATTATACCTCTTTGAGGATATTTGAAAATCAAAAGAATAATTTCTCATGTCATAACTCAGAAAGTACCATGGATATCTAATTGGCAGGAGCCATGGATGCTACAATGTGCATGGTACAAAAACATTAGCTGGTTCTAAGATCACGTGCTCAGGACATGTGCCATAATTCTATGTTATAATAATATTTACATATTATTATGTATGTTATATTTAATATATAATATCTATATAATACAATAGTATAAAACATGTAATATCATAATGCTATAATATAATAATTATAACATAAAAATCCTCTATATTATTGTAGTGAATGTAATCAGACCGTAAGAGAGGGTGTGGGGGTTCTGTGCTCTTCTGTACTGCTGGCATGAAACAATGAAATGACATACTGGTTGTTTGTGGTCAACTTGACACAATCATCAATCTATCTGGAAAGACTGTCTTAACAGAAAATAATCCATAAGACTGGCCTACAGGAAAGTATGTAGGATATTGTAATGAGTAGTTGATGTGGGCTAGCTCACCTAGGCTCATGGTTCAGAATAGTATAACCAAGCACACTGAGCAGGCCATGGAGAACATTCTAGTAAACATCATCCCTATGGCTTCTGCTTCATTTCTTACCTCCAGATTCCTACCTTGAGTCATCTTAGTGACAGAGTGTTATTGGTACTCATAAGCTCAAATAAACCCTTTCCCTACCATCTTGCTTTTAGTTGTTGTGCTTAATTGCAGCAGTACACACTGTATGGAGGACAGGCATTACCAAAAGTAGGCTGTTGATGAGACACACCTGACCGTGTACTATATAGGAAAGATAGTGTAGGCTCTAAAACCTACTGAGTTTTTAGAGTTAGGTCTATTCTATGATAACTGGGAAAATGCAAATGTTTAGAACAATGTATATGATGGAGGCCTAACTTGTACAGTTTCAGGACAATTCTTTGAGTCATTTAAACACTTGCTCAGGGTCACTAGCATTTAGAATTAGGTATCTGTGATTCTGAATAGTTAGGGATGAAGAATTGACTGCAATTAAGAGGCCAGCATCATTGAGAAAAATCTTCTAGGAACTGTTCTCCCAGAGCCAGGACATTGAAAGTTGAGTAAGAAGGGACCAAGGTAGTGACTTGTGCTAGCAGGCATATTTGTTAGTATATAAAAGTTCCCCAAATGGCTTTGAAGACATGAAACAGTTAGAGATAGCGGGTGAGGTTTTTACTGCGAGATGCCTGGTGAAGGTGCAGCTCTAGAAGCAGTAGAAGCCCCATGAATAAAGGGATCATGGAGAGAAGTTAAGGATTGTCATCATGCAGCAGGGGTTGAAGATATTGCTTGAAGTGCACCTAGTTACAAAAAGAACTCCAGCATTTTGGAGACACTGATATTATGGAACTACCAAGGACACCATAAAACCAGAGAGAGTCTATGAAAGTCATTATGTGTTATAGCAAGCCTTTTGGAGCCCAGATGACCATGAGTCTTAGAAGCCTGCCACTGGACTGTACATTATTGGATGCTGAATTTTTTTTATTTGAATGTAATGATGTCCTAGATCTCCATCCCTTGGAATATAAACGTATGTAACTTATTTTTGCTCTTACAGGAGCCCACAGATGAGAGACTGAGAGTTTTAAAGAGACTTTAGAGTTTTAGAGACATTTTGGGAGTTTTAGGGAGACTAACACTTGAGAGACTTCGGAAATTTAAAGAGACTTTTGGATATTTTAAAGAGACTGAACTTTCAAATTACTAAGAGTTTCAAAGACCATGGAGCTTTTAAAGACTCAACTATTTTATATTATGTTGGTGTTAATGTGAGATCTTAATAACATACAAGAAAGACAGAATTATATGTTTTAATAGTTATGTGCTTGTATGTCAGGTTAACCAAGAGGTCACTTATCAGTGTTTTCTGTTTCATTTTGTTTTTTGAAGTTTTTTTTTAGTTCATTTTTTGTTGGTTTCTGTCAATTTGCTTCAAGCCTAGAATTACTGGGAGGAGGAAATCTTAATTGAGAAAATATAGCAGAATGAAAAAAAAAAAAAAAAGGAAAACTGAAGTGGAAGGGCCCAGCTCATTGTGGACAGTGTTGTATCTGGATTGATAGTCCTGGATTTTATATGAATGCTGCCTGAGAAAACCAAGGAGAGGGCATCTCTACCCCCATCCCCATGGCTTCTGTTTGAAGTCCTGCCTCTATATTCATATCTTGAGCTTTTACCTTGACTTGTTTTCATAATAAACTATGCATAGTACATGTAAGTTTTAATAATCCTTTTCTTTTTCACATTACATTTGTTCATAAAGAAGACAACTATGTTCAATATTTTTGAAAGCAAATATTAAAAAAAACTAAGCATTTTTAAGAAGTGCTTATTAACAGCTTTCAAACAACCATGAACGGTGCCTATTTTGTTGAAGCAACATCTTTCTCACAGACTCCCCACAGTTGCTATGCATGGAAATGTGATTTATTACCTGTTCGAATACAGACCATGCTAAACAAGACACCTTACATGCTCTACACAGATGCTGCTGCTAAGGTAACACAGATAGCAGCTGCCTCCCAAACAGTTTGTGATGAAAGATGTATCATGGACTCATGCATTTTCACATCAATCTATGGTAGTTTGAGTAAAGCAAGGGCACAAAACATTTGGATCACGTGTGTTATAGAATGTGCCGGAGCTTAATAAGCTGCCTCTGGGCAGTTCATCATTTCTCTGGATATTTTCCAGTCTCACAGTCCCTTAGTATTATCTGTCAGTTTCAATGATCTCATCAACCACAGCTGTGTAGTTGTTTTATATGATAGGTTTTATCTTGGTTTCAACATATGTAAACATATCACATTCTTTCTAGAAACTTTGATGTAGATGTTATAATTATTGTACAAAGGAAAGAGATGATGATTAGAAAAACTTAGTTTCTGCACTATTGCCCTAGTTACATTTCTAATGCTAAGACAAAGCAACATGGCCAAGGGAGCTTATAAAAGGAATCATTTACCTTGGTATTCATGGTACTAGATGGCTAGAAGCCACTTCTATCACTGCAGCAGGCAAGCAAGCATGGAAGTAGGGCAATATCTGATTACTTAGATCTGAACCATAAGTACAAAGGAGGGGAAGGAAAGTTGCGTTGTCAGAGAGTTTGTTGGTTTTTATCTCTCAGACTGATAACAGCTGCTTTTTAAAAATTTATGTGACATTACAAAATATTTATGATCTTTGTAACTTTGCAAACAGGCTTGGAAAGCCCTTTACCATCCAGTCATTCCAGAGGTCCTGTGATGTTCAGTGTCTTACTTACAATCTGTTGCTATGATAAAAAAAATTAACAAAAGTAGTGTAGGAGGAGAATGAATTTATTTTTATCACAATAAAAGTTACAGAACAACATAGTATAGAAGTCAATACAGGAGGAAATTAATATAGTTGGTAACTCCCCAGTCCACTTTTAGATGCAGAAATATAGAGATGTGTGTAAGTTTACTATTAGACAACTTATAGACAACTGGATTTCTGCACTCATATGTATGTATACAGTACCTTTAGGGAACAGTGCTATCCAAAGAGAGCTGTCTTTACCCAAATTGATTAAATGTCTATAGAATAATGCACTGAAGACCATTTTCTAAGTGGGACTCTTCCCATGAGGTTATAGGTTATGTCAAGGTGGTATAGTTTTTGGTCACAGGTGGTTGTATGAGCTACCGAAAAGTCTCTTACAAGATACTTCAAATGAGCTGAACTGACCTTATACCTATGATTCAAAGGAAGAACACTGGAACAGGTCTTTGGATCTCGAAAGAAGGCCTGGTGCCTATTTTTCTGTGTATTTAGATATTGTGGATGCTGGGATATGACAGTTGTGTTTGTTTCACTTATTGATTATGCCTTGAATCTGAGATTTGAGAAACTAAGATGGTTTTCGGTTAATCTGGTACCTAGACTCATGAATTGGGTTTTGTTGCAGTCTATGAGTTCTAAGCTAGAAATGTGAGCTGCTGCAATAATCTTAGCCAGTGGACTAATCATAGTGAACTTAGACTCTAGAATCATGGGGAAGATATAGGCCCAGGGTCTAGAGGTATCATCTTAGAATCTTGTTCCATGGATGCTGTTATATTTCCCAGTACCATGGGTGCCATCCTGGAACCAGAGTTCACTAGAAAAAACTGATGCTAGTGTCCATATGAAATTAATGCCTGTCATTCTCTTTTCAGCATGCATACAGTTACCACTCTTCATCCTATGTTGCATAAGATGGATTGATGAAGAAAAGTAAAGCAGTGCTTTCTATCCATATTGCTTTTTTCTCATGCATGCTTCACTCAATTACTACAAACTCTTATTCGGGTACCCTCAACCTTTTGAAGGTACACTTATGTGTGTAAATTGGTGTTCTGGTAACTTCTAACATCATAAGATTGGTAGTTCCTTTTTCGTTTATTTGTCTTTAAAAAAGACAGCTTTGAAAACCTGAACATATAATTAAACCCCCGAGTAAACAAAGTTCTTATTTGGTCGAATCAAGTGTAATCACTGAGGACATTGTCTCATATTTAGAATAATTTATTAGATTGAAAACAAAATATGACATGCTTCATTTTAGACACTATTAAACATTTCAAAAAGTTTCAAAATTTTAAATTATTATTTACTCAGACATACTCAAATATACATAAGAATATTTGTATTTCTTTTGATTTTAAGAGAACCACAAGTTCAAATTATTATCCTTGCAAGCTTCCATTTCTGGAATAGTGACTTCATCATTATGGAAGGTGATTTATCTCCATGATTGTTTCTCTGTTTGTAGAATGGGAGGAATTCTGAATCTCTAATGGAGTAATGCAGAGAAAGAATTCATACAAGTTGGGATTACACAGGACAGAACCTAAAATGTAGTGTGTTCCTAATGAATGTTGGTGTATGTTACTAGCTTAAAAAAGGATTTGCAGAACCACTAAAGCAGTTAACAATTAAATAATTGAAAAAGACAAAGGTCTTTCTGTACATTTGCACTGGTGGTACATCAACACATGTACCATATACTACATGTACATGATCAGATGTGCGCACACACACACACACACACACACACACACACACACACACACACACACACAAAATAGATTGAGTGACTTAAAAAAGACCAATGTGACAAGTCTGGATATTCAAATAATTAGAAGCTGAGATCATATGTCACACCTCTGTCCAATCTCAAATGGTTCTAAACAACAGTATGAAGATTTGGACTTAAAGTCTATCCAAAGACATTGCCTCACAAAGCAAACATTTCAAAGTAACAGGTGAGAAAAATAAAGCAATTAGCCTCCCCAAACCTATTCCATCTATTCTGAACATGTGCTAAGAATACTGAGGTGTATGGGAGGTAGGAAGAAACTAAAATGTATAATATAAAAAGCTTGATTTTTTTTATCTATTCATATATCAAAGAGGGAACCAAAGAGATGGGCAACTAGGTAAGAGTGATCATTGTATTAGCACAGGATTTGAGTTATAGCTCCCAGCACCTGAATAAAAACAGGGCTGTAGCAATTCACAAGTGTAGCCTCTTTGATTTTAGGAGCAGCACTGAGGATATCTGTTTGCTAACCTAGGTCAAGGTTCAGAGAAAGGTCCTTTCCCAAAAGAGTAAAATAGACAATGATATAGAACACCTAATATTCTCCTCTGGTCTGTTTGCACTTGTGCACATGTGATGCATCCACACATATATGCAATATACTACATGTACACACACACACACACACACACACACACACACAGAGAGAGAGAGAGAGAGAGAGAGAGAGAGAGAGAGAGAGAGAGAGAGAGAGACTTAAAGAAAGGTAGATTGAGTTTCTTGAAAAAAAAAATACCCAATGCAGCAAGTCCAAATATTCAAATAATTATAAGCTGAGATCATCCATCAGCGATACCACTGAACTGTTGAAAACATTGATGTAAATGCTATGGAGTTGTTGAATCCAAAACCAACACACGAGAAAAGAGCTATATTAATAGAATAGGGTGCCAGGAAAAGAAACTAAGTGCTTCATTACACTGCCACATTTAAGTCTACACAGTAAACTGACACTGCTTAGCTAGTACATATAATATTCCTCAAAATAGGATTAATGGTAATCAATACATAAATGCATTTTTTTCAAATGAGGCATATAATCAAGTCAGGATCTTTTAGGTGTAATTTTAAGACTAAAATTAGCCCCTAGTAGAGACCTACCTTTGGATAATAGGACTGCTTTTGGTGCTCAAGCCAGTTGTTCTAGCAGCACTGCTACTTTGATTGCCAGAGAGGCAAGAGACTATGACAGTCTCTAAAACTACTTCAATATGTCTCCTCTCCATCATGTCTTTCTCCTCCCCATTGGCTTGTGAACAATGCTGTAGTAATTTTAGGGCTAAGAACTCCCACTGGTCCAGTTTAGCTGTATCCAAAGTTGAAAGATTGGGAAATATAACCTTGGATATATAACCTTGGATAAGCAAGGCCAATTTTGAGTGTCCCTGTCACACTTCAGCTATTGCCAAAATTATCCAGAAGAGTAATATTTCCGCAGTATCATTACCTTGAGATACTGTGGAGCGTAAGATATTTAATAGCTTTCTGTGGTTGACTTTCACTGAAACCTTATGTGTAAATACCTTTTACTTCCTTTACAATGACAATGAAACTCGCAGAGTCATCTGTCCAATGTAGCCATATTTTCAAGGGGTTGAATCAGAACCATTGACTCATGCTTTTTCAATCTCTTTTTGGCATTAAGATAAAGATTTAAATGAAATCCAAAAATAATAATCATTTAGCAAAAAGTTAATTTTCTAAGATCATGTTCCTGATTATATAACTTGTGAAAGAAGAATCTACACATCTGATATGATTCAAATGTAAATAAAACATCAAGTTTGATGTCATTGCTTTCTTTCCTAACAATGTGAGAATCAGGAGATAGAATCTGGTGGTATGGTGGTTGGTAGATCACCCTATACAGTTTTTCTTTATTTAGTGACTCTGGGAAAAAATGGGAAAAGGTTTTATGACTTGAAGCTTCCATTTTCTCTAAAAGTAACCCAACTGATAATTGGAAGGATTAAAGGTGTCTGTCACTGCTTACTGCAGCGACTGTGGGTCAATCTATTCTTTGCTGAGAACTCCAGCTGCTTTCTCCAGTCCAAATACCATCTTACAGGCAATTGTTCACATTAAGATTGATTAGCAGTTATTTAAAGAAAACAACAAGAGAATCCTCCATACTTTGCTTATTTCAAGGGGGTCTCGTGTTTGATTTATGTGTATCACTTATGAGATTTTGAAAACTAAAATACAATGGATAGATTTAAAAAGAAAGAAAAAAATGAAGTCAAAATTTCTATGAGCAAAGTAGTAGACTTATTTACATTTCAAACTGAAATACATTGTAATGTTCTCTTTAATGTGGATGTGTTATATTCAAAGCTGAGCTATTACAATACAGAGACTTTGCCAAGATTCATGACAAAATCACTTTGTATTCAAGATCATACAGATGTCATCTTTAGAGGATACAGCTAAAGGACTGGCAACATAAATTTAAAGTAGGGTATTTATTCAGTCTAGACTCGTGCTGTCTTTCCTTCAGAATATTTGCTGAGGAATAAGATTGGCAAATATATCTCTGTCAACACCTGCTCTCAATTTCCAAGTTGACAGTTATTGCCTTCAGAAGTTAGGATTAAGTATTATTCGTAAACCTTACATCAAGCTAAAATCCACATTCTGTCACTACAAAATGGGTCTGATTTGAAAATATTTCAAACATATTTAACTAAGTACAATGGGGAATTCTTTGTTTTTTCTATATGTTATATAAATTAGACTATTTGAAAGTGAACATCTCTCAAGAAACACCCAGTGATTTTCATCTTCTTTGTTTGGTTAATTTTATCATTTTAATTGGATATTCTCTGTATTTACATTTTAAATGTTATCCCCTTTCCCCCTTCTCCCATTACTTTTTTACAAAATTGTCAATATTTTACATGTTATCAAATGTGGAAGAAGACAGGTATTTACCTCTGACTGTACTGTTTTAAGTAGTAATAAGCAGGGTAGTGTCACTGAGAATTGTTATGGATAAGAAAATTTCTCTAGAAATCAGATCAAAGACACCGTGGAAACAACACTAGAAATGAGGAGTAGCTATGAGAATGGGATCAGAGAAGATCTAAAACGACAAGCACTTGACTCTCAGGCGCAACAGCTGAGAAGTCTTATGTGAGTTGTAAAGATACCTGCCATTTTTGCATTGTGTAAAAGTGCCATTCATGGTCCTGGACATTCATGGACAAAAGCATATGTAGGAAAATGTCTCTGGTCATCATATTTGGTGGAGCTTGATTCTGCTGGAAACATCTGTGTACAAAGCATATGACCTTGGTACCCCTCAAAGACTAGTGACTACATGACTGCTGCAGACTACATGTGTACATGACCTCTGAAACCCCACACTGGATTGTCTCTAGTTTAAATCTGATGAAGCTGCTGTGCTATGTTAATGGTTGTGTGGTTTTGGTGTACTCTATCTCTGCCCATCCATTTTTCCAACGTCACCTTAAAGTTGTTTAACCTCATTTTATTCTCTTGATAATGTGATGGAATAAATTCATTCAAAATTATACTTAAACCGCTACTCAGGTATTTTCTCTTACAAATTTATTTCATGTTTTATAGGTTATCTATTTTTAATTGAAAAACATTATTTTTTAAAAAAAGATAAATGTACAGATTTTAAAAACAGTTTTGTATAAAAGTATATGAAAACATATTGTCAATACTTGATTTTTTTAAAGGTTTGATAGTATGCCTTAAAATCTTACTAGTTGCAACGAGCATAAAGTGCATGTAAAACAAAATGTAACCTGGAAATAGTCAAAGTTTTCTTGGTGTGCAAAGATTAAGTATAATGGTTTTTCTTTTTCTTTTTCTTTTCCTTCGTCCTTTGTTTTTCTTGAAGTTCATATAGCCTATGAGTTGTTTCTGGGGGTGATCAGAGCTTTCTGGGGTTAGTATCCAATTACAAGTGACTGCATATTATGTCTGTTCTTTTGTGACTGGGTTACGTCACTCAGGATGATATGATCTAGATGCATCCATTTTCTTTAGAATTTCATAAAGTCATTGTTTCTGATAACTGAGTAGTACTCCATTGTGTAAATATACCACATATTTTTGTATTCATTCATTTACTGAATGACATCTGGGTACTTCCCAGTTTCGGGCTATTATAAATAGGGCTGCTATGAACATTGAGGTGCATGTGTCTTTGTTGTATGTTGGAGCTTCTCTGGGGTAAATGCGCAGAAGTGGAATAACTGGGTCTTCAGGTAGTCCTATGTCCAATTTTCTGAGGAATTGCCAAACTGATATCCAGAGTGGTTGTTTCAGTTTACAACCAAACCAACAGTGGAGAAGTGTTCCTCTTTCTCCTCATGCTCACCAGCATCTGCTGTCATCTGAATTTTTTGTTTTAGCCATTCTGGGTGGTGTTAGGTGGAAACTCAGGGTTCTTTTGATTTACATTTCCCTGATGGCTAGTGATGACAAGCACTTCTTTAGATGATTCTCAGCCATTCGATATTCCTCAATTGAGAACTTTTTGTTTAGCTCTGTTCCCCACTTGTTAATAGGGTTTTTTGATTCTCTGGTGTCTACCTTCTTGAGTTCTTTGTATACCTTGGATATTAGACCTCTATCAGATGTGGGGTTGGTAAAGAACTTTTCCCAATTTGTTGACTGCCGTTTCTTTTCTTGACAGTTTCCTTAGCCTTACAGAAACTTTGCAATCTCATTAAGTCCCATTAGTCAATATTTGACCTTAGAGCACGAGCTGTTGGTGTTCTGTTCAGGAAATTTTCTCCTGTGCCTATGTGTTCTAAAGTTTTCCTTACATTATATTCTAAAAATTTCAGTGTACCTGGTTTAATGTGGAGATCTTTGATCCACTTGCACTTGAGCTTATTACAAGGAGATAATAAAGGGTCTATTTTCATTCTTCTGCATGCTGAGTGCCAGTTGGACCAATACCATTTGTTGAATAGGCTGTCATTTCTCCATTGAATGTTTACAGCTCCTTTGTCAAAAATCAAGTGACCATATATGTGAGGGCTCATTTCTGGATCTTCTATTCTATTCCATTGATCCATGTGACTATCTCTATTCCAGTACCATAAAGTTTTTAAAACAATTACCTGGTAATATACCTTGAGGTCAGGGATGGTGATTTCCACAGATGTTTTCTTGTTGTTGAGGATGCATTTTGCTATTCTAGGTCTTTTGTTATTTCAGATGAAATTGCACATTGCTCTTCCAACTCTATGAAGAATTGTGTTGGAATTTTGATAGGGATTGCATTGAATCTGTAGATTGCTTTTGGAAAGATGGCCATTTTTACAATGTTGATCCATCCAATCCATGAGTATGAGAAATATTTCCATTTTCTGAGATCTTCATCGATTTCCTTCTTCAGAGATTTGAAGTTTTTGTCATACGAGTCCTTCACTTGCTTAGTTAGAGTCACACCAAGGTATTTAATATTGTTTGAACTATTGTGAAGGGTATCTTTTCCCTAATTTCTTTCTCCACATGTTTGTCCTTTGAGTAGAGGAAGGCTACTGATTAGTTTGAGTTAATTTTATATCCAGCAACTTTGCTGAACTTGTTTATCAGCTGTAGTTCTCTGGTGGAATTTTTGGGATCACTTAAGTACACTATCATGTCATCTGCAAACAGTGATATTTTTCCTTCTTCTTTTCCAATTTGTAATTTTTTGATTTTCTTTTGCTATTTAATTGTTCTGGCCAGAACTTCCAGTATTATATTGAATAGGTAGGGGGAGAGTGGGCAGCCTTGTCCAATCCCTGATTTTAGTGGATTTGCTTCATGTTTCTCACCATTAAGTTTGGTGATGGCTACTGGTTTGCTGTGTATTGCTTTTGTTATGTTTAGGTATGGGCCTTGGATTCATGTTCTTTCCTAGACTTTTAGATGAAGTGGTGTTGAATTTTGTTAAATGCTTTCTCGGCATCTAGTGAGATGACCATGTCCTTTTTTTTTTTTTTTTTTTTTTTGAGTTTGTTTATATGGTGGATTAAGTGGTTGGATTTCTATATATTAAACCATCCCTGAATCCCATGGATGAAGCCTACTTGATCATGGTGAATGATCGTTTTGATGTGTTCTTGGATTCGGTTTCCAAGGATTTTGTTGAATATTTTTGCATCAATGATCATAAGTGAGATTGGTCTGAAGTTTTCTTTCCTTGTATGGTCTTTGTGTGGTTTAGAAACAAGGGTTATTGTGGCCTCGAAAAATGAGTTAGGTAGTATTCCATCTGACTCTGATTTGTGGAATAGTTTGGAGGGTATTGGTATTAAGCTCTCAATAAATGTCTAATAGAATTCTGCACTGAACCAATTTGGACCTGAGCTTTTTTTGGTTGAAAGGCTTTTGGTGACTGCTTCTATTTCTTTAGGTGTTATGGGATTATTTGGATGGTTTACCTGCTCCTGGTTTAACTTTAGTATCTAGTATTTGTCTAGAAATTCAACCGTTTCCACCATATTTTCCAGCTTTGTTGACTTTCATAGTAGGATCTGATGATTTCTTGAATTTCCTCAGTTTCAGTTGTTATGTCCCCACTTTCCTTTCAGATTTTGTTAATTTGGATACTCTCTCTTTGCCCTCTAGTTAGTTTGGCTAAGGGTTTATCAGTCTTGTTAATTTTTTCAAAGAACCAACTCTTCGTTTTGTTGATTCCTTGAATGGTTTTTTTTGTTTCTGTTTGGTAAATTTCTGCTCTGAATTTGATTATTTCTTGCTGTCTCCTCCTCTTGGGTGTATCTGCTTCCTTTTGTTCTAGAGCTTTCACCTGTGCTGTTAAGTTGCTTGTGTATGCTCTCTCCAGTTTCTTTTTGGAAGCACTCAGAGATATGAGTTTTTGTCTCAGTGCTGCTTTCATTGCATCCTATTGGTTTGGGTATGTTGTGTTTTCATTTTCATTGAATTTTAGAAAATCCTTAATTTCTTTTTTTTTCTTCTTTGACCATTCTATCATTTAATAGAGCATTGTCTAGTTTTTAATGTGTATATAAGATTTTTGTTGTCTTTGTTGTTATTAAAGACTAGCCTTGGACCATGGTGATCTGATAGGATGCATGGGGGTATTTCAATCTTCTTATATCTATTGAGGTTTATTTTGTGACCGAGTATATGGTCAGTTTTGGAGAAGGTGCTGTGAGGTGCTGAGAAGAAGGTGTGTTCTTTTGTTTTAGGATGAAATGTTCTGTAGATGTCTATTAATTCTAATTAGTTCATAATCACCTCTAGTTTCACTGTGTCTTTGTTCAGTTTCTGTTTCCATGACTTGTCCATTGATGAGAGTGGGGTGTTGAGGTCTCCCACTATTATTGTGTGGGGTGCAATGTATTTTTTGATCTTTAGTAGGGTTTCTTTTATGAATACGGGTACTCTTGTATTTGGTGCATATATGTTAAGGATTGAGAGGTCCTCCTGAAAAAATTTCCCTGTAATGAGTGAAAAGTGTCCTTCCTTATCTTTTTTGATAACTTATGATTGAAAATCTACTTTATTGGATATTGAAATGGCCACTCCCGCTTCATTCTTGGGGTCATATGCATAGAAGGTGTTTTCTCAACTTTTTACTCTTAGATAGTGTCTGTCTTTATCTCTGAGATGAATTTCCTGTATGCAGCAAAATGCTGGATTCTGTTTATGTATCCAGTCTGATAGCCTATATCTTTTTATGGGAGAATTGAGTCTATTTATGTTAAATGATTAAGTAATAGTGGTTTCTATTTCCTGCTACTTTTGCTTTTAGAGGTAGAATTGTGCCTGTGTGTCTTTCTTTTTTTGTTTTTCTTACTTAGGTATTTTCTTGTTTTTACTAGAATGTAGTTTCCCTCCTTGAATTGGGTTTTCCACCTATAATTCATTATAGTGCTGGGTTTGTGTTCAGATATTGTATAAATTTAGTTTGTCTTGGTATATGTTGGTCTCTCCATCTATGGTGATTGAGAGTTTTGCTAGGTAGAGCAGCTTGGGCTGACACTTGTGTTCTTTTAGGGTCTTCATGATGTCTTTCCAGGATCTTCTAACTTTCATAGTCTCTGTTTAGAAGTCAGGTGTGATTCTGATTGCTCTGCCTTTATATGTTACATGATCTTTTTGCATTACTGCTTTTAGTATTTTTAATTTGCTTTGAGCACTTGGTGTTTTGACTATTATGTGTCGGGAAGAATTTCTTTTCTGGTCCAACCTATTTGGAGTTCTGAAGGCTTCTTTTATGCTCATGGTCATCTCATTCTTAAGGGTAGGAAAGTTTTCTTCTACAGTTTTGTTGAAGATATTTACTGTGCCTCTTAGTTGATATTCTTGCCCCCACTTCTATTCCTATTATCCTTAGGTTTAGTCTTCTCATTGTGTGCTGGATCTCCTGGATATTTTAGGTTAGGAGCTCTTTGGCTTTTGCATCTTCTCTGACTGTTTTGTCTATGTTTTCCATGTTGACTTCAGCCCTGAGATTCTCTCTTCCATCTCTTGTAGTCTGTTGAAGACGCTTGCATCTGCGACTTATGATTTTTTTTTTAGGTTTTCTACCTCCAGGGCTGTCTATTTTAGTGTTTGTTTTTTATTGTTTCCATTTCCATTTTAAATTCCTTCAATTCCTTCATCTCTTTGTTTCTGTTTTTCTCTAGTTCTTTGATTTCTTTTAGTGTTTTTCTTGTTTCCTCTTTAAAAGCTTCTATTTCTTATTCCTTTTCCTCCTGTTCTTGTATAAGGATCTCTATCATCATCTTGAGGTATGATTTTGTGTCTGAGTCTTTTTTTTTTTTCTGGAGTGTTTGGCATTGTGCTGTTTGCTGTGGTGGGAGAGCTGGGTTCTGGTGTTGCCAGGTTGTCTTGGTTTCCATTGGGAAAGTATTTTGCTTTCCTCTTGCTATCTTGTTGTCAGTGATTGGTTCCTGTCTCTCCTGTGTACCTTGCCTTTGTCCCTGGATCTCTGGTGTTCCAGGTAGCCAATGGCCTGAGCATTTGGTCTGCCTGCACAGGCCCTCTCTGGGTGGAAACTGAGGAGTCTCTATGGCAGAGTTCTTGCTCCCCTGAACCAATCGCTTGGCCCAGACCTCTCTGTGCCCTGGCTTCTTGCAGCACAGTCTTACCTGGCCTGCATTCATGGATCTATTTTAGGTTTTCTACATTATTAAATCCAAAATCCCTGCTATGACCTGAAACATTTTGAAGACTGCTCTCCTTTCCTTGTTTTAATTTTAATCTTTCCTCTCACCCTTCTCTTCTCTTTCCTTCACACACAAACACAGAGAGAGAGAGAGACAGAGAGAGGGGGGAGGGAGGGAGGGAGGGAGAGGGAGAGGGAGAGGGGGGATAGGAAGAGAGAGAGAGAGAGAGAGAGAGAGAGAGAGAGAGAGAGAGAGAGAGAGAGAGAGAGAGAAACAGAGATTAATTCATTGATATGCTGGATACTCCTGCCCTTGCCTGGGACCCATTCACTATAAAGTGATTTTTCTCAAGATAGCCATATGCCTCAATCCAATGTCTTCTTCTGTTTTTGCTTCAAGTAAACCTCCCTGAAATGGCTTGCATGATTACTTTGTGGAGTTTTTCATCTCACTGGGTTCTGAAAGCTGCTGAAATTTTTAATGAATTAATACACCTCCAAAATGTCTACCTTAACGGGTAAAGATAGAGTCACATAAAGAAGTTTTCAGTGCTTCTGTGATTTTTGTTACCTCTCCAAACCCTTAGTCAGAGTTCTTTTTGACCCTCCAACAGACTCTTAAGAGATTGAGCTTAGAAATTTCATGAAAAGAAATCTAGCATCTGAAAGTCACATTTTTTATACTCACTCTTTTCTATAAAAAGACTGGTCTTCAAGCTTCCTGCCCAGGCATATCCATACCATGGCCTCCCATTCCTCACAAGATGTACTCCTTGCTCTCATTCCTGCTCTTTTGGGCTATTTTTTTTTTTAATTATATTTGCTCTTAACACAATTTAAACATGCACACAACTAACAATGACCATTTTCATCCTCCACACTTCTGGTCTCCTAACACCCTCTGCCACCTAACCTCATCCATACAAATCTCTCTCCCACTCACTCATATGAGTTCTGTTTTCTGGCTTATGGGGATTGACCAGAGTTGTGTGTATGGTTCTAGGATTTGGACTCTGGTCATATAGCATTGGGTACACAGATGGAGTCAATGGTTTTCCCTTACCCTCAGCTATCAACAACCAATAACTCAGCATTAAAAAAATATGCACACAAGCAATAAACACAATTATTTAGTTTTTAAGCACTGTACTTCATTAGGAAGTATAGTTGGTGAACATATCAGAATCTGGTTCTGGCCTTATCACTTAATAAAAATTGGTATTCTGAAAAAATGTTTTCCACATCTTACTATAACCTCTTAAACTAAATATTAGCAATAACAGGAGGCATTTGCAGGGGATGCTACCAGTTAAACCTCTTATGTGAAACTTGTGATCAGGAAAGTGATATATTATAAAGTGTCTTTAAAATTTAAGGAAGATATACTACTAACATTAATTCCCTGTGCCTTATATCGCCACATTGGACTAAATGTCACATTCATGTTAGCACACAAAGAATAAAAATAACCATGTTCATATATATTTATGTAAGTTTATTTATGTTATAACCTCTAGTTTCCCTTAGTGAATCAGTGATAATAATGAGCTCAACGAATGGGTTCTGATGTTGCCACAGTTTATATTCATGGTCATTACGTGTCAGCATCTTCTCTGAAGGTAACAGGAATCAAATGCTACTAATCTAAGTAGTATGCTTTTCAAACTAAGTATTCAAATGATTTCTAGTTTAATAATTGGTTCAAACAAATTGAGAAAATCCCACATTCCTCCTGGCAACATAGAGTTGTTTGAGGTACCAAAACAGTAACATACAAGTGATTTTACATGAAGTTAAAAATAGAGCTGCTGTTAACCATGACCCAGAAAGACCACATTTAAGTAGGAAAATGTAAGAGAGTTAACTGAAATGCTTTTGAAGTAAATCATGATAGACACTGCCATCAAAGATAAGTCTCTGGTTTAATACGTTCATACCAAAAGTGTTATACCATCTAACTTACATGTTTACAACTTAATAGTTTCATATGTGTTCTAATATTTCTTATAAGTTACTCTATCTACTTTTAACATTTTAGTAGTCACACATACTTTTACAATGATATAAAAGCAAGGGTGAAAACTTCTACTACCTATAAGACAGAAAAATTTTTTTCCCCACAAACTACAGCAAGCCCCCACAAAGTGGAATATGATGTAGCTCTTAAAATAACACAGCCATTTATACATGCCTGAACATATCATAAACTGTGTGGTCATAGAAATGATAGACAGGAATACTGAAGAATGGCTTTTGAAGGACGGTAGTGCATCCATGTAGGCATCTATGTATTATCAAACATTTTTACATGCCCATCTCAGTTACTTTACTTGAAGAGGGAGGGAGACTAAGATTTGAGTTTCTGTATCAAATGAACTCACACACAAACAATCTATCTTTGTGTTTCCCAGTTACTCTAACACATTTGTTTCCCTAGAACTCAATATTCAGTATGTTGATGATGCATTCGGGATTGAGTTTGAATGAAACAGTTGCAGAAAAGTAAAGGAGAACAGACATGTACCATGAGGAAATGGAGACGGTTGAAAGGGAAAGATGATGAAGATTTAAAAATATATCTGAACATATGTGAGAGAGATCGCTTAAAGCAAGGTTAATTAAGGTGTAAAAGAGACATGATGTAGTGTGACAGGGCTGAACAAGATTATCTGGAGGAAGAGGGAGCAGCCCTAAGGGAGTGTGGTTGGATCATGGAGTTAGTTGCCAGTGAGTGGTAGTGTTAACCTAAGACAGTTTGGATGATATTACAACTGGGTTAGTAGAAAGAGGGTAAAAATGAGAAGACGTTTGGACTAATATGTAGCCACATGGGCATCTCAGTGAACAAAGTACTTGCTGTTGTAAATCAGAGGACCTGAACTTGAATCATCGTGAGTCATGAAAAGTCAGGTTAAGTCACCCATGCCAGTAATCCCAGTGCCCCTATGGTAAAATGGAAGGCACATACAGGAGAATCCTCTGACACACTGCTTAGTGACAAATGATAAGGAAATACTGCATCAAAATTGGGTGTAAGCATGGATGGCAATAACTAACCTACACACACACACACACACACACACACACACACATACACACACACACACACATAATAAAGTAGTATTGACAAGTGTATGAGATAGAGTAATCACTATGAAAATAAGCACAGCGATTTAACAAGTCAGTGTTAAGAAAAGTCATATGTTACTATATGTACCTGTACATATTTAATATCAGTTCTTAAATTGATAGCATTTCTCAAACACAAATATAACCAGAATATTTTGCATGTATATATGAGAGTTGAGTCTTTCTTAAGTGCTATTGGTTTTCTAACCAATTTTAATTTAATTTTTTAAATTTTCTTTCTAAACAGAAAAACAAAACACACACACACACACACACACACACACACACACACACACACACAATAAAAGAAAGACAGAAAGAAAGAAAGAAGAAAGAAAGAAAGAAAGAAAGAAAGAAAGAAAGAAAAAAAGAAAAAGAAAGGAAGGAAGGAAGAAAGAAAGAAAGAAAGAAAGAAAGAAAGAAAGAAAGAGAAAGAAAGAAAGGAGGAGGAATGGGGAGGGAGGAAAGGAAGGGAGAAAAACACTCACTATTAAACTGAAATTCACATTAGGTGATAAATTCTGTACTCACAGGGCACTGGAGTTCACTAAGATGTCACTGGAGAGGTGTTGGAACCTGAGTCTGTTGCACAATTTTCTTCAAGACAGAAGTATTTCTTGGCCAGAAGATGAACATATAGACCTTATGGATGAATATCTCCAGTAGTAATGTGGTCAAGTCCTGTCTCAAACTCTCTGAAATAATGTATATAGAGGAGAACCTTAAATGTCTAAAGCATAATTTCTAAAAGGAGGCAAGAGTGAATCCTATTTGCGTGCTCCCTGAAACCTCCTTTATATGATGTAATAATATTAAACACTTCAGTTACATCATAAGATGGATATTTGCAATGTATTCTGAATCATGAAGAACTCGGAAATATTATTTATTCAAGGATATTTCCTGATTTGCTATGCTTTTGCAGTCTTTGCACCCAATAATCATAAAACAAGGAAAACGTCCCCAAGTCCCAGATTTTGCTATGTGGGATGCAAAAAGGAAAGGACCTGTTTTGAGGCAGAGTTCACTGTTTATACAAAGGCTGTAGTATTGCTGCTCTGTAAGACAGTATCCAGCTCTCTAACTGCCTGTCTAGGATCAACCACAGGGCATCCCATAATGCCAGTTCATAGTTCTGGACCATGAGAAGTGAACATAATTAAAATCACTGACATGGAAGAATTTGCAAATTAACTTCTTTAGGTAAATTAATGAAATTGAACAATCATTATAATAAAATGATAGAGACCCTTGGCAGGACACAAGGGGAAATGTAAGTCTCCACTAATATAAAATTCTTTTCTGTGGTTTATAGCTTTTCCTGACATTTATTTATACTCCAAAGCTCTTTTTGTAAAAGAAAAATATTTTTTATCCACCTCCATATTTAAAAACATACTCAGTGGTGTTTTTGGAGGATTTTTCTTTTCCCCTGGCATCATAAAAATCTTGGTGACTACCAAAATGAGTGACCACAAGATAATATGCTTTGAGAACAGGGATGAAAATGGACAGAAAACAATATTTTATGCACACGTTTCTTTGAGGAAACTTTATGTAAAGGAAGTTATTAAGAGGAGATGATAGGAAAGATAGAGTAGCTCCAACTGTTATCAAACTATAGTGGATTATATGAGCCTGTTAAATGGTTCTTGTGTAAGAAAGACTGGTGTAGATCTGCAGAAAGGAAGGATATATGAGAAAGCCTGCTTTAGGAAAGATGCAGCAGAGTTTCTGAAAGAGCAGGAAAGACATTGCCATGTGGCACTGGGAATGTATGGAATGTGATAGCCCAGTGTGGGTCAGAGGCAGCAGCAGAAGAGCCTGAGGGCAGGGGGAGAGGAAGAGAAGGATGGGGTAGCACGAAAGATGGTTATGTTTAGTTTCGCACTGAGGAATGCTTCTATGGTAGTACAGTAGAAAGAGTACAGCCCTCAGAGCCTAGTGACAGTTAGTACATCCATGTCCCAGAAAAAAATACCAGTTCCCCGCCTGGCCCCTTATATATAGGATGGTGGTCTGTCTTTGAGCCTTCCCATGGAAGACAAATAAGAAGCTCCATTCTGAACAGTGTGCTTGGACCATGTTAAATGACTCTAGCAGCCATGGTCTAACGTTTTATTGGCTATGCAGCTGTTATATTGCAAATGCTGTGTAAGCAAGGCTGCCATTCCAAGTGTTATGTAACAAGCATATTTCATTGTCCCTGGTGTCTAAAGTGAACCCTTAGCTTTTCTTTGTCCTCTTTTTCACTCAGTCACCTTTTTATACTTCCTTAATAGACAGCCAATTTATCTTGTTCACACACAAGTAGGAAATTTTTAGCATAACATCAATTTCCTTGGCAATATAGAATAAATGGAAAGGATCGACTAACAGCAGAGAAACATTTGTTGCAAGTACTATAATTTTAGTGGAATTACATAATATAATTGGGGTGTTTTCTTGACAAATTTGTGTTTTAATTTTAGCTATTTTTCTTTTTCATGACGGTTTTAGTCCTATCATTTTTTTTATTATTTCTGAAGCTATCAAAGGACACAAAAAGACTGATGTAATACAGCTTTGCTAACTTTCTCAATACAATATTTCCTCTTTGACATTCTAATCTTAACTGATAAAACTATATGAAATATTACACAGAAATCAGACATTAAAACAAAATGAAATTAATATAAGGCACTTATGCATACTTCAATGAAGAAAATTTCATGCACTACAAATCGACATAATTCTCAGTTTAAACATTTGTGGAATTTTACACACATGTACACACATATACAGATGCAAAAAATATATGTATATATACAGAAGTACCCACACATAAAATTGTGCACACATGTGTATATACACAAAGACATACATGCAAGCACATAGAACATATCAACTTATGTAATCAGTCTTAGGTTTTAATTTTTCGTTAAGTTAAAAATGTTTTCTTCCTTACCTATCCAGCATGGCTACCAACTGGGAATTAGATACAGTTAGAGCTAGCTCAATTATGCTGCTAGATACAATCTTGGTTAGTTTAATTATGATGACAGTAAGTGGGTATTGTATTATTTCTAACTAAAATAAAGCTCTTTTTTTTTTCCCCTTTAGAAAGGGTCAGAAATCAAGTGTGTTAGTCTTGAAGAGCCTTCCACATGAAGGAATTGCAAGTAGAGAAATTATCTCTTACAATGAAGCATGTCTAAGTGAAGCAGGCTGAATGCCTCTGGCTTACTCTGAAACAAACCCGTTAGTGTGTATCCCAGCTTTTCTATTTGATTAAGGTTTCCCTGGCGCGTTTCCTTTAGCACCTCTTCTATACAATCACCTTATTTTTAGGTACTTTCAATTATCCTGATCTGATGTTTGACCTTATTGACAATATAGCCAATTTTTTCATGACCAGTCTTTGCTTCCTCATGCATCCAAACTCATCTGTAGCATGGCTTTTATCTAGCTACTCAGGGCGATAACTTAACATGCATAATCTCAATCTAAATGTTTGTTTTTGTCTTTAGCGTATTTTGGTTTTTCATTTTAAGCAATGGAAGTGTGATTGGGTTTATAGCTGAATTTTTACTTTTTGTTATACATATTATATTTAGTTGTTTGCTTATTTTACACATCTCAAAATGTATCCTCTTAATGGCAGAAGCTTGTATCTTAAACATATCATTAACAAGTTTTAGATATAAGATATAATTTGATTATGTGTATTCTATTAAATATTGTGATGCAAACATTATCAATTATGATTTTATTGCTACTCTTTTACACACAAAAACAAAAGAGAGAGAGAAGAGAAGGCTGCTGTGGTGGTTCGTGTATGCTTTGCTCAGGAAGTAGTACTATTAGAAAGTGTGGGTGTACCCTTGTTGCAGGAAGTACTTCACTGTAGGGATGAGCTTTGAGACCTTCCTCCTAGCTGCCTGGGAGACAATCTGCTCCTGGCTTCCACTGGATGAAGATGTAGAAATTTCGGCTCCTCCAGCCTCATGTCTATCTGAACACTGTCATCCTCCAGCCTTGGTAATAGACTGACCTTCTTAACCTGTAAACCAGCCCTGATTAATTGCTGTCCTTTATAAGAGTTTCCTTTGGCATTGTGTGTCTTTACAGCAACAGAAACTCTAAGACAACTGCCCAGTGCATTCTTCTGCATCACATGCTCTTATAAATTTAATCAGAGTCATGAATTCTAACCCTGGTTCAAACCTCCCTCTGACAGTCACCAGAATAATATAGTACCATTTCATTTTACTCAGTATCTGCTCTCCTATAAAACATGAGGATGATGGAAACCTCACAAGGCTGACAGGAGAAGAAACAATGCAATTAATGTCTAGAAGGCACTTAGCATATTGCCTAAAAGTATATACTGTCTCCTCAGTTTTAATAGTTACCAACTAAAGGCCATCTGTGGGAAACAATGTGCTGATGATCTTGTTAAATAGGGAGCTAAACGATCCCAGAGATTTAAACAACCATTTGCAGGAGTTTCCCTTGTGATTTGATTAGGTGGTCTGTAGGTGCTAAAGTTCTGTACTACTTAGGCATTTCCAAAGGTTGCACAGTTTCAAAGGCTGCCCATCTCCCTGTCCCCTCTTCTGTCTGCCACTTAGCAACCTGTCATCACCTCCTTTCTTCTTTGCTTTCTTCTTTTTCACTCTCTTCTTTCTTATTCTCTTCCCCTTTCTCCACCAGCACTCTGTGACTGGACTTCATCCAAAATGCATTCTTCCAATCAATACAGTCCCTTAGCTAAACACTCAGGGATAACCGGCTAACGGGTCTCTGACTACTTTAATTAAACTTCTCAGAGAGAAACCAACTGGCCGAAACTGCCAATTTTGCCAATGGTTTGATCCCTGGGGGTGAAAATGATCACAGTGGCTGGATGCATATGCCACTTATTTTGAGCCTTCCCTTCAGAGGTCATAGTATGACAAGTTCACTGGGAGAAGATGATTTACCCCTGGCCTCTTGCATAAATTGTGAATGCAATGTGCGCTTGCAAAGTAATGACTGAATAAATAAGAGGACACAAGCATTCCAGGAGATTTTAGGAATTTGAGGCTTATCCCCAGCTTTACTGCCTTTGTTAATAACTGATAACCAACACATGCTGAGGGTTTATCCTAAGGCAAACATTGTCCAATGCATAGTCCATCAACCAAGTGGCACACTGACGTGCTTCAACTCTCACATACACAGTCCCCATGGATTACACAGCAGACAAAACATGCATTAACAAAGCAACTAAGCATGAACACACTGCTACTGTATCTGACACTGTATAATAATAAAAATAAGGATAGGGATACGCAATAGCCCCCTTGTAGATAATAAGGAAATCAAATGCTCTTCTGGAAGACAGTGGCAATGATGAGCTACAGTGTATAGTATTGCTCCTCACATTTGTAATTTTTCTCACTTTCCCTATTCTTTCTGGTAATAGATCTCACTCTTACTTTGATAACCCATTTGATCCGTATCCACTTGATCATTAAATCCCATAGCTAGCATTACCATATGAAACATTTTTATTCAATTTGTATTACACTGCATGGCATTACCAAAAGCACTTTGAAGGAGATGTTAGAAGAAAGATGGGTAGAATTGATGATAAGGGAAAAATTTTTTCTCTGCGGGAAAGAATAATCATGGATTTCAGTTTTCTAGTCAGCATACCTACCTAGCTGCTCATTGAAGAATTCCTATAGAAGATCTCTGACTCTTTTCCTTTGCCTAATCATCTTTCATTACTCTGCATGAATTTTCATATTTTCTAAAAATTATGGATAAAACATATCCTTTGAACAATCACACAACTTTTGCCTGTTAAATATATATATCCTTTCCCATTACCCAAGAAGCTTCTTTGTGGAACAAAGAGTATTACAGGAAGCCATAACTTCTCAAAATTCAAAGAATAAGAAACAGTACTTACAGCCTTTATGGAATGTTTATTTATAAATGTTCTCTCTATGTATAAAGAACTATAGGTACCTAGACCCAAAATATCTTTATAATTTGTGTATTTCGAAGGCATCTTATTAAAATATAATCAGAAATATGCATGATTTAATTATTCTAATTATGTGTACATACATCTGTGTCTGTAATGGTATATGCATAATTTTTCATAGTCTTTTATATACCCAGCATAAGATTTTTGAGCTGTTTGTTTTAGAACCATTTTTATTTTAAAATTCTTATTAGCAAGTCTTATTATTAATTCTATTTCTTTGATATTTAAATATAAACTGTATCAGTTTAATTATAGATAAGTATTAATTAAGAGAAATACAGACTTAGCTTGCTGGAGAGTGAATCTGATAGAGCATGACTATTAATTAGAATTGTATGTATACACTCTCACAAGAGTAATAAAGGCATTGAACTGAACCAAGTGAGGTGAAACTACACAGCAGCTGAACTGTTGTTTCTTTTGTCCTCTGTTATAACACTTTCAAAATGAGTTGATATCTTATTCACATTGGCATCTATGAAATGAGCATTTAATGCAACAAACTTGGTGATATGAGGAGGGGAAAGGCTAGCCAAATGCCAGAGGTAAAGTTTGAAGTTATATTTAGTTTAATGACTGCCTTTATTGTTCTCCATTATTGATTCTGTTTGATCAAAATGGAGCTTTAAAGGTGTTACATTTATAATAGATTGATGTTTTTCCACTCATCCCTGAGCCCAGAATGTGATGCTCACTTGACTTAAACAACACTTTTAGTCAATGGAAGTCTGATGAAAAAGGAGATATAACATGTTATGTAAGATGTAGAGGTACACAATGCTACATATATTAGAGACAATAGAATAAAATCCATGGAATTATTACATGGATATAGTGTGTGTTACTAAACAAGCTTGAAATAGAAGATTTCAAGTCAACAATAAATGGTATAAGGTAGAAGGATAAAACATATTGAAAAGAAAAATCTCTTATAAAAACAGCATGTAGATTCAAGTTTAAAACTCTCACTGACTGGTACAAATCTTTAGCAATCCTCAGTTTTTCATTCCTACTTCGTTCATTTTAAAATTGGGATTGATATTAATATTTAACTTAAAGAATTATTGCCATGGAAACAGAATATAATAATATATTTTGCCTCTTAGAGGATGCTATTTCATAGTTTTGACTATAACATTATAAAGCCAGGCTTTCTTACCATTGTGATGCTTACTCTCAGTGTACAATCTATTGACCCAGTGGTGCAATACCAGAGATACCAGATGGGAACTTTATTCCCACAAACAGATGCCATCTAAAATGATGAGAAAAACTCTGGCATATTCTTAAGAAATAGTGATTAACAATTTTATGTACCCTAGAAAGAATTTTATTAGTGAAACAGATACTATTATATTAAAAACTTATTGGTATCCATGAAATATTAAAACCAAATAGTATGAATCAATTGGTTTTTTAAGATGCTAAAGGTTCAAAAAGAAAGAGCCCAAGTTGACCAACAAACTTACTTTATCATTTGGTAGGAAGTTATGCATAGTCATATCTAAATCTACACATATAAATTCTATTTAAAATGCCTTCAGTATTCACATTTATTGTTACCACTGTTATAATAAGTATTAAATTGAGTAAATAGTTATTCAAAGTTTGCAGAGCAAGCAAATACACAAAAGTAAGAATATCACTGGGCTAAAAGTGCCTTCCAGAGGAATGCCCAAAGTGATTTATCTTGGTACAAATTAAATGAATAAAGTAAACCTTCAATAAAAAGTGCCACATCATCTCTACTAGTTGAACAGTATAAAGCTTTATATAAAAGATGCCATGTCAGCTTCACTTGTCAACCCAGAAAGAGGGAATCTTCAGTTGTATTTTCTCCAATAGACTGACCTTTAGGCGTATCTGTGAGGATGATTGACATTTATTGCTAAGTAACATAGGAGGGTCCATCCGACTGAGGCTGGTATTCCCTAGAAAGGTGACCCTTGGTTGTATGAGAAAGGTAGCTCAACAAGAGCCTAGAAGCAGGCTAGCATTTCTCTCATTTTTTTTCCTCTTACAACTTTATTTTTTTTTTAAAAAGAGGTATACATGTACAGATATTTAAAGGCATTTTGGCATAACACTATATGAATATATTCTTGTCAGTACTTAATTCATTTAGAAGTTTGATAACATGCACTGAAATCCCACTAGGTACCATAAGTATAAAGTACAGGTAAGACAGAACGTAACATGGAAACAGTCAGTTTTCTTGGTGAGTATATATTAAGCATTATGATCTTTGAATACCAAAAATTTCCACAATTTTTTTCAGCTCTTCAATTATTGATTTAAAATCCAGGTGTACCACACTCTGAGAGGTTGCTATACATTTATTTTTTCCTTAGAAGGACTGAGGCTTTCACATTTTGGCCTTTGTTTTTCTTTCTTGTTTCTGCTTCAAGCTTCTGCCATGGACTGCTTCCATGATGGACTATAACTCATAAGTGTAAATAAACCCTGTTCTCCTCCCAGTTGGTTTTTGTCAGTGTATTGCAGAAACCTAGAAGCAAACTATGACAGAAGTGAAATGGGAAGCAAAGACCTGTAGAAAGCAGACTCAGAAATATAAGGAAAATTATGAGGCCCTGTCCCCTGGCTGAAAATCTATTCTTAGTTGGTGGCTAGGAGTAGAGAGAAAGTCAAGTTTGTTGTGAGGTATCAACTGAGGTTTCCCATGCTCATTGGAAACTCTACACCCTGCACATATGGGTAACACTAATTCAGCTCATTGAGTCAATAAGAAAAATTAAAACTACATATTGTAAACCCTCAAGGCAGAATAAGTAGCCAGCAACCCCAAAACCCTACTCCACACCAGCCCCCTGCCCCATCATATTCCCTGTGGCTCTCTAGTTCCCTGGGCTGCCCTAATGACCTGAAGGGTCTTTCCAAGCCCTGAGCCTGATGATTGGCCATGTCCCACCCTCCAAGAAAAAAGTCCCACCAATCTGTTAATAGGAAATCCTTGAGTTTGCCACAGAGACTGAGCACAAAAACCTGCCAATCTCAGGACTTGAAATTCCACCAGTTCTCACTCTGGAAATCAGCACCCTGGAAAGCTCTGCCCCTTTAGAAAACCTACATAAGGCCTGCCTTCTGTTCAGTTCCTGGCTGTCTTTTCACCCGAGTGGAAGCAGCCCACGCTCCTGGGTTTTTCCCTCTTAATAATTCTCTCGTGTGAGGTTTGTTGTGCTTTGTGACTTTGTAGTATTCCTTGGCTCCCAACTGCCAGGATACCTTTCCCTTGAGAGCTACAACACTTACAAGTACAGAAACAATAAAACTCCTGTTTAATCTTTTCTGAGTCCTGTGAATGGAGTGCGGTGGGTGGTGGGGGTAATGAGGAGGAGACATGGAATGAGGAACAGTCAGCAGACCAGGAGGAGGATATAGAATGCACTGTAAAAAGAGATTAAAAAGTAGAAGAAACTTAAAAAAATATCCTGTTTGAGAGATGTGGTAATTTGTTTAGTTTAAATCTAATACAATGTGACTTTGCTTATCACTTTCTTACACAAATTGATATTTAAAGGGATTAAACATTTCTCCCAAATCGTGCTAGTAAAAGCTGGAGAAGTGAGTTATTGTCATTCTGCACTTTGGTAATTTATAGTTAACCATAATTGATGTTCAAATATTTGGGTCTAATATGTTGATATTTGAATAATAAAGTATGAGTATGTGTGAGATCCAGTAAGCATGTTCAGAAATGTTTATTTAGTAAAATAAACATCAAAGATGTTTCCTCAATTCCTTTATATTTTGAATCAATCAAAATATGTTCACTCAGGTTTTATGAGATTAAAAAAGATAAAATGAGTTGATTGATATGAGAAGTTTTAAGCAAATATATAATTAAATTGTCATGGCTGATTAATAAGAGGTAGCACCTGTGAAAATCTGCAATTACCAAATTAAACCAACCAAATGTTAACTGGATTTTTACTACATATATGAGTCTTTAAAGTCCCACATTCGACAAATGATGAACACATCTCTATTTAAGAACAGAAACAATACTTTGCTTTCATACCACACTTTTGTAAAGTCCCAGAGGGCCAGAAACATGATGATACACCTATGCTCAATATTAATTTGTTTACGAGGACAGCTGTGCCTTCTACTGTATTTGCATGGTAAGTTTGTATATTGTGCTATTTGACTACTCCTGCTGCAGATGCTGTCTTTACTGTTTTGCTTCAATTATTTTAACCCCTTGAGTATCTGTTTTATTCCATGTAACTTGGGTCTATGTAAGTTATGGGTAGATAAATGGATATAAATTGCATATGAAATTATGTCAGTATTCTGTATGCATATACAAATTACCTAAAATTGAAGTTGTTGGAGAGTTTGTCCTGTAAACAGGCTTTCTCTTACTTTCCCTTGGAGATGACCTTCTTCCATGAGGTCTACTAAAGACTCTAATAAGCTGGTTTCAATAGCATTACGTGGGCAATAGGATTGTTAATTTGGTGAAGATTATTAGTTTATGCATATTCATTAAATTTGTTTTTATGCACCCATTCAACTTACTAAATGGTTGCAGCCAGAAAAGGCTCTAATTAGAGAAATTAATTAGGGCTTGGAAAGGTATGGAGGGATTTGTGTGCATTTGAAAGGGATATTTTTCTCCTGGTAATAAAAAAAAACAAAACCACCTGCTGGGAAAGGGCTGGCAATAGTTTGCATATATCTGAGGTTGTAATAGCATGGAGTATTTCAAGCCATAAGAGCATAAAAGAGTAGAGGCATATTGTTCAAATTAACACAACATTCCTGCCCTATTAAAGAACACCTTGGTCTCTCCTTGCTGGAATTTATCTTTTATAGCTCCTTACTAAGATTCAAAAGCCACATTTACCCCCCTCCATTCTTTAAAGCTAAAGCAGGCGATATAAAAGGACTATGCCTCTGGAAAGTAGTTTCTGTGTCAGGCTTGTGGTGAGTCTTTCTCCCTCAGTTACCTCCATGGCTTTCCTGCCACCAGAAGCCAAAAAGAAGCAGCTGTTCTGAATATGTACAAACAAAAGAAAAGGTTTCTATAGCAACCATAGAACCCTGTGGAAAATCTCTATCACCAGCCAATCTCTCCTCTTCAAGCTCCCTTCTCTTCCATTTATGTGCCAGCAGATTGCCCTTACACTGGAAAGGCACTTGGTGATTTGTCTGCACTGAGGGGGCCAAGTTGACTACTGTTATCACACCTAGCAAGAACAGATAGTCTTGTTCTTGGCAAAAGATTTTGAGAACACTGAGAACTGGGCATTTGTAAGGTGCTGGCTGCTGTGTGCACCAACTTTCCTTTATGCTCTTTCTGTCCCTGATGAGGTAACAATGTCACTTTCACCTCCAGATTTCCTACTGGGATTTCTCTGTAGTCCATAGTAGGCTCAAAAGTCAGTGGAAGGTGGCACAGGGAAATGTGCGAACACTGCTTTGGGAGTTTCAGGTTTCCTGTGAAAGATGGGACAGTTTTGAACTCGCTGACATATGGTGGTAAATGTTCCATGATGCTCTCTCTCTCTCTCTTTCTCTCTCTCTCTCTCCCTCTCTGTGCATATGTGTGTGTGTGTGTCTGTCTGTCTGTCTGTCTGTCTGTAGCATAGAAAAGTCACTGCTTATCAAATTAATTATCTACATTAAAACACTTGTCATAATTTTTAAATTTTTAGTCATTCCATTTATATTTTGATTTTCTTATGAGTTGTGTTTAAAATAATTTTGTGTATGCTTCTGTTGGTGTGCATGCATGTGTGTTCTTATTTCTTATAATCCACATTAAGAGGTCAGTCAGAGAAAAATTTGAGAAAGTAGGTACACTCCTTTACTATGTAGGTTTCAAACATCACATAAGGCTCATCAGACAAGTGACTTTGCTGGTTGAATTATCTTTTCAACCCATATATTTCTACAAAGATGTGTTTAGATTAGTCTAAAGAATGTTTCTAAGTTTTTATATGTTTTGTGGGCAGGTAGCCTTCAATTTACAAACTATTCCTACTCACAAAATAGTTTTTAGATCAATAAAAAATTAAATAGAGAATTATTTTATGTGCATCTTATCAATATTTACCAGCAGAAAAAGACCTTAGGCATTTTGCTAATTAATATATGTATTGTACATGTCATTGAAATATGTCTTTAGTATATGGAATTCTGCAAGGTGGCATTGTATGTTCAGATTTATAATTTGGTATTGTATAAATCTTAAGGTCCATCAATATATGAAATTAGGCTAATTGGCTGATTAAGTTGCAAAGTTTGTCCACATAAAAATTATAATTTTAACTAAAATTTCCATACATAGTAAATGTCTTATCAGTTACAATTTAAATATTTCATAAATGATGCTACTTATGATAAATAGGTATTTCAATATAAGATAAAAGTAAGAGCTCATTTGTTTATGCAGTTAATTTTAACCAATCTGTTTAATCTTTGACTTTAGGTTAAAAAAGATTAGGGAAGATGGTACATACTCATAATACTAGCTCTAGCTCTAGGAATATTCCTGGATGTCAAATCTAGCCTACTTAGTGAGTGAGCTGCAGACCAATGAGTGTTTGCTATTACTTAAAAAGGAACACATAGGATTCACTCTGTCCTTCATATACATGCTCATATGTATCCATCACAGTGCACCTAGACATGCACACACACACACACACACACACACACACACACACATACATACACACACTCACAAATGGCTAATAATTTATAATTAATTGTTTAGTTATCATTTAGTAACAATTTATAGAGGAAAAATTATTTTAACTTAAATCATAATTATTACTTATTCCAAAGAGGTGGATTAAATATAATGTATAGTATAACTAAAATAACTTAGAACCACATTTTTAAAAAAGAAAGTCAGAACATGGAAAGGTAAATTTTCTACCTAGCATGTGAAAAATAGTGAAGAGATAGATGACTGGAGATCTTGATGAGAATGCCTCTCTCGAATACTGTTGGTATGAACGTGCAACTGTGTGAGAATTCTGCAAAGGCAAGTTCAGGGACAGGCATGATTAGAAATACTGGGTAATATAGGATTTATACAGGTACTCAGTGTAGAAAAGAGATAGAAGTAACACCTGTGAGTGTAAGATGTTATTTTCATCATGGAGGCTTACTGCTGAATAAGCTCACCCTTTCTGGTATTTTCCTGATGATTTAACTCAGCTGTTCAGGCTCTCTTCTCCAATCTGACTGATAACAAATTGGCTTCTCGGCTTCTCATCAAATTGCTCTGTTTAACCTCAGACTAATTCTGGCAATCTGTTGAAATCTTCTGGCTCATTCACATTCTCTGGCTCCTTCCATCTTCATATGTGTGAACTTTCTGCAACTTGTCTCTGTAAGACTGTCTCAGTAAAAATTGCTTCTTGCCTCTCTCCATACACTGTTCTTTCAAGTCCTCTCTTTGCTGTGCTATTCTTGTGAGAGTTGGGCATATCCTATTGTGGACTCATTCCTTAAACTATTTCTTTGATTCATCACTTTGTCTGCTTCTCAATTAGGTATCACTTTCAGCCATGGCTGCATTTTTCTGTAAATAAACCTTATTTTGATTGTTTGGGATTGAACAGTATATATTAAAGGCATGTATGTATTCTAGCCAGAGGGATTAAAGGTGTGTGTGTGTGTGTGTGTGTGTGTGTGTGTGTGTGTGTGTGTGTTTGTGTGTGTGTGTGTGTGTGTGTGTGTGTGTGTGTGTGTGTGTGGTGTCTGCATACCAGCTGGATCTGGAGATCTTTGGATATGATTCCTTGCCAGAGCAGCTATATTGTGGATCAAGCTTTCTCTACTACTTCCCTCTTTCCATTTAAGCTAAAATTCATACACAGTTTAACTGTTACAAAAGAAGCAATTGACAGTCCCATAAACTCAAATCTGAATGTCCTTATGAATATTCACAGATATGATGGTTCTTCATTACCACAGTCCTGATTTTCTGTCCCTCAGGAAATGTCCATTTCAGCATCAAGGTTTTCCAGTCTTCCAGTCTGGTTAATTATTTGTCCTTCAGCTGACTTGTTAAGCTGTCCTAATGCAGGGGTGGGAGAGGATCAGCTTTCTGTGTCATCTTTATTGCTCTATTTCTATGTCTCTTCCTTCCTTGAATTGTGCCTTTCCTTGGAAGCTTCTCTTACTCAGATTGGATCCTTATCAATTTTGATGGAACCTGTAGTATTTCATCATCTGGGGAAATATAGACAAAACCTCTTTCCCAACACAAAACATTCTCTGACTTCCATTCTGATATGTAAAACAAAAGTACCAGTTTGATCTACACTGACTAGTAGGGGATTGGATTTAAAACAGGGCTTGAATCGATTCAACCATTTGGGGCATTGTGGAAGATTATAATGACATTCTGAAAGTTCAAAAATTTGACCTTTAGAGAAGATAGTGTGAGGACCATGGCATGGTAGCCAAAGGCATGGCAGCCAGATTTTAAGACTAACTAAAGGAATTCCATTCTCCCTTATTAGATGAGATTTTACTCAAAAGCACTTTCTCATAATTGAGCTTTGTTTTATTTGGCTTGATATTAATCACCCTCTTTGTCAAGGCAACACTTGGCTTTCAATGATGGGACAAAATACCTTGCACAAAAATTTTCTGGAAGATTTATTTGAGTGGTAATTTCAGAGTTTTTTTTTAAGACTGACCCAACTCTTTCTAATCCAGCTATAGCAGTGGTGACAATCATGCCAAGAAGTTAAATTAAATAATAGTTTCTCACCTCATGGCATCAAGAGAGCAGAAAGAGTGTTAGAGGCCAGGGATCTGTTGCATCCCCTGCCAAAACCAAATCATGCCACAGTGACTTGTATCCTTAAATTATTTAAGTTTCCAGTGTCGGGTCCAAATAAAGCCACACAAATGTTTATCCCAGACAAATCTACTGGTTTGTTCAGAAAGATCAAAATCCTTTCACCAACTGGAACTCCCACCAGAGAATCAAGCTTTAAATGTTCAAACCTTTGTGAGTGCATTTTTGCACTGAAAACTATAAAAAGATGTACAGGCACAGCTGCTGATGTAATTTAGTGCCTAGCATAAGAAGGAACTTGGGTTTGAGTCTCAGCAGGACACGTGGGGACAGTACTTTTGCAAACGGTGGGTAATATTTATTGAGCTGAAAGAGTACTTTTTCTACCAAGAAAAACAGAAAATGTTAAGCCTTTTAACTCACACACATTCTTTGCTTGGTTTGTCTGTCCATATTTATCTTTCCTAAATCTCTTTCCCTCTCTTATAATAGAAAAATAATATGTAGTCAAGTAAAATATTAATTTAATGAACTAGAACAAAAGAAAGAATACAAAATTATATATTTGATATAAAAGGAAAAAGAATTCTGTCAGAAGGATATAGTAACATTAACTCAGCTCTTATATACTTTGTTAGATATTGATTTCGCTCAATAAAAGAGTTACACATCCAGTTCCCATTCGTTCACATCACATATTTTAACAACAATATAGGTGGAATTGTCTTTTGTAAAAATGTAGACATTTCCAACCCCTGTGAATATAATTGTTAATCATGTAAAAGGAAATACTATGGGTTAGAAGCCTAACAGTATTTTTTAAGAATTATTTTATTTGTATGAATATTTTGCCTGTATGAATGTATGTGCCATATATATGCATGTAGTGCCTGCTGAGGCCAGAAGAAGATGTTGGATACAGAAGTGTATGATTACAGATGGTTGTGAGCCGTGGTGTAGGTGTTGGAAACAAGGTCTAATCTTCTACAATAGGGAAAAGTGCTCTTAATCAGGGAGCCCTCACTTCAGTTCCAGTCCTACAGAAAGGAAAGTGCTAAGAACCAAATCCTTGAATTCACAGTACTGTGTAGTAAGTGGAAAAAAGGACTGAAAATTCTCACTCTTAAACTCAATGGGCTACCTCCTCCTCCTCCTCCTCCTCCTCCTCCTCCTCCTTCTCCTCCTCCTCCTCCTCCTCCTCCTCCTCCTCCTCCTCCTCCTCCTCCTCCTCCTTCTTGACATGGTCTTTGTATATAGTCCTGGCTGTTCTGGGTCCTGGAACTTGGCAAGTAGACCAGACCTCAAGCTGACAGAAATCCAATTGCTTCAGCCTCTGCCATGCTAGGATTAAAGGTGTACACTACCATGCCTAGCAAATGGGATTTTAATATTGACAAGAAAATACAGGGGTGTATGTGCTTTGGAATTTTATCACACAGACTCAGTAGTTCTCTATGCACTGTTGATAGCTTTTGAGGTTACAAGTGAGTTATCCTAAATATCATATATTTCTATTATGATTTATAAGAGTACCAAACTTACAGTTCTGAGGTAGCAATGGAATAATTATGGTTGGAGTTTATCGCAACACGAAGAACAATATTAAAGGGTCATAGCATTAAGAAGGTTGAAAATTACCGAGGGATCCCAGTAGTCACCTATAAATGAAGGTTTGACATTAATTGCTGCATGTCCTTTCCCTCCTTGCTCCTGAACTCAGGTCGAGTCAAGGTCTGTGCTTTTCTTTTCCATTGTGCTGTGAAGAGTAAAATTATCCATGAATTTTGATATCTCTTTGGGGCCTGCTTGTATTCTTGCTGCCTTCTAACCTCTCTTAGTTACATCAAATAAAATGAAGTCAGCATAAATATTCATGTGAGCACTGTGACATTTTAATATATTTTGGATTTCTTTTTATAGCTCTATTTGGTGTTTATATGGTTATATATGTCAAACAATTTAGAAATACAACAGCTTTAAAAATTATGTGAGCTAACCAAAGAAAATGCTGCCTGGGCTCTCTTTGCTTATCCAAAGTAAATTTATTCTGTCAAGCATTAACTTAATGCATAGCTCTTTATAACACTTAGAAACATCATGGCTTAAAGAGTTATTTTAAGTTTTAACTGCATTTATGTAAAGATGTTTCTGCATATATTGTGTTCTTTTATAAATGTTCACTTTGAAAAATAATGCATATATTGATGTTTTGGGAATTTAATCATATTCAATAGTGTTTTATTTCCTGTCAGTTTTGATCCAGCTATTTCACTTGAGAGAATCTGTCCTGGGATGGACTGATGCTGCTCATAATCTTACCAGGAAGGTTAATTTATTCTGACCATTTGAAAATGCATTCATTGCTTAGTATCCGTAAGCAAATTCTATAAGGCATCATACTCTGAGTAGCTTACAGCAGAGTTTACCCATGTTAGCAATATTTAAATGGTCGGATGATAAAATGCTAAATAATTATACATGAAGCTTAATGAAACAGGAACATTCCCTCGGACATTTCCTCCTTACTGTGTATATAAAATAGTGCTAGTTTTTGAATATTTATGCTCTCCTAACCATAATAGCATGGCATTCTTGTAGATGCTGGTACTTTGTAAATATCATTCATGTAGATGAGATAACTTTCTCTGGAAAAAATGAAATTTTTAGAGGTGTCAAAGACTGAAAAATTCCAATTTCTGACTTTCAGTTCTTTAATTGGGACCAACGGGATCCTATATTGTTTGGAAATATTTATATATGTCCCATAAAAATAGTACTAACAGAGAAAAACTAAAGTAATTGGGAACAGGAAAAAATACTAAAGAAGAAGATTGCAAGCATTGTATGAAATCTATTCTTTACCCAAAGGGGGAAAAAAAAAACCACCATACTCATAATGCATCTTTATTGAATTCTTTTTATTGGCTTATTGTATCATCTCTTCAAGGAAAGATAAAAGTTTATATTTCCATCTGTAGATGCTACTACAGTGACAGACACAGGGTAGACACAGCCTACAAGGATGAGCAAAGCATGATCTAAATTCCTGTAACACTTCCCTACAGCAAATACTTTTACCAGGTTAATTGTGTAACAGGTGCTCCACATAATTCAAGCCACACTCCCATGGTGCTAAAGCCCCTGGCAGTCTCTTAAACACTTCCTAACACTCTTTCCTTCCCTGCTCGGATCAGTGGGATGTTCCTCATCAGTGGGAATAACAAGCGCTTGCTGTTCAATTTCCACCAGATTCTCAACTTATCGGTTTATTAGAAGTGTTGAGAACGGGGTGTGGGAAGAAAGCTTGCTGTGTCCAAAACAGCAATTTGGCACTTTAGGTAATGAAAGTTCAGCAGGTACTATTGACTGAAATCTAAACAAACCACATCTGCTTGTGATGCAAGTCACATCAAAACGGCAAAATTGTACTTGACATAAGTTTGATAAAAATGCTTATTTTAAGTATTTTCTGAATAATGATCTGGGCATCTGGGTTTGGTTTATCAATAATATACACCAAACCAGAGCAAAAGGCAACAATAGGAAAGAAAGTTTCTTGGGTTTCATGGGTTGTTAAAGATCAATAAATACCCTACCCATCTGTCACAGGATGTATTTATTTTAGCATTAAGTCATTATCTACTGAATGCCACACAATTACTTAATATGACAATATTCTAACTGTTTTCTCTTAGGGAATTTTATTATATACAGTGTTATCCCATATCAATTCCTCAGGGCTTCACTTTCTTTGACTTTTCTTAATAGGCCAGCCTTAAACCTAATCTGAAAGCATTAGTGGCAAAGTTGAGAACCATTACTGGGGAAAAAAAGACTTATCATCTAGAAGACACTTACTGATACATTTGTAATGTGCTGAAATTGCTTTTAAAATCTCTAGCTTCAAAAATAATTAAGAACTTTCCTTGATCTTCTACTAGTTTAATTTGTGGTCCTGGGGCTAGGGCCTGGTACATGCCAGGAATGTATGTATTCTACCATCAGTGTAGCCATGGCCTTTCCCTCCATTCCTTCATTTCTGCTTTTTTTCCTGTTTGTCTTTTCAACACAATTCAGACAAAATGGGCTTGTAATTTTCTACCTTACAACATCAATGATAAGTCTAAAAGCTATGTCTTCATGATACAGAGGTCTTAAGACTTCTGTATCTATGAATGTTGGCTGTACAGACTCATTGGCTGACTTATTATTGTCATGAACACTAATTGGCTATTGGGTTGTCTGTTTGAAGTTGCCTTTCCGTGTTCATTCTTTTAGTACCAGACCGGGCTTGTTTGCTGAGTACACCCCCCTCAGCTATCCATCCTTAAAATACAGTCCAATCTTGCCTTTGCCTCTTCTCCTTTTATATGCTCAGTGAAATGATCATAATCAGAATTTAAATTTCCCCAAACCAAGGATTGGTTCCTATTGAAGATACAAGAAACCCAAACCAGATCCTGAATGTTCTTACCAGGTGGTAGAGTATGTATTAATTCTTTCCTGAAGAAACAAAACTTTCTCCTTTGATTCCTTAGCAACAAATATTATCACACCAATCTGTTAAAGTGTAACTGAAATAGCTTTCACCATTCCTCATTTCTGAAAATAATTATTAACTTCCTCTTCCTATTCTCTTTGACCTCAAAATGACTCTCTAATGTCATCCTTAAACTTTCTCCTGTGCACAACAAATGCTGAGCCATCAGCTTTAACTAAAAGGCCACTGAGATTTTACTGTTTGCTCTTAGTTTTTAAATGAAATCTCTGTTGAGGAAACCTCTCCAAAACACACACACACACACACACACACACACACACACACACACACACAGGAATGCACACACACACATTATGTACATTATATATTATTTAAGTCATTCACAAAGATGTCAACATGCATATGTACATATATGTATATTTAAACCTATTGGTATTTTCTAAAGGTGAAAGTCTTCAATACTTGTTCTATTGCTTAGTATTATAAACACTTGTAATGCCATTTAACTAGCATTTGTTTCTCAACAGGAAACTAGCTGATCACACTCAGTTTTTTTCAGCCTATATATGATATTTCCAAGACTTTACAGAAAGTTTGTTCCTGCAATGCACTTTGACTTTCTCTTAGGTCCAGGTCAATGTCTCATGGTTATTTATAGGAACTTCTTAATATCTACTTGCTTATTTAATAAATGTTAATATGTAACAAGTCTCCTGTGTACAGAAAGATCATGTGTACAAAACCTCAGTCCTCAGAGTTATGCCGGCTGTAGTCTTTGTTCGGTGCTCCTGCCGAAATACAAAGAATGTACTAAATCTAGAAGTGTCATTTAGTGTGACAACAGCTTACATGGACTTTACGGTCCATAAAAGCCAAGCATTCAAAGGCTGTGTAGATGGCAAGTGTTCAGGTATTGGAGAATGATTAACCTGGCTGATTGGTGCAGCATAGACCATCCTTGATTTTTATTATTGCAAGTAGAATTGGGTGTCCTTGTTGCTACCATGTAATCAAACCTACGGTCTAATATCAGACATCTTGAGACATCTAAAAAAATACTTTCAAGTCATCCACTCTGGGGTGTCTGTGAGCTATACAAAACTAACTATCTTTTTGTTTGTGATAGTACTTATTATTTTTTATTCACACTAATCTCATCAGATCTCCCACTGCCTCCCCAGTGTATCTTTAGCAGTTCTCCATTCTATTTCATCTAACTTTCTCTTTCTTTATCCCATTCTTCCTTTCTCTCTTCATTTTCTTTGTTCTGCTTCTCCCTCTCCTCTTATTTCACATATAAGAGAAATTTACACATCTTTCTGAATCTGGCACATTCATATTTGTTTGTTTGATTTTCTGCATTATTTACAACCATCAAGAAATGGAATCAACCTCCATATTCATAAACAGCCCTGTGTCCACATCTATGCAGTAGAAAATTATTAAGAAGGACATATTATTCAAGGCAAACTGGAGATTATTGTAATAAGAACATAATTTTACAGAGTAGTTCATTTATTTGCTTATAAACTTTGAAAGATGTGATACCTCTTTGATTATATGATTTTTGTGGCACTTGAGCAGGAAACTAGCTAACTCTATAATAATCCAGGGGAGATCGTGAACTGCTTTGTAATTTTTTCCATATTTAAATTGCAGGAGTGAAGCTATAATACTTTACTCCTTCAGTGCTCTAATTAAAACTGAACTTTTGTAAAGGAAAAAATTATTAAACAGAGGAGTTATAGAACCTGAAGGAATGGCATTTAAAATAGGTAGCCTGCTCAGTGTGTGTGGAATGATTTCTCTGGGATGCTTTTCTTTAGGGTGCTCTTTGAATCATGCCTAACACTTAAGTCTCTAAACATTGATATTCTTGTTTTAATTTTAGCTGGCACCAGGAGGAAATGGTAAAACAGCAGATGATTACCTCAGTAATGTATTCCACATTTTCTAGCAGCTTTACAGATTCAAATAAAAAATAATAATCTAAAAATGAAAATGTGGAACTAAAATTAAACATGAAAAATATTCTTAAATCAAGAGTGTTTTTTTTCTTTGTAAACTCCCAAATGGTGGAAAGTAAATTTCACAGTGAAATGTAAACAGGACCTAATTTTATCACTGCTTATGTTTAGATGACTGGCTTGGGGTTTACTTTTTCTCTTTTGAATTAATTGATTGACTCAAGCCACATTAAGTTTGATGATTATTTATCTGTTAAACAATTACCTGACATATGCTTTCCAATGTACATTTTTCTAAGCATAATCTCCACTTTGGAAACATCCTATATATTTAAGTTAATCCATTTATTCTGGGTAATAATTTCTGTTAAAAGGAATACAGGTGTAACTTTCTTTAGATGTATGAAGAAACAGACTAGATACAGAACAAGCATGCAACCATAGCAACAGGGATTTACTAGAACTTCTAGTACCCCTAGATTCATTATAAGGTTCTGAGAATACAACATGCTGTCCAAGTGAGTGAACTCAGAGAATTTGTATTTATATCTATGACCTCCAGTAGAACTGAACATCTTTCTGGTATTTTTATGAGTAAATAGACCTCCTGTTTAATTGATACTCTGAAACACTGATGTGCTTTGAAAAGAAAATGTGTAAAATCGGTGTCCCGATGTCTACTGAATAATGAAGCTGATACTTCTTTTAAGTTTATGTCATTCATATGTTAAATGAATGGCCTATAACTCAAAATAAAATCCTTTGCCTTGGTCATTATAATTAGACTGAAGCAGTGCCCCCTTCAAATAACATATGAAGCAATGAATTAAGAAATGTTAGCTTGATGTGTTAATATGCAGATTTCAAATCAAGCTGGGCATGGTGACACATATTCTTAATCTCGGGATTTGGGAAGTGGAGTCATACAGACCAAAAGTTCATGGTAACCTTAATCTGTTCATAGTATTCCTCATATTTAGAATCTGAGGCCAGCCTGGGCTACATGATCTCCTGTTTTCAAAGCAAAGCAATCTAACATGAATACTTGAGACAATCTGAACTTACATTGTTTAGCAAAAAGAGTTTAAATGTTAGTAAGAACACTACTCTAGCAATCCCACACCCCATCCCACACCTAACTTCTTCCAGAGTCTGCTATGTATTGCCTCAAGTATCAACTTATGGCTTCATTCTACAAAATATAATTCAAATCTACAGTTACTATACCATGTCATAATATCCTTATTTTTAATAGTTCCTTGTCCCTTGCATCTCTTATGGAATTCGTCGCAAAATGCATTCATTCATGCTCTGAACTTTCTCCCTTTCATTTCTCTTTTTCTTATCTTATTTCTGTCATAGAGTTTATGATAACCAGTTCTTGATCTACTATGATACTATCCTCTCTCCTCTCCCAGTTTTTACTTTTTACTTTTTCTATGCCATGCTTTATTTGAGAACTGAGAGCTTGGGTATAAAATAACATTTCAGTGAAATTATAAATATTGGTGAAGATATTTATTCTTACTCTCCTGTACATGAATTGTGTGATTTTTAATTTTAAAGTTAATTCACATTAACAATCTCTATAGAACATATTCAACATTAAAAGTAAATTCCATTTATTTAAATAATGCTGGCATTTGAAATTCATATCACAATATGAATGATCATTTTAGCATATTGGGGAGATTTCTATAATTGTGTTTCTGTCACTATTTAAATATGTACCCACTACTTAACACTGCTAATCTATTACATAGAAAAATAAGGTAAAAAGAGAAACTTAAGAGGAAGGACCAATGGTTCTTGAATACAAAGTCATTCATCTAGGAAATAGTCTTAGCATCATCTTTTAACTAACTTAAAAATTATAAAACTGAAGTTGTCCAATTTGCAAAAGTTCCTCAATGAAAGCAACTGGGAGATTATGGAAACACCGTTTGAGCTTCAGCAGAATGCTTGATTACAAATTAGAAAGAAATTACTTATAGATTGTTCGGTATTTATGATCTCACCTGTAGTCATACTCACTTCAAAGTCTCTTCTTGGTAGAATGAAGACACAGTATTTCTAGACTCTGCTTTCTACTGAGAACCTTGGTCACAAATCAGATTCCAGGAGTTTAGCATCTTGAGATGTCTGTCTTAATGGCTCCTAACCTGTGAGGGATTTTATGCAACAAACAAAAAACAACAAACAAAATTCTGTGTTTCAAATATGAAAAATACAGTGACTAAAAACCATATTGGAGGGATTTAAGATTGTAAGTTACCATTTTCTGCACCTAATCAATTTAAAGTAGCAACAAAAAATTTATTGACATGGGGGACAACTATACTGTTTTTTTTTTTTTTTTATTTTGTTGTAGTTTCTTCTTAGAAGTTAAAAACATTGATGTTGGAGTTTAATTATTAGATTAGAAATAAAACGTAAACTTTCAATTCGGTATTTATAATCATCTATTATGTTATATGCTTCTTAAAAATTCTTCTGAAGACATTAAAATCTCTGTAGTAGTAATATTTCAAGTCCAAAAGATGAGTATGTAAAAACATATTTTAATGCCTGGAGGTGGTATCACAGGTCTTTAATCCCAGCACTCAGGAGGCAGAGGCAGGCATATAATCTGAGTTCAAGACCAGTCTGCACTATGGAACAAATTCCAGGACAGTCAGAAATACATGGAGAAACTCTGTTTCAGAAAAAAAAAAGTATTTAATAAGACATTTAAAACACATTAATGACTTTTTTTCTTCAATCATGAGATGGAGCATGGTGATAGTATAGAATAGCATTGGAGACTAATGATTTGTGCAGCTTCCAATATCATACTTTAATTATATTAATTGAATACTATTCTATTCCTTTAATTATATTTTAATTAAATTGATTAATTTCTATTGATAATAAAATGGTGCATATTTCCTGTTTTGACATCTATTTTAATTATATGTGTATTATATTTTTATTTATTTATTTCATTTAATTATTTATTAAACTAGGAAACTATTTTTTGAAAATTGTTAGTATTTTTTTCGGAAATTCTGTGGATTATATTAATTCTCTGAACTTTATAATATTTTATTCATTTTAAATTTTGGACAGCATCCTGAGAGCAGAGCTGTAGGGGAGGCTCAGGCCAGGGTGACCCCAGTTCTACCCCTCAGACTGGAAACAGAACATAGCTGGGTCTGGGCTCTTTTCTGCTTCCCCCTCCTTGCCCCAACTGACCTAGCTGCTTTGGCTGTGCTTAGAGGAGCTGGCTTCCTGCCTTCCACTAAGAAAGAAGATCTGGGAAAACCAGGGAACAGTTGGGGTTATCACATTTCCAATTCTGACAGACTTGAGACTCAAGCATCATTTAATAAAGACCCCTCTTCCCAAAAAAAATTATATATATATATATATATATATATATATATATATATATATATATATATATATATATATATATATATATATATATATATAGTGAGTATGTCATTTCTGAACCTATTCACAATTTTTAAGCTCTTCTTTTCTTCTTTTTACTATACAAGCTATATACTATGAATTATATAGATAAATATTATTCAGAGTTTGTTTTCCTTCCTAATTCTATCCAGTTTTACTTTCCTGGTGACATTTCTTCTTGATGTTAATCCCTTTTTATTGCGTTATCTCTGAGGCTTTCCAAAGGCTAATTTTCTGTCACTAATAATTTTGAAGTTTTCATTTTTATGTCCTTTGTGTTAATGTGTTGAACCCAGAATTGCCATGCCTTTTAATTAATCTGATTAACTTTCCTAGAATCACATAAGTCCCCAGTGTATGCTTTAACGAGAGAAGCTCCATTTTGAAAGGCTGTCTGGGTCACTTGTAGGATAGCATTGTTTACTCGTTAAAAAGATTTACTCATGCCTATCACTGAAGTTGTTTATTCCCACATGCTATCCAAGGTTCTCAGTGCATGTGTTCTTTTTTTAAATTCAATATCTCTATCATCATCTTCAGATTCTAATAGTGCATATGTTATATGTTTGATAGCACCCATTAAGACATATTGTATTCTAATCTGCCTGTCATAATGCATCTTCTTATTATTTTCTGTCTATGTGCTTTCTGCCCAAATATAACCCAAAAGTTTTCGTGATTGCCTGACTTGAGGATAACTCTTTCAAAAAATTCCTGAAATGTCCTATCTTATGAAGGCTTATTATTTAAAATTGTCACTTGCTCCCTGCTCTCCTTAATTTGACACACATATTTCTAAATATTAGCTTTTATATTGCTTCTAAAATGCATTAGATGCATTAATATGTTAATCTTATTATGCTATGACTATCTACAGTGTAAATTTTGAATGCACAATATTTCACTTAGTTTCACTTATTTTGTTTATACACCTTGAAAAGACCTTCTATGGACCACATATCTAAGAAAGAGATACAGGATAGATAGATAACTGTGTTTGGAGATGCTGAACTTGCAACAGAGTGGGGAAAACATTTCTAATTGTTGTTCTATCTTCTCTGTCTTTACACAGGTATTGAGTATATTTAATGAGTTTGGAAAGGGTCACTAAATCATAGTATATCTCATCTTGGTGAAAGGATCATCGTCCTGTATGAAAATACACAAAACATGAAAAATACTGTTTAGATAATACTGGGTTTCCTATGAACTTAAAGACAACAACAAAAGTAATTAAAACACACTTTACAGAATTGACAATCAAGCACTTAGGTATGTGGATTTCTCCTTTATATATGAGCCTTGTCACCCTCCTGAATTTCCGCATGAGTTGTTAAACAGTAAGGCTGCATGGATGTTTGTATTGCTCTCTCTGTTTGTCTAACAGACTGTAGACGGTGCCTTTTAAATGTTTGTTTGAGTGCCATGTTTTTAAAATTGATTTCCAAAGATTACTATTTCAGTATTCAATATTTGCTTGGATTTTCGTGCAGATACACCAGCGGTATCACCTCTCTACTATGCAGCATGCTGTCATGAGAGGTCAGAATGAAAAGTCATCAGGAAGCATAGTGAAGTTAGAGGGTATAAACTGGTTCCTCATTTTATCTCTTGCCTTGTAGAATGAGTAGAAAGTTCTTAAGAATCATCTCAATTATTATATAAAACAGTGATTTCTTAAAACATGAATGATGTGTTAATGTCAAAAATAATTGCAAATTGTAAGATATGAAGGGACACATGACACAATTATGTAGTTTGGGTGAATTCCATTGTAAATTTCATTTCCTAAGAAGCCTTTACATGGAAATTATCTGATATAACATTTTTGGTCAACATGATACTACAGGCTTATTAAATGATATGTGGAATTCTATTTCTCTCATACATCTTTTCTTATAGAATGAATATATTTTCATGATACAAAGGCTTAACAATCTAACCTATTGCAAACTATATATAGAGACAACACTTTATAGACATCTAGAATTAACAAGAATATAACCAATTTGTGTTTAACATTTCAAATGCATTGTAGGTTTTTTTTTTTTTTTTTTTTTTTTTGACAACTTTCTGAAAGAAATTCCCAGGAACTAAGATAGTGGATTCCAGCCTATTCTCTGCTAGTGGATCAAAGTCCTTAATTGTTTCCTTTGTGATTTCCAATATACACTACGGTTCACATCTGAATATCTAATCTCCACTTAGACAAAGCTTTATTTAAAAAAAAAAATTACGTTTCATTGCATAGAGTTGAAAGTAGAAGAATAATATATATACCAATAGTGATTTTCATCTATGCAGCAATATGGAAATATGTTTCTACTTATTCAGGCATAATATTTTTTTATTTTATACTTTCTTTTAAACACTCCAGATTTTAATTCCTTCTCGATTCACCCTCTGTTCCCATACCTCCTCAACGTCCCTTCCTGTCACCAGAAGGTGTCCCACCCTACCCCCAACCCCACCAGACCTTGGAGTTCCCTGGAGCCTCCAGTCTTTTGCAGATTAAGTGCATCTTCTCTGACTGAACCCAGTTCTGGCAGTTCTCAGCTGTATATGTATTGTGGGCCTTATATCTGCTGGTTTGTGCTGCCTGATTGGTTGCCCAGTGTCTGAGAGATCTCGGGGATACAGATTAATTTGCACTGCTGGTCCTCTTACACAATCACCCTTCTCAACTTCTTCCAGCTCTTCCCTAATTCCCACAGGGGTCAGCAGCTTAGGTTCGTTTGTTGGGTGCAAATATCTGCATCTTACTCAGCTGCTTGTGAGCACCCCATAGCCTAAGTAATAGTGCCAAGCCTTTGGGCCTCCCATTGAGCTGCTTACTCTTTGGACCTGTCTTTACACCTTCTTTACCTCAAACTCTTCTCCATTTCCTTCCCTGAGGTGCTACCAGACAGAGACAATTATGGGTCAGAGTTTTGACTGTGGGATAGCAACCTCATCCCTCACCTGATACCCTGTCTTTCAGCTGGAGGTGGGATCTACAAGTTTCCTCTCCCCACTGTAGGGCATTTCATCTAGGGTCCCTCCCTTTGAGTCCTGAGAGTCTCTCACCTCCCAGATCTCTGGTACATTCTGGAGGGTCCTCCCAACCTCATACTCTCAAGGTTGTCTGCTTCCATTCTTTTTCTGTCTGTCAGGGCTTCAATCATTTCCCCCTACCCAATAACAGATCTACCCAATAACAGATCATGTTTCTCTCTCTCCAGTTTCCTCGCAAATTCATCTCTCTCTCTCCCATTGTGGTTGTTTCTTCTCTGTCCCAAGTGGCACAGTGGCACCCTCACTTGGGCCCTTCAGCTTGTTGAACTTTTTGAGCTCTGTTGGCTGTATCTTGGGTAATCTGTACTACCTTTTTGGCTAATATCTACTTATTAATGAGTACATACTGTGCATGCCATTTTGGGTCTGGGTTAACTCACTCAGAGTAGTATTTTATAGTTCCATCCATTTTCCTGCAAAACTCAGGATATTCTCATTCTTGATAGCTAAGTAGTATTCCATTATGTAAATAACCACATTTTCTGCATCTATTTTTCTGTTGTGGGACATCTGGATTGTTTATAGCTCCTGGCTATCACAAACAAGGCTCTGATGAACATAGTGGAACATGTGCACCTGTGGCATGGTGGGGCATCATTTGGGTATATTTCCCAGAGTGGTATTGCTGGGTCTTCAGGTAGATTTAGTTCCAATTTTCTGAGGAACCTTCAAATTGATATCCAGAATGGTTGTACCAGTTTGCAATCCCACCAGCAATGGAAGAGTGTTCCTCTTTCTCCACATCTGTGCCAACATACATTGGCAGCTGATTGGTGTAAGGTGGAATTTTAGGGTCATTTTGGTTTGCATTTCTCTGATCACTAAGAACTTTCAACATTTCTTTAGGTGCTTCTCAGATTACTTTTAAGAGTCATAGATTTCTTGTGCAATTTTGTTAACAGAGGGCTTTTGCTACTGCCAGGTCTTTTGGTCTTTTACACCAACTAATTCTTCCTTCATTGTAGAAAATAGCTGTTCTCTGGTATTGAAAGTTCTAAATGCCTGAAGATTCATCTTTTGTCATATTTTGGAGAGAAATTTTATATATTTATAGCAAATAGATTCTTCCCACTTTTGTCATCGTCATCAAAGACTAAAGAGTAAATCTTTTGAAATTTCATGGCAAACTAGGAAAAACAAAAACAAAAAAAACAAAAAAAAACAGAATTCTTACTAGCTCTACCTCTGTTTCTCTTCTAGTCCGACCTGTACAAGAGAAAAGACATTGTGATCAACATACATTTTTAATATCAACTGTGATTTCATCCAAATTTCTGATGCTAATTACTCAGCTATTCTTATTATAATTTTCTCCCTGTAAATACAGAGATGGGCTTCATTGCTACTGTGTGAATTTATTGTTTATTTTTATCTGGGTTCTGATTTCCGCATCTGCTTGACGTTTATCACAAGTCTCATTATAGCTTCAGGACCTTGGTGATTTCATGAAATTAGAGTTTTCAACAAATCTGGGATGAATTTCAAGTTTGATTTATTATTTTAGGCAGAAACCATGTAAAGCTTGGCAATGTGAGATGAGTTTTGAATTTGAGGTTTTCTGGTTCATTTAAGCCTGGATCTCAAAGAAAACCTCAAGGGATGAGGGCTCAGGAGCTGAAGCTGAATTCACTATAAATATTACAGGACAAAAATACTTTCTGACCTACAACTCTGATACTCTTATATATTAACACTTATAACATTCCCCCCATATCAATAATGTTTATAAACTAGGATGACAAACTAATATCTACCATTTGTAAGTGTTACCGTAGTCTAAGAATGATTCTTCTTTACAAAGCAAATTCATCCAGCTTGATGTTATTAAGCCCATTTCTCACCAGTGCTATTTTTATATTAATTGCCATGCTAACTTAATAATCTTAAAAAGGAAATCTTTCAAAACAATAGAACTAAAGATAAGTAATCATCATACTGTCGTCTTTAATGATATTCTGATGTAGATACAATAATAAAATTTTACTTTGGATTTATAATATAGCAAGTACAGGGAATTAATATTCTAAACTTCCATTCATGAAAATAATAGTTCTTATAAGGACCTACATGAAAATAGGCAAAACACATGAAATTGTCTTTTAATAAAATTTCACCTATACATGATGGGAGTGGAAAGCTGTACTTACAAGGCAATTATTAAGGCATTTAATCTGACACATGCTTAGAGTTTAAATATGCATGGGTTTGGAATTTCTGAGTTATCATTAAGTCAAACATCTCAGACATTAAAAATTGTGTGCCACCATATATGTTGTGCTGTTGTATTTATTATCATCTTAGGTGGTTGGAAAACATTCCTATCTCAGACAATATCCTTTAAGGAAAAGCTGTAGAGGTCATACTACATTATACAGAAAAAAAAGTTAGTAGGATTGTTGTGTTCAAACTAAAGAAATTGTGTATGACTTTTGCTACCCATTTCTAAGTTGATGCCTTTCTATAAATTGTGACTTTTAAATTCAGAAAGCTTTGGCAATTTCTAATTTGTCAAGCTACATGGAGGTCCACTGCCCTGGGTGAGTAGGAATAATTTGGTTTATGTTAGGCAAGTGACAAATCAAAATTCAAGTTTCCTTGAAAGATAATTATTTTTATTGTTTTATATTTCATGATTGTTGGCAAGTTCCCTGTGTATTGTCTCTGTTTTGAGTGGTCTAGAAATTCTGCTAGTCAAGTGCACATTAAGTTATGGAGTCATGGAAAGATATTCTCAAATTTTAGAATCCTAATGCCTTGCAGGAACAAAATGTCTTTGGAAATTGAGACTAAGTAGACAGGTAAACAGTACTCAGGCAGTTCTGTAATGACTCTTGCAAAATGTTCAGCTCCTTGCGTAGGATGCAGCACAGAGGTTAAGAAGGGTCTGAGTACCAGAAGGTCTGAAACATTAAATCTCCTTTGTAGAATCAGAGGTTAGAGGGGTAATTAAAAGTTTGGAAAATTAGAACAAAACTGTATGTGTAGAATTTAAATCGTCAGTGTGGAGCTGATGAGATTATGATGATTAGAGAGAGGAGGAACTGGGAATACCTGCCTGGTAGGGAAGGGTGTTTGCCTGGGGAGAATTTAATTACACTGAATAAGAGGGAAAATAACCGAAGCAGGAGGGAAGAAAAGGGCTCTTGCTTAGTCTTAAAAGAGTTTATTGAAAGCAATTCTGTATCTTAAAGAAACTAGCACAACTTAACATTTGCTTTATTCTCATGATAATAAATTCTATCAAGTTTTTCTTAATAACTAGCACTGAGGGACAATTTAGACTGTGTTTAGGAAGGTAGACCTTTATAAACTCTCCTCTGGCAGACCATTATCAGTCCTCTGTGGTTTGAGACATAAGAATTCAGACACATGTGTTGGGTTCTTCTAAATCTGATAGACGACAAGGTACATGTGGATGGATCTTTCTAATGATCAGCAAGCTCTCACCTTAATTAATGGTTTCTGGGTCATCCAAATTTTTGGATTCAATGAACTTGTTATGCATTATATGTATTTTGAAGCAAATAAAATATTTTCCCATTACATCTGAAAAATTATCTTGTAATAGATATATTTGACCAGCATTAAATTGACTTTAAATATCAATTAATCATTTTGAAAATAATATTTTTACCAATAATAAAGTATCTAGGGAAATAATGACAAAACATTGTTCTTTGAGTGCATGTATGTATAATGCCTCTGAATTATTATTCTGTGATGAAGGTTTTGACAGTGAGCCAAGAACTGACATTCCAGAAGAGCATAAGAGAACTTCTGTTGATCTTATCAAACATCTTCCTGGTTTTTTCTGCCAATATGCTAACATCTTCACTTCAAGTAGTGCTTCCTCACATCTCACATACCTCTAAAATTTAGTGTCAGAGATCCTCAGAAATTCTCTACTTTCACTTGTAGCAAACTTCCATCTTGATTCCTATTCTTAATTAAGTCACTTAATTTTTTCCTTAACTTTCCTTTACACCTTGTGTGAGCTTGTACTTTTCTTTTTAAAAATATGCCCTAGTTTATCTTTTTTTTTTATTTCATCTGAAACACACCCAGGCTTTTATTTTCATTTTTTCTTTCTTCTTTTTGTCTTTAGTAATGTTTTCATTTGTAATTGCTTCCTCCAGAGCTCCAGAGTCCAAGTAATAACTTCATAAAATTGCAAAAGGCACAATCTTTAAAATACTAAAACTGGCATGCAAAAGGGCTTGCATGTACCTAGCCACAAAATTCTACTAGTCAGATGAGAAACACACACACATAGAATAAAGTAGCAAACTGAAGGGAGAAGAACAATTTGTAAGACAGAAGGAAGCTCCAGTGAGCAACTTTCTAAAGAAAAGTATCCCAGTGAGCATGGCATGTTTTGGGCATCTCAATCTGCAGATCTGGTACCTGTTCTCGGAAATCAATGAATAACTTTCCACTTCCTCTAATACCCAAGGACGTTACTCTGGAGACATTTCCACTGCACTTTAAATATACACGTACTGCGCTTCCACCAGATGAGGTAACTGAAGAATGGCCGTCAATTTTGCTATAGCCACCATGAAAATATGAAACAAAAGAAACCTATTTATAGGGCTGGCATACTAGAGGCATGAAGTAAATTAAAGTACCCTAATTTGTAGCATTAGTTAAGTCTCTGTTCGGGAGTCTAGGATAATTAACCAATATTCACATAGTTTGAAGTCTTTATTCACAGAGTTTGGAATTGGAGAATTTCTAAAAAATGATAAGAAATAAACGCTTGTCCTAAAGATGATAACAAAGCTGCTAATTTAAGAAAGTCAATGGAAGAGCTTTTTGCGTGTTCAAGGAAGCTAGAGCCAAAGTATAACTGATGGGTTGTAGAATCTTAAAATATATCAAGGATGGAAGGCCAATGAAAAGATAAGAAACAAGAGCAAAGTAACAGAATGAAACTTGAACTAACATGAGGGCTTTCTAGGTGACACATTGTGCCTTGTGGCTGTCAACAAGGCTCTGAAATACCTGAGAGGACTTGAACATGCCTTGTGATTGGCTTAATATGTGATACAAGATTCAGTCTCAGTTCCCTATGAGACATCACTACATTCTTGAGGAAGGTGTGACTCCCATACTATTTACTGCAACCTGAGTCCTTCTATTTAATAGTTCTCACGAATCTTGACTTCACACCCAAAATTACTTCCCTCCAATTTAGGAAATGGACTGGCCTCTCCCTCTCTCCATTAGCCACTAACAAGAGTCTAGGCATTATAACCTCTAATCAGGCTCTTATGTGTTTGGAGGGAGCCATCGGCTCATTTTACTTGCAATGTGGTAAATTCCTACAGAGTTACACCAACAACTTTTGGACATACAACAAACCTTTTATCTATTATATATTGTCCCCTTTGATATTTTGATCTCACTTCCTGTTTATCCTTCAGCACCATTGATAAAGGAATGCCTACTGACCCATTCCTGATTGAGTTTCTTACACAGGGAATAAATTTTCCTAAAGAATGATTACTTATCACTTTGACTAATCACTGACCTGTAACTACCCTAGTACTGACATACTATGACATGTTTAGCACTCTATCACACACCTTTGGAACATACTTGCCTCCTCTTGCCTGAGTTAATTTCTGCAGTCCAGTTCATTTTCTCTACATATAAAACTTGAATCACTAAGCTCCTATTAGACTTAGTCAATATACAGACCCCTTTACCCATGAACTGTTACTCTAATATCCAAATCTTATAGCTTTATCACTTAGATTAGGTGTACATTATCATATCTTTAAAGAAGCCCAGTGACTATTATTTTTAGTAGAAGCAGCAGGAGAAACAAGAGGTTTTTAAGAAGAGTGTTTGAAAATGAATATCAAGGTGAACATCCATTTGTAAAACACCTTGGAGTAAATCGGCACTGGGGTGTCTGGGTGGCCCCCAGCTGGGTTAGATGCACACACTAAGAATAGACTGGAATTTGAATGAAACTGAGCTTCAGGTGAAGTATAAAGTGCAAATAGTACTTAGGAACAGTATAAATTCAGCTGTTTCACTGAAAATTGCCATGAAGGCTCTTTGGGTAACGTTAAATCTGGGTTAAATTTAGATCACTAAATGGGTTATACATGGTCTTAGTTGCTCATGGGTTAACATAGGTGCAAGTTCAGGCTGAGGCATAGTTTCACAGTAAGGATAACAGGTGAAAATTAAAAGGGAAATTATAACAATGGCTTTTATTTGTAATAGACATGAACAATGACTTGAATGGTAGACCTTACATTAACAATTTTTATATAAAAAAAAAAAAAAGATCTTTTGCTTCTAGAACCAAGATGGAACTCTTCATTTTTATGACCATTTTATATTGCTAACTAATGCTATTTTTGTTTTATAGATTAATCTTGATAAGGATAAGAAACTAACAGCTAGACTGATATCAGAGACCCAGAGCAAGGAGGGGTCTGGGTTTTATTTTGAGACCTTGTTCACATGACCTGCTGGCAGTCACTGAGTTCCAGTGTTCCCTTGGAGGAAGTAGGTCACATTAGGCAGCATTCCACACAAAGCTTCCCAGTCCAGACGCCTTCTGACCAGGGCTGAAAGCTTCTGTCAGCAAGTTCTGGAGAATCCCGAAGACATGAGAACCACCTAGGAAACGTGTCCTTTGTAAAATGTCAAATTATGGCAGTGATCACATTAATGTTCAGGGCTGTGCTCCTGTGTGCTGAACAGCTCTGACAGACAGGCCTTTGCTCAGTCAGCAAGGAGAGGTCATTAGAATCGCATTCAGTATGAGGTTTATATACAGATGGGGCGGGAATCTTTCCAAGAAAGGGCTGATTGCAACTCTTTCTCTTCCTACAGCTCTCTTACTTGGCTGTTATTGTTCATATGTGTGTAAATGCACATAAGTAGAATCAATGTTTTATATCTGAGCTTTTATTGTCTGCTAATTAACTCAATCTATATTAATATGTACATGTATTTTTGTTGTTATTCTTCATTAAGTGTATAGCTACAAGCACTTATACAACATATATATTAGAATAACTGGCAATTAGAGAATAGGCAAAGGTTATGCATAAACAGTAAGCAATTTTATAGCTAGAACTTGACTTTTCTATAATTAATATCATGTAGAGTCTTAGAAGCAATTCCATGTAGATATCAGGGAATGACACAGTATGAACCCAAGTACAAAATTATAGTTATCACCATCATCATCATCATCTGACTGCTTTAACTCTAGAGGCTAGAATTTTTTTAAAGTAATGTCTTAGAAAGGTGTTATGTCATTGCAGTTACCATTGCAGGTCATTGTCTTATTTCAGTGGCTTTCTGAAGTCAAGTGATTATCATGTTTTTGCTTGGTCTTCATAATCACTGGCAAAAGAATTCAGTAAATGGTGAAAGAACCAAAGATTTTACAGTTAGAAAAGTTTTTTTTTTTTTTCTGAATATGCTTACACACTATATTTTTGTCTTCAGGTTAAAGTTTATCAACCAATAGTATTTATCTTTAATATGCTAAGATATTCTAATGGTCTTATTAAATGTGGCTTTTTAGAGTCTGCATATTTTCTGCACAATAGATATCATTTGCTCTGATTTTCCTGCCACATAATGACAGCAGAACCTTTTCCCTTTCCTTAAATCCTCCCATGAATATTTGGAATACTCTGGCTCCCACTCTGCCCTTGTAGACAAGCCGCCTTCCTTCTTCCTGCTCCAGTGATCTCTCAGTACCTTATGCTAGTCACAAGGCTGTTCTCTGTACTCTGTTCTGTTGGCAAAACCAGGGGCCTCTCCAAATCCGTTAGCACTAAAGTACCTCTTAAAACTCATGTCTTTATCTAATGCTTTTGGTCCCAATGACACTCTGAGAAGAAAGGTTGACAGTTAGAGACCCAGAAAAGAGTCTCGAGTTTCAAGAAAATCTACCACTTGCTGTTCTATATTTGATTGCTTGGGTTGTATTAAAGAAAATACAAGTCTTTGTCCTGGTTCATCAAGAACATACCAACCACACATATAATATGGACATGTTTCCTATAGAAGTAATACTGATTGGGCATTGTGTACTCCTTTAACTCTAGAACTTGGGAGGAAAATGTAGACAGATATCTGTGAATTCAAGGCCAACCCCACTCCTTTTTTCCTTTTCGTAGTGAGTCACTAGATAGTCAGAACTACATGCATATTCATACTCTATCTAAAACAAATAAAAGAAAAATAATGGTAGCCCACTAAAAAGCTATGTTTTCCAAAAGACGAAAGATCATTTTACCTGTTTATATTTATCAAGACATGTTTTATTTGATGTCAAATAATTTTTACTATATTTATAGTAAATTCCATAATTTCTTAAAATGAAAATATAATTCTATCACTTCTTTGCCTGTCTTCTCTTCTTTCACACCCCTCTCATATCACTTCCTTCCAATGTCTGCATTGCATCTCCATTTCTAACAGATTATTACCTTCCTTTTTTTTTTTTTTTTTTTTTTTTTATTCATGGCTTTTGGAGTCTGTCGGTATGGCATTGGTTCCTGGCACTCTCAAAATAATTTAAAATGTTATCAGCTCTTCATTAGCTGTCATCTAAAAATATGTTACTCAGGTCTTTCTGCCTTCTAGAGAACTGTGTATGTCTTCCATAGGACCTTGTTGATGCCTTTTTTCCCCCTGTGGCTTCCACTGTTTTTTTTTTTAAAGCACTTTGTTTTTAACTGTAAAGAAGTACAATGTTTTTAACTGTAAAGAAGTACAACTTTTGATAAACTTTGACCAATTATTCTTCAAGGCGAGTTAAGGATGTCCCTTTAGGATGGGAGCACTATCAAGAGAGGATACTTTTTTAGACAAAAGGTCAGAGTCTTCAGCAAGCTTGCCTTCCAGTTGTGACTTGTTCTACTGAGAGATGAAGGTTGCAAATGACAGTAGTAATTAAAAGCTTTTAATAGTTTTATTAATAAAAATATTAATGATAACCACTAAGTTATAGCCCAAAAGAGGGGACAGAAAAATTTTGAGAGCCAGAAGTCCAGAGAGTCATCTGTGAAACTGTGTATCCTATAAGTAACAATACTGCAACAATATTTTGCCTTGCAGAAGCAAGAGCTGAACAAGGATTACAACAATGTTTATGTAAAAGAGGGGAGCTCAGAGGGTCTCAACCCTCTACAAAGAACTGCAGGCAACTAGAGACTATTAAAGAGGGAATTAGCCTTTCCCAGAGAAGAGGCCTCTAGTTGGTTGGTACACAGTGCTCATCCCTGAAATTGTTTATACATATGACACTAAACAGGCCCCACAAAATAACTTCAAAGTCAAAACTCCCAGTTCTCTTGATTTCAAGATGTAAAACTTTAGGGAGTTAGGTATGGGTTTTGTGCTTTGCTGAGAAGTTGTATACATGTATACATGGTTGTAATACAGTATAAACTGATTAAATCCTAAGCCTTTTATAAGATCTCTTTTTTTTTTTTTTTTCAAACTGGGAAATGGTGTGTATTTTTTATGGATTTAAAATTGCAAAACTAAAATTTGCTCTAGATTTCAACTTTAGGAATTTAGTTGGTTCATGAAAAACAAAATTACTGCAACCTTCTCTAGTTGTCAAAAACTAATAAACAGTACAAGAATTTATTGGAAAAAAGTGTTAGTTTTCATCCTCTATGACGAACTGCATTGCAGATGATTCAAACACTGAGAGAAAGGAAACTTCCTCCAGAGTCTCCTGGGGTTGCTGGAGCCTCTGGAAAACTCAATGTATCTCCTACTGTTAACATTCAGAAGATGCTTCATCATGTCCCTGTCTGTCTCTAAGTAACCAAGACTCAACAACACCCACATCTCCTTCTGGGATCTCAGTTACCTCAGATATTACAATAGTTTCTATTATTGGAAAACATCACACCACCCAGGGTGAGTGAGCTTTTTCAGTGTCCCTTGATCACAAATGGATCATTTAACTTCTGGGTAACTTCAAAGTGGCAAACTTGTTCTTGGTCTAGGGTATCTCTTCTTTACTGACTAAAGGCAAGTCACCTTGAGTCTTTCATAACACCCAATGATCTACTTTGCTAGTCCGTTTTGTTACAAGTCATACCATATAGGTATTCATGAAGAAGTATAAAGCAGAATGATACTTAGGTGACCAAGATTTTGGAGCTTATGTGATGAACTATGCTATAAGTAAAATTAGTTTTCATCAGAGTTTTTTTTTTTTTTTAAATTTTTGTTTCTAGATCAGCCCACTGTGTTCAAGGTTCTCTTATTCTTGTCTGTTTTATTCAACATGAGGTCTCTTCGAATTTGCTCCCTATAACCCCAAAGGGGGAAAATAGGAGGACCTCACTTTTTACTCTTTGTTTACATCAGCCAACAGAGGCTGTGCTCATTTCTGTTGCTGCTTTGTTTTGTTTTGTTAACCAGGATCAATTCTGACTGAAAAATATTCCTTTGTCAGTGAGTCATTGATGCACAGAATTATTCGGAATCCCCTGTATCTTTATTTGGAGACCATTCAACTCCAATGGCCCTTCCTCAGCTATTGTGATGATAATTTCAAGAACAAAGGACACAAAGCAAGATGTAGGCACTCTCTGAAGCTTTGCCTGTGCATGTGTGCCTGCATTTCAGTTATTTCCTTCCATTCCTTGCCTTGCTTCTCATGATGCTTACTGTGTCCCAGACAGATATTTTAATGGCTCTTCTTCCCCACCCCAGTGAACACCATCCATCTCGTCTGTTTATTAGAGACAGCCAGATCAAACTTATGGTCTCCCATCACCATCCTGAGAGATGTGACATACATATATAGCACAGTAATATTTGTTTTATAAACCATATAATTGTGTATTTCTTCATATCCAACCCTTTTTATTACTCATAAAAAGGTGAATGGCACTGAACGTGTTACAACATAAGAAACCCTATCATTTAGGCTTCATGCTGAACTCAGAAATTATGGTAAAAGCTGCCATTTATGTACAAATCCATTTGTGTTCTATTACAAAAATAACAATTTTAAGATGTTGCCATTCTCAAATTGAGATCAATTACATGATTATTAGGCCATGATGACTGCAAAGCTGTGTTTCACAGAAGGAAGGAAACTCTCACAGTTTAAGTGAGTTTTCATTAAACATGCCATGAGTTTTTACCCTAATATAAGTTACCTTTTGGCTTGTTGTAATGTCAGGGGCCATGGAGAAAGTGGTACACCATGTGATAAAGACTGTTTCTCTTAGTTGCTTCCAATAAGCAGAAAAGCCTAACCTTGCCAAATATTACAAAAGCTACCTTGGACTAGCACAACTCCAGGCACCTGATAGAACACATAATTAACCTAATTTTGCCAAACCATTGTTTAAAATCATATTTGTGGTGTATAAACAAGGCTCTATAGTCTATGCTTCCTGCAATGTATCTTCATCCTCCTCTTTGCAATGTTATACACACATGGTGATCTTCGTGGAGGAAATCATCCACATGAAGGATAAGGTAGGCTGTACACATCCACAATAGATAGTACACACTGGGAGAGTAAAATTTGAGTGAAGGTCAAATACCAGGCTTGGGGGCAAATCAGTTTAAAGTCTGACGTTTCAAGCTCTTGTTCAAGTGTCAGTCAACAAAAACCTGGCCATTACTCACCTTAAAAATTTCCATTTCCCAAACCTCCTAACACAAACACACACACACACACACACACACACACACACATACACACACACAATTTGCTAAATTAACATTGTTGCTAAGAAAAATAATTGCTGATTGTCATGTTTTCCAATAATTCTGTCTCATGCTAGTTATTTTGTGTATTAAGTTATTCCTGACTCAGAATATATAAAATATTGGTTTTCTAATAAAACAAATAAGCAAATCAGTGAATAATTATGATTCATTTCTAGATGCTGTAAGGTTGAAAAGACCAACTTGAAATTGAAAGCAGAAAATTTCTGTTTAAGCAAGCTGCCTTGGATGGGGTACTGTTTATTGATCCAGATTAAATGGGAAGTGGGGCATTTGCAATAAAGATGAATGACAGGGGAAAAGACACATTTATTTGTTTAAGAATGTGTACTGTACACATGAGTGGGAAGTCTTCACACAAGGGTATCATGTCTCGATGTTTCCATATGAAACTCCAGCCCTAATTCATGTCTGTGATCATCACAATTTCTTCTGGGAAAACACATTTAATCATCAAACCAAAGAAAGGTCATTATTTAATAATAAAGAATGCTACTTTAATTTTAAAACATCATTTGGGGAGTCCATGAAACATAATGAAAAAAACTCATTCTATTTCCTATTCATCACAATTCTTTATGTCCAAGAATAAAAAATAAATAAAATTTAATCATGAAATGTATTAAATCCAACAAGGAAATTCAGTATTACTATATGGAACTTATGAATAATACTTCCTAGAAACTACACTTCAATAATGTATTGAGTTTAGACAAGAAGAACATTATTAAAGTATATGAGTATTTCTTTATATTTTAAGCACATATACACAAACACACACACACACACACACACACACACACACACACACACACACAGGGATGCCTAATTTTTACCTATATGCTTGAGCCACAATTTGCTTTTTTGAAAAGGAAAAGGCTACAGTTGTAAACCACATTTTGATTCTGTGATACTCTTAGTTGTTTTAATAAGAGAAACATAAACAACACCTAGTACATGGTAAGAATTTGGTTTTCATAGCAGTCAAGCAGAAGTGGTTTCAAAATTCTACATAACAAATGCACCCTTGTATATTCATATATCCCTTTCAATCAAGCAGAATGGATTTAAATCAACATATCAAAAACTCTGCAATTGTAGGTTAGCATGTGGATGCTCTGATATTTGAGAATTAGAATGGCCAGAAGAACTAAAGAACAGGGTGTATTGGAGTAAATGATAGAACCAACCCTGCACCATTGAGGATCCCCAGGAACCAACACATACAAGCTTGAGTCTGTTTCAGTCCGGCTTTGTCTCATCTGTGTTCTGGGTCTAGACCAAAGGCAGGAACTCTCACTGACAGAATCCCTGCTCTACAGACTGAAGAATAAATACAGAGGGAGGAGCCAAGAGGGAGGAGGTCATGGTGTGTGTCTCAGTTTAGTGGCCAGAGAAAGTGACTTAGATGATAGTGACTTGGGGAGAAAGAATAGTGTTTTGGACAGGAGTTTGTGTTTTGGAAAATATCATAGTCACACTAGGCAAAGAACACATTTTAAGACAAAATGCAGAAAATAGAGAAAATGGGGAAAAATTGACTGCTGGCTCTTCCATGGGATTTTTTATGTTTCCATTTAGGGTCGGAAAGTTACTGGCCAAGTTATTTTTGTCAAAAGAATCTGAATACATTTGCTCAGTTCCCTTAGGCAAACCTGACTCTTGAAAAGATCTTCGATACCCAGATCTGTAAGGCATATGTAGTATAATATTTCAGGTTGAATGAAATGGAATTTAGGTTCTTAATTTAACACGTTTTTAAATGTCAACAAATGATTCATATATACAAAACAGTGTAATGCTCTAGTTGGGCCTCAATCTGGCTCAATGACCACAAAGATTTGTTTGTGTGAATTTTGTTGTTGTTTTAGCAATATTAGTAGTACATAGACAGCTCTCTGTATTTTGCTGAGAAGACATTAGTAATCTATGTTCATAAAAATCTCATATTGAAGTTCCAAACATTTTTGTGGATTTATTAAACCAAGTTTTTGAGCTTCACTAGGATCTTTTTAGCTACATGATAACACAAATTTCAATACAAAACACAGTTATCAGAGTTCAAATAAGTATAGCCATTACCATATATATGTGGTATGTGTGTGTGTGTGTGTGTGTGTGTTTGTGTTTGCATGTTTGTAATGGGGTGTAAACCTTGAAAGTAAATATAGGTCAGAGTCACAGACATCCCTATTTTCATATTGGTTTCCATGGAAATCATTTTGTTCCTTTTATGAGAGAGTTGTTTCTTATTCTATTAGCCATCAGATTTGACAAACTTTTTCTCTTGTATTTTGAATCCTAAGATTTACTTTCACTCTGAGTGGTAAGAAGTGCCAATAAGTGCAGTGCTTTGGAACCCAAGGCAGGAGGATTACCATGAGTACAAAACTAGACAGGGCTACATAGCAAGCACAACACCAGGGTGGATATCATCAATAGAAAGACATTATTTCAAAAGATAATGCTCTTCCTCTGAGACACTAAATACTTGTTAGACTACATAATAAAATTTCAGATCTGTTAATAATCTCTGGAAATTTATTTTTTGTAGAGTCAGATTTAATTAGCTTGGCAGGCAGTACCTTCTGTACTTTTTAGAAGGTGTGTATTTGTGTTCAGGAATGGAACTCTTCCACGTCTTTGTCGTATTTTGGTATCATGCCAATTAAATGAGTTATTGAGATTCTCCCATTATTTTTAGCTTCATGAAAAATTGGGGAAATTTTTAAAGAAACACCTGGTCATAATTGGCAGATTTGTGGGACAAGTTATTTGCAAATTAAAAAAAAGGAGCTTTCAACTTATAAGCTCAGTGCTTCAATTACTAATTATTTATGTTATTCTCTTACTGACAAATGGAATTAATGGGACTCATTGTGTCCCAATTCAAACATGTTTTCAAAATGCAAGGAAATCTCCACTTTTATTCAATAATTATATTAAGAAATTTTGCTTACTTTTAAAGAAAAACACGCCATGGTTTTGTGTTGGAGTTGAAAGAATATACTTCACATGCTGAAATATGTACAGATGGAAGATTAAAAAATTTTCTTTAAAATAATACGACGTTTAAAGAATGTGAATAAAATGTAAATGTGACATTACTTATGACTTGAAAATCACATGGGCCAAGTCCTAGTTTTCTGAGTAAAAAGCTCTGTTTTCTCTGAGTGATATTCTAGCCTTTAAAAAAATATAATAAATGATTTTTATAGTGGAGCACATAATTAAACATTAGGTAACATACATTTCCTTTAGTAAAAATCAATTTGTTAAAGTTGTGGGAACATTTGACTTTATTTTCCATACTACTTGTTGTAATCCTATGACCAAGAAATTTTCTAGAAACTAATACTTCCCCCAAAAATATTAATTGTGAAGGTATATGTGAAGTGGCCATAAATAATTCCTCTCTAGATCTAAAATCAATTGGAAATTTTTACACGATATCACTTTAATCCCACAGTAAACTGTTGAAATAAGAACCCTTATTTGGCATAGTACCAAGGCATAGAAATGGATATGACCAACAATGAATTTGTGTTTGTGCTAATCAAGTTCAAATTTGTATGTTAATCTTATTATATAATGAAAGACATTTGAATAGTTCTCTAATCTAAATACAATTGTATTGAAAGAGTCCTTGTTATGGCTAAAATTAGAAATATAAACTTTTTTTTTAATTACAGAGATGTCCTCCTGCAAGCAGTTGGCTAATGTGACTTTAGCTTTTCAGAAAAAAAAAATCAAAATGAAACACACTGAGTTGTGAAATAAAAGAAAAGTTCACAGATTTTTTATGACATATTATGAAGTAACATTTTGCTTTGATAATTCTCATTCTCATCATGTGCATTTCAAATTTCTCTTCTGCTATATAATGTCTACATAGTAGGGCTAATTATGCTAGAGAGTAAACCTAACTAAGGCTTTACTATTGAAAGTTGTTGGATTTCTCAAGCCCAGACTCTTCTATGACTTTATTAAACTTTGGTACCTCGATCTGATTTGTTTTCCACATGCACAATTCAAATAAGAGTTTCTAAAAATTTTTCTTTCCAATTTATCAGACACACAATCTGATATAACCTGGAAATAAAACTGTTTTCAGATGGGTGTTTATTATTACAACCATCATACCTTTGGCCTCAGAACTTACATGTTTTCTTCTTTATCTCTTCACACATGTAGATAACACATATCAATAAAATTCAGGCTACCGTTTTTGCAAAGTGCATGTAGCAGACACTGATCATATACTGATCATCTCCTTTCATGACCTTTATTTGTTTAAAGTAACAGAGGTCATCTCTAATATATCTTCAGAAGGATTACTATTTCTCTTGAAAGACCAATACAGTGTATGAAGTACTCAATAGAATAACAATAATGATACTCCAAAGCTTAAATTGAAAATTTGGCAAATGTTCAGAATGGCTACATTTATTTTTTATTTTAATATACTTCACTATGTTAGGTCAAGATGTTCTACAAATTTAATCTAAGAGCCCATCCTGAGTATTCAGAGCTTTCTGGGGGCTACTATCTGCTTATCAGTGAGAGCATACCATGTTTGTTCTTTAGTGACTGGGTTACCTCACCCAGGATGATATAGTCTCTAGTTCCATCAATTTGCATAGTAATTTCATAAAGTCATTGTTTCTAATAGCAAAGTAGTACTCCATTGTGTAAATGTACCACACTTTCTGTATCCATTTCTCTGTTGAGGAACAACTGGGTTCTTTCCAGCTTCTGGCTATTATAAATAATGCTGCTATCTGATGTGGAGTTGGTAAAGATCTTCTCCCATTCTGTTGGCTGCCGTTTTGTTTTTTTGACAATATCCTTAGCCTTACAGAAACTTTGCAATCTCATTAAGTCCCATTTGTCAATCTTTGACCTTAGAGCTTGAGCTATTGGTGTTTTGTTTAGAAAATTTTTTCCTGTGCCTATGTGTTCTAAGGTTTTCCCTACTTTCTCCTCTAATAGTTTCAGTGTATCTGGTTTAATGTGAAGATCTTTGACCCACTTACACTTGATCTTTATACAGGGAGATAAGAAAGGGTCCCAAGGTATAAAAAGAACTCAAAAAGATAGACACCAGAGAATCAAACAACCCTATTAAAAAATGGGGTACAGAGCTAAACAAAACGTTCTCAATTGAGGAATATTGAATGGCTGAGAAACACCTGAGAAAGTGCTCAATATTCTTAGCCATCAGGGAAATGCAAATCAAAACAACCCTTAGATTCCACCTCACACCAGTGAGATTGGCCAAGATCCAAAACACAGATGACAACAGATGCTGGCGAGGTTGCGGAGAAAGAGGAACACTTCTCCACTGTTGGTGGGGTTGTAAACTGATACAACCACTCTGGAAATCAGTTTGGCGATACCTTAGAAAATTGGATATAGTACTACCTGAAGACCCAGCTATTCCACTTCTGGGCATATACCACAGAGACACTTTAATACACAACAAAGATACATGCACCACAATGTTCATAGCAGCTCTATTTATGATAGCCAGAAGCTGGAAAGAACCCAGATGTCCTTCAGTAGATGAAAGGATACAAAAACTGTGGTACATTTACACAATGGAATACTACTCAGCCACCAGAAACAATGACTTAACCAAATTCTTAAGAAAATGGCTGCATCTAGAGAATATCATCCTGAGTGAGATAACCCAGTCACAAAAGAACAGACATAATATGCAGTCACTGATAGTGGGATGCTAACCCCAGAGGCTTGCACTGTCCCAGAAATAACTCACAGACTGTGTGAAGTCCAAGAAGAAAACAAAACAAAACAAAACAACAAAAAAAGTTTTGCTCAATCCTTACCCACCAAGAACACATTGACAAATTCTGGGTTACACCCTGTATTACATGTACTGTTTGCTCATTGTAAAAAAAAAAAAAAAATCTTTACACACCAAGAAAACTTTGACTATTTCCAGGTTACATCCTGTTTTACATGTACTTTATGCTCATTATACATAGTAACTAGTAAGATCTTAATCACACTTTCAAACCTTTAAAAAAAAAAGTACTGACAAAAATGTATTGTATACTTTTGTGCAAAAGATGCTTAAAATCTGTACATTTATCTTTGTTTTTCCAAATAAAGTTGTAAAAAATAAATAAATAAATAAATAAATAAATAAATAAATAAATAAATAAATAATGTTGCTATAAATAAAGCTCAAAAAGAAGGAAGGCCAAAATGTGGATGCCTCAGTCCTTCTTAGAAGGGAGAACAAAACACTCATGGGAGGAAATACAAGGTCAAATAGAAGAATAGGGATTGAAGAAAAGATCAGCTGCCTCTCCTGGGGAACCACCCCATATGCAACCACCAATCTCAAGCACTATTGCTGATACCAAGAAGCACTTACTGGTAGGAACCAGATAGAGATGCCTCCTCAGGGACTCTGCCAGAGTCATACAGATGCAGCTGAGCATGATTGCAGCTAACCATCAGCCTGAGCTCAGGGACCCCAAAGAAGGTGCTAAAGAAAGAACTGAAGGAGCTGAAAGAGGTTGCAACCTCATGGGATGAACAACAGAATCAACCAACCAAACCCTCCACAAGTCCCATGGACTAAAACACCAATCATTGAGCACACACTGAGAGACCTATGACTCCAGTTGCATATGTAGCTGAAAATAGCAGTGTCTGCCATCAATGTGAGAAGAGGCCTTTAGACCAGGGAGGACACCTTTTCCCAGTGTAGGGGAATGCCAAGGAAATGGGGTAGAGAGGGTGATTAGGAGTGAGTACACCTTTGTGAAGATAAGTGCAGGGGGAGTGAGGATAGGGAGCAGGGTGGGCAAAGGGGATAACAATTCAAAAGTAAATACAAAGATCATCTAAAATAAAAGACCCTCATCCTGCCTTCTTTCCTTTCTTCTTCCTTCTATCTTTCCTACCTTTCTGTTCTTTCCTCCCTTTTTACTTCCTTCTGTCTCAAATTCATTGGTTCTTTCCTTCTTTCATTCTTTACTTCATTTATCTTTTTCTTGTTTTAGGCACACACCAAATCACTGAAATTTTAAGTAATAGTTTTGTAACTCATATTTCAGCTTTTCAGTGTATCCCTAATTCCCTCCTGCCCTTATCAGAAAATCAATGTACAAATTAACTGATATTCCTATCTATATAGTTAGTATATAAAATTTATTTTACAAGATATAGTAGCAATACTGCTAAATTTAAAATTAAATTGTTAGAAGATTGTGTAATAAAATATGATATAGTATTTAATAGTTGCTAATAAAGCTTCTAAATTAAGTCAAAAAGTAAATTAGTTGAGCAAATAATTCTCATGCTCTATTTGGAGATACACTGAAAAATAAACTATAAATGCGGAATAATTCTACAGAAAATATGGAGGACATTTATATATCTTGAATATGGCACTATTTATAAAAAACAGTTATATAAACTCTGACCAAATTCATCCATAGAGTAAATGCTATACTGGGTGGGCCCTGAACTAAAATTCTGAGCTGTAATTCTGTGAGAAACATTTTTTAAAACAATTTTTTCTTATTTTTTTATTAATCATTTCACTCATTTACATTTCAAATGATATCCCACTTCCTGGTTACCGCTCCTGCAAGCCCCAACTCACATTCTCTACCTCCTCCCTTGTGCCTGTATGGGGGTGATCACATACCCATCCACCCACCCTCTTCCTCATTCCCCTAAGCATGGTCATCAAATCTTGATAGGACCAAGGGCCTCTCCTCCCATTGCTGTCAGGCAAGACTATCCTCTGCTACATAAGCACCTGGAGCCATGGATCCCTCCAGGTGCACTCCTTGGGTGGTGGTCTAGTTTCTGGGAGAAGTGACTGGTCAAGTCAGCCTATTTTGTGAACCCTATGAGGCTGCAAAACCCCTCTGCTCCCCCAGTTCTTCTGCCAGCTCCCCCACCAGTTTCTCTGAGCTCAGCCTGTTGGTTTGCTCCAAGCTTCCACATCTGCATTGCTCAGTTGCTTGCCATTCCTGTCAGTAAGTGCCTCTTGACCATGGCAAACTGTTGGGTTTGGTATCTGCAAACAGGATGGATTTCCAGGTGGAGCAGTCCCTGGATGGCCCTTCCTTCAGCCTCTGTTCTATTTTCTGTCCTCTTTTGTCCTGTGGACAAAAACATTTCTGAGTTAAGAATTTAGAGAGAGGTGGGTGGCCCCATCCCTCGACAATGGACCATGCCTATCTACTGAAGGTAGTTTCTACAGGGTCTATCTCTTCCTCTTCATTTCAGCTAAAGTCATCCTATGGAGAGATTTTTGTTCATATGATGAACACATAAAAGTTTTGTAGAATAATAAAGATCTGTTTTGCTATATTAATTTTGGAAACCAAAAGCAGTGAGGATTAGTTGATTTATTACATTCCAAAAGTCACATCAAATAGAGAATAAAAATAGTGGCCTAGAGACACACACTAGGTCATATAGACCAGTGATCAGAGGAGACACAGAGAAGACAAATTTTGGCAAACACAAATATTAAACACAAGAATATGAGCCAATAGGTGGATTATTTGGTATATGGACTTAATAAATCATTAATTCTAGAGAGAAAACAACAAAACTCTGCAGAATGTTTGTGGCTAACCTAATATGCTCATGACAGAATGCACATGTAATGCATCTCACCTCTTGTCATTGCTATTATCATTGTTTGGTGATGAAATCAGATACAAGGCTTAACTCACTTTATTTCATATCTAGCTTTATGGATGAGATTATAAGGAACTTGTAGAAGGAATAACCACATTTATACTTTAGTTTTAGAAACAGCCAAAATAGAAATAGACTGTTTTAATGTTTTTTTAATTCTTTGACACATTTATTTAATGCATTATGATCACAGTCACCCAACTTACCCCACTAACTCCCATGACACCTCCCTACTCCTGACTCTGTGTCCTCATTTTTTTTTCTTATTTTAATTAACAACCTACTAAGTCTAACTTGTTCTCCCTACATTGTCTTGGATGTGACATATTCTACTGGACTATGGTTGACCAACTAGGAGACATACCCTTAAAGAAAACTGATTCATCCTTTCCCTGAAACCACCACGTGCTATATATAGTGCCACAGTCAGGGGTAGATTTCTGCATTTTTTGAGAACAATGTAGTCATCTTTTCTATTTCAAATAATGATTCATTTGTTTATTGCCATATTACTTCATACAGCTTAAAACTTTGAAGATGGAGAACTATAACCCCCAGGTTTTAAACATTGTATCCATGTGTTCATAGTAGTTTTAAAAGTTCTTCCTTAGATACAGTACTTGCTTGTGGTTTTTATGAATGTCATTTTATTGTAGTCATTTTTCCTAAAGCTATTTAAAGAATGACATTTCTAAAAACAATAGTTGCAGAGATACAAATCCCATTGGACTCAGGGTAAGCATGCAAGTGAGAATACTTGCTTCCTGTTAAAACTGGGCTTAATGAAGATAAAGGACCTTTGGTTAGGTCCAGTTTCCAGCGGCTTTCAAGATAACAATATTTAAAGTGTCAGAATCAAGAACTTATTTTTTTTTCTGCCGGAACTAACATATCAGAGTATTATTTAGAATGCAATCAGACGTATACACAAATTGAAGCTATGCTGTATATAAGCAATCAGGAAAACACTCAACACTGTTAACATATGGGGAGAAATATGGCAAATCATGTCATTCAATTACAGTGACCTCTTCTATTTCAACATTCTTTTTGGTTTGCTTGTTTAATGTATTTTTATTTTTTTTAACCGAACTTAATGATGTTGATTGAAAATAGCAAGCAATCTGAGATTCTGAGTAGGTTGAAGTCATGTTTTAGTATTTGGTATGTAGCCCACATATTCCTATTTAAAAACAAAGTTGCAAAAAATTAGGGGTTTTACTCCATCTGTTGAAAGCTGCTATTTGCATAGACAGGGATTTCTCCTATAATACACAATGAATGTTTCTTGCTAAAATGTGATTGAGCCTTTATAGCTTCCTAAGAAATTAGAGATGTTTTGTGACTGCTTGAAATAAAGGAACAAGAATTCACTTTAAAACAAGTTGTCTCATAATTTTCTTCCAGCTTTCATATATATAAATATATGTATATTTGCTTTCAGCAGTGTGGATATTGCAATGTTTTCATAATGCAAGTTAGGGGTTATAGAATACCATTCATTAAGAGTAAACAAAAGGAATCTACAGCTTATGTAGTTAGCATGCATGTAACTGAAAATAACCTACACTAGCTTGACATGCTGTGTGCATGTTTACTGCGTTTTCCTGAAAGAGTAACTATAAATATTCACTCTGTGAGGCATTTTTACAACAGCCGATGAAATATATAGTTTTCACCAATGCCCTGAATAAAAGCATAGTTAGCATGGAAAAAAGATGGTAGAGATCAGTCTTCCATGCATATTGGCATCAATATAACCTGAGGCATGGTGGAACTAGAGAGATGGTTTGGTGGTTAAAAAAAAAAATTCTCTGTTCTTCCAAAAGACCTTGGTTTCCTTTCTAGGACCATCATTAGGCAACGTGGAATTATTTAAGTATTAAACTGGGAATGCAAACTCAGTTTAGACCTTCACACACACACACACACACACACACACACACACACACACACACAGTGAGAGAGAGAGAGAGAGAGAGAGAGAGAGAGAGAGGGAGGGAGGGAGGGAGGGAGAGGGAGAGGGAGAGGGAGAGGGGGAGGCAGAGGGAGAGGGAGAGGGAGAGGGAGAGGCAGAGGGAGAGGGAGAGGGAGAGGGAGAGGGAGAGGGAGAGAGAGAGAGAGAGAGAGAGAGAGAGAGAGAGAGAGAGAGAGAGAGAGAGCATACAGAGCATACACTCACTCAGGGACATCTACACATACACAAATAAGATTAAAATAAGTATTTAAGAATACAAATAGCAACTGACTCTTTGGCTGAGACTTTCAACCCTCACACATATAACTGATGACAAGCATTTCTATCTCTCTGTACTATCTTCCACAAAGAGAAAACAATCACTGGATTGGAACACAGCTGGGTCATATTGGTTCCAAATTCTTTTCTTATTGTTTTTAAAAAGCATCCCAAAGGCATACAGATGCAGGATCAAAAGTACTTAAAATTAAAGGATTCATAGAACCTGGAGGGATAAATACTTCATTTTACATTCTGTGTATATTCCTGTAAATTGAACTGATATATTTTAAACATAAATCAAGTGTGTCATAATAGAAACAACAAAGTGTATATTCTTTCATTTAACTCATTTCCCTTTTACTGTGTCATTCAAAATAAATCTCAGTCTCATTTTGGCAGTTATTCTAGAGACACTGGATCAGCCACTTTTGAAAAGGAGAGTCTTATCAGATTCCACTCAAATCATTTTTGATGAAACATTTATGAGGTCTGTTTAGTCTGTATCCTCTTCTCTGCCATGGATATGAATTGACTTCTCCCTTCTTCTAAAACCAAGTCTTCTCTTACATGAATACTGTGTAATAATTTCAAAAAATATAACATATCCATTATAGATTACATTAAAATTAAATTTTTACAAGATTTGAGAATAATTATCAAGAGTTGTTACAGAAGCCACCTTGGAGAATGCTAATCACAATAAGTGTCACATTTCCCCATAGGTAAAGTTTGAATGACAGATACCATTTGAGTTCCCCAGTTTAGGATGATTAAAAGGTGCATTGTTTCTTTATGTAACAATAAATCTAGTTAAATACAGTATACCATTTTAAAGTTAAGGTATATTATAGTAAATCTAGTTAAATAAGGTCTACCATTTTAAAATTAAGTAATAATATTTGGAATTTCTAAAGCTTCCAATATTCAGTAAAGGATTTTATTCTTCTGGGATATTTCTATAATCTTATCCTTCTTCGGTACTTTTGAATTTTGTCCTAATTCCGAGGTCATCCTGTTCACCCATCCCTTCCAGGATTGGCAATACAATAGTAAAAAAGTAAATAGTTGTTTTATGATATAGAAAAGACACAAAATATCTAAAAGACACAAATTACCATGAATTCACTTGTTTAGAAAAGCTATGGGGAAATTCAAGCAGAATTACATTGTCAGGACAAACCAATTTAATCAGCACAATCAGAGAAATAAAAATTACCCAATATAAATAATTAAACTGTTTTAATGATTCATGGTTATAGTAAATGTGAGAAAAACCATCATACATTAATTTTTATCATCTAATTTAAGGCACTGAATTTATTTTGCCTGTAATTAAAAGAGGATTTAGCATTTTTCTCTCAAAGGCAAATATTATATCCTCATGAAATTAGAGAGCAATCATTTTTTAAAACTAAGTGTATAAAATATGTCTGGGTCTTATTTTGTATTCCCACATTTTAAATTCTCCTTATTTGGCATGATGGTATTATTGTACTGTTTTAGATTAAATTACTTATATTACTTGTAAGCACACTGGGAATACTAAATTAATTCTAGGGAGATTGCTATACATTAGTGCTCCACAGCACAAATTTCTGGTCAATTATTAGTCTGTTAACATTGGTATATTTTATGAAACTCAAATTGTAATCAGAATTGTATTAAATTTATGCATGAATCTGTGCATTCTGGGACATTTAGATTGAAAAATATTCTCATAGGGGACTGGATCATGTAAATGTTGCTTTTATTTTCTCAAATGAAGGGATAAGTTAAGAGTTGTACACAGTTTAGACTGAGTCCAGAGTTTCTCTGTACTAGCTATTCCCTAGGCCTTTATCCTTCCTATAATCTAATCTTCCTGACTGACTGATTCAATCTAATTTCTCTCAGCTTCTGAATGTATTGCTCTGCTTAGCCTCATGATGACTTTGGAAATATGTTCTAATATTCTTGTTTCCTGTTCTTGTGTGCATTGGTTATGTTTTGCCTGATTCATTCTGTCAACTTGTTTTCTGATTTGTTACATTTACTGCCCCTTAATTAGATGATACTTTCACACATGGCTGCATCCTTCTACAAACTTTACCTTCATTGTCAGGGATTAAAGGTGTGTGCTAAGTGTGTATCTATATTTTAGTCTGATTATACCATAATCCAGGGCACATCAGCATTCCAGCTGATTTGTATATATCTAGAAAGTCTTTGAATATGATCCCTTGCCAGGTTTGCTATGTTGCTGTTTTAAAATTTCTTTATAATATAAAATCAACTCTGTCTGTCTCTGTGTCTGTCTCTCAGTGATGTCTCTATCTTTGTTTTTTTGTGTGTCTCTCTGTTTCTCCGTATCTTTCTCCTTCTTGTTCTCCCTGTTTGACCCTCTCTCTCTATCCTCTTCTCTGCTGTCCATGTCTCTCCTCTCCTCTTTCTTCCTTCTATTTATCTCCATATATAATGTGTGTGTTCTATTACAGACTCTTAGTTGTTTATAAAGCAGTGTCAAGAATTTCATTATTCCTCTTATTGCTATCTTTAATTAAATATCACTAAACATGAGAGAAACACAAATTTAGCACAAAGAAGAGTGTAGCCACACAGAGCTCAGAATGACCAAGAAAAAGTCAATGAAAACCAGAAAACATTGACAAATATGCCGAGGAGCTGGATCATTCATATGTTGTTGATATGAAAAGAACATGATACCATCCATTGAGAAAAGAGTTTATAATTTGACTAACCAAATGAGTCAGTAGTTCTCCTTGACCTTTTGTCCAGGGGAAATCAAGGCAGTTTCATATAAAACCATCTGGAATCTTACGACAGATTTATTTATAATAGTCAATGACTCAAAATACCCCACATGTCCTTCAGTGGAGAAGAGGTTAAGCACATCGTGATTATCTTTAACAAAGACTACTACTCATCAGCAAAGATGAAATGAACTGTGAATTTTCAATAAGCTAGATGAAGGTCCAAGGGATTAATTACACTGAGTAAATGAAGAGTCAATCCCCAAGAGATTAGATACCATATTATTTCATTGGCACAATATTCTCAAATGAGAAAATGTAGGCATGAAAATCAGTGATTTGGAGAAACAGAGTTATGTGTATGTGGGAGTGAAGAGGTGTCTGTAAAGGTTGTGATGGATCCTATAGGCATGAAAATATAGTGAGTTCTGATTGCATCAATATTACATTCAGACTGTGATTTTGTACCAGAGCTTTTCAAGCTTTGGAGAGAAATTGTCTTAATAGTACACAAAATATCATTTATCTTTTTATAAGACCCTGAAAAACTGTTTCACCCCAAGATAAAATGTTTACTTAAACAGGTCCTGGTGGCATACAACTACAGCACCAGCTATTTAAAAGACTAATGGAAAATTATTTTGAACCTGTAAATTTAAGATCAGCCTGGGAAGTCTAACAAGACCTTGTCTCAGTAGCATTGAGAAAATGTAAAAAAAAAAAAATAGTAAAAGTTTTAAGTTAAATTTTGCTGGCTAAATTTTTCTAAATTATTTTAGTTTTTGGATCAAGTTTGGGAGGCTTTGCCATGTATGCATGTAGGGGAGTGGCACATACATGCACGCACTTGTAGATGTATGCACTTATAGGTGTGTGTGTGTGTATACACATTTTCTTACTTCCTCTTGGTTTAGTTCCATTGATCATGCAAGCCTGTCAAATTTTCCATTTCTTCCAAACTTTTACAAGTTTATTTTTAACGTAAGTTTTCAAATATTTGATGTAGAATTTACAAGAATTATATTTATTGCAATGCTCATTTTTAAAATCTCAAATTTTATTAATTTAGTTCTTGTCTCTGAGTCGGTTCCAAGTCTACAAAGAGGAATACCATTTCCATGTTTTTGACCTTTGTGTTTCTAGGATTACTGTTTAGAACATATGATGTTTGGTCTAAATTCTAAATAGAAACTATTAAAATGGAAACAGCACATAAGATAATCAAGAAATATATTTTGTAGTATCAGGGTTCTCTAGTCAGAGGAAATCCTTGACTAATAAACCTCTTTGAATGTTCTTGGACACTCTAATATACAGTTATTTTGTTAAAACATAGAGTGAAGGGAGACTAAGATTTGCAGTCGGTCGATAATGCTTCAGGCCTTCTGTTTACTGACAGGCTAACACTTGTAAAGGTCATCGGGCCTTTATGAGCCTCATTTTTCCTGTTAAATTGAAGGTTGATGTTTTTTCAGGCACATGCATGCACTGTTTCTTGGAAACATTTATTTGATTATGATGATGCATATTTCTCAGAGTAAGATGGTTACTAAAAACCCAAGTTTTGCCAAATAACATCACACCCCCCCACTCACACATACTCTCCGTCTCTTGTCCCTTTCTAAAGCATCTTTGTGACCTAATGGAATTATAAACCTACATCTACTTTTATAGCCCAAATGAGACTATAATAGACTTTTTATATGATTTTTACAAAATAGTAATTTGGGTTATTATTTAACAATTTGTAGCCCAACCACACTAAATCTAGTCCTTTGGTATGAGGCAGTAAACATTCTAAAGCAATATATTATAAACTAATAAGTACTTTGTTCAATGGTATTTGGAGACTGATTCCTTATACAATACAACTTACAACAAATTTTTCAAGTCTCATTTTAAGAAATAGAATACATGACAAAATTATTTAAAAATTTAAACCTTTTCACCTCAGCAAATCCAGTTTGGAAGCCTACAAAGCTTTTTATGAGAACTGGTTTCACAATATTTAACATAAACTTTCATTAATGAAACTTCAGCAATATTACAATTAACTCCTCAAGCCAATAGTTAGAATTACGTGCAATCACTCGTACAGGACTTTATTTGTATAAGTAGATATAGTTTGCCTTGAACAAAACATTTATAAAGGTAATAAGTACAAACAAATTTTTGTCTCAATAAAGTAAATCTTTCTTTGTGCATTTTTCTTAATAGTCAGTGTGCTTGCCTAATAATTTTTTTATATTTTGTGTGTGTGCCTGTTGATTTAAATATTCAATTAGAGACCAGAAATTCTCTTCTTTGACATTCCTGCAGTTAGTTTTGCAGATTAGGACAATCCACATTTTCAGTTTCAATAAATTTCTTCTAAGAAATTCTTCAGAATTAAAAATAGAGTTGTTTTATTTTCTCTTCTCCAATTTAAGAACATGGGTGAGCTTAGCTCTTTGTAGAACATTAAGAAAAATACCTACCCTAACATATCAGTTACGTCTTGCTGTGATAATGCCATACAATAAATATATACAATGCTTAACTTCTATGTTCTTATAAGCATTCACTTCTGTCAAAGAAACGCACGGATTAGCTGAGCTTGGCCAATATCACGCATAAAGCTTACTTTTAGATTTGCAAGGTTGGTGTGCTAATCTGTACTAAGTTTTTCCACATGCATAGGTTTTCTGGTGAACAAATGATCTGTAATGTCCTTGTTCAGCACTGTGGAGTCCAAGCTCTGTCGCTCACAGACCCAGCAGAGTCTTACACCAATGTTCATATAAAAACACTTGGCATGAACATTGACTCTTGGTTCAAGTCTCAGCTTTTATCTCTGCTGCTAGCATTCTATTCACTAAATGGAATAATATATCCAAATTAGAATAAGAAAGAGTTTTCACCCACTGGGTCTGGAGTTCTTCCTAATCCAGGAAGTCAGAGACAGTTATAAAACCATGTGCCATGTAATCTGCACACCAGTAGTGTGCCTGGAGTTAATGAGAAGATGCCAGGGGTGATGCCTCATGACCTCTGACTTACAGTGTCATCTTCTCCCTTCTGCCTGCTCTTTTTGCCATAGGCTTCATAGTCACTTTCAGTAGGTATTGATCTATATCGTAATCTTTTCACTGGGTTAGAACAGCTTTCTTTTATGAGCGTCAATGGCCAATACTCTATAAAGGTCAGTAAGGAAAAAAAACCCTTCTGCGATGATCTGCAGAGGGTGCCAGAGCTGCCTCCGCCAGGCATTTCCTGCCGGACCTGAGACTCAGAGCACAAATACACTTGGCCCTGCAGCAGTGAGCGGGTAGCTGGCAAATGAACTTTTTTCCTCTGGTTATTAATGGTGTATATTGTATCATGCTATGAGCATACCCTTTAGATTTTGGCAGTACTTTTCGACTTCAGTGTCATTTGAGAAACTAAATGTATTATTTTTTTCATCAAATCAGTAATCACATAGAATTAAAGCGCTGCCATAAACCTTGTCCAGTTGTCAAATACTGTGGCTTTTTAAATTTCATCTACTTTTAGTAATCGATAGACTTGATGTTGTTAGTAATCAGTAAGCGAAGAAGAGTGATTTTCTGGAACTCTTCAAATGTGGTTATCAAGTTGCTTCTTAATTCGCCTTCATTGTGCTTTTTACCTTGGGATGGTTCTGTAAAGAGAAAGTATTCAGTGAAGTTGGGGATCAAACCACCATCAATTTTGTTCACAGCTGCCAGCTACAAGACATGCCCTCTGCCTGACAGACACTTTCAGGCTCAGACAGCAATTTTCTTAGCTCTCTCTTGTCTGAAAATTCACCCTTTAGTTGCTCTCCAGAGCTGAAACAGGCACTTACTTCCGTTTCCTTTCTCACTGTGAATACTTTACCTATGACTGCTGTCTCCGCGCATGAAAAACTGCTATCCCAACATTCTGAGGCAGTTGTCCTCTACATGACAGAAATCAAGAGTAATTATACCCAGGTACCTACATCTTACAACCACAGTACTTGACTGACACTCCACAACCTCCTGTGCTTTCTTTTCTTCTTCATTTAAACCAACTTACCCTTGGTCCAGCAAACTTGGTGAGCCACTGGGACAAGAGACAATCACAATATGAAGGCTTACGTCACCATTGCCCTTTGAAGTCAGCCATATAATTATATGTTTGAAAGCCAACATAAAAAATGCTATCAGGTCAAGACTTGAATGAAATCATTGGCCATTCAATTATTACTATTGCCATTTTTGGTTGGTTTGTTTGTTTTTGCTTTTGCTTTTGTTTTCATATATTACATTTAGACCTACAATTGGAAATGCTAGAGTTGGGGGCTGGAGAGACGGCTTTCTAGTTAAGAGCACTTGTGGCTCTTGCAGCGGACCCATGTTCGCTTCCCAAGGCCCATAAACAACAACTGTCTGTAGCTCCTACTCCAGCAGATTCTACTGTCATTTCTGGTTTTTATGGGTTCTACACCCTTGTAAAAGAGACATACAAGCAGGTAAAATACCCCCACACTCAAAAGTAGAAATAAATGCATCTGCATGATTTATCACTTTTTCATGCTTTATTTTAAAGAATGCTTAAGAGATGCCTGTCCAAAATACCATAGAGTTTAGGCCATTGTCAGTTCAGATTAATAATTTACCTCAATCCCTCTTTTCTCCCATGGCAAGGAGACAGCTCCCTGTTTTATGGCAAGCTAGAGGGGAGATTAAGTGGCTGGTTGCAGAGGGGGCTCAGAACTGCATCGGTGGTACCAAGAAATGGCATTTCTCCCCTAGGCAAAAAGATGGGCTGGCTGTAGAGAATGTTGATAACGTAGCTTGATCAGTTCTCACAGAGAACACCAACAGGTGTACTTAGGTCTTTTAAGGGAACAAGGTAGAAGCATCATTTTCTGGCTTGGAAAAAAAATCTGCTTTTGTTCAGCTGACGTTAAAATTGTGCATTCAGCATCTTAATTCTAAAGGATTCTGCAGGTTATAAAATATGATGGGAAGAGACATACTCTAGACAAAATCGAATCATTTAAAATGCCCTCTGAAGAGTTTGCACAGCAGAGCAAAGCACACATTGATCAAAGCACGGGGTCCCCAGCGTGAAGCTTTGAAGAGAAAGTGTAACATCCTAAATGCACAACAGTGTTAGCAGGGATCAAAGCAGCTGGGAAAGAGAGAACTAGGAAGCTACTCTTCTTTGTCGTCTGGAGCCCTTTACCTTTCCGAGTTATTCATATGTATTGCTTTTACCATTTCTTTTTGGCTTGTCTGTTTCAGTCTCTCACATTTTTTTCCTATTCTCTTTTGAAGGTGATAGCTATTGTAAACCTGCTTCACTGTAGAAATGGAGGTCTCTGCCGTACAGACCTCCTTTAATAGGAAAGAGGAAACGTTTGCAATATGAAGCGTTCTGAACTTAGGCCAGCTGTCTACCTTCTAAGTTGACAATCCCACTTTTTCTCACATTGGAGCTATGTTGTCAATGGAGAAACATGACTTCAAGGCATCAACAATGTCCCGTGCTATCGCATACATACAAAGCTGTTAAAACTATAGAATTACAGTGAAAAAAAATTATATGAACTAAGGTCCCTTTGAAGTCACTTAAGAGAAATCCTGGATGTAGGCAGAAGTCAGCCATGATTTTCTAGCTTTAGTTTGGTTTATTGAGAAAGTATGTTGAATGTATGTCTGCTGTTTTTCTTTGTTTTATTTTGTTTTGAATTGCTAAGAACCAAACTCGTGCCTCTAGGAAAATTTTCTACCACTGTTGCTCACAGAGCCTCCCACTCACTGGTGGAGCACTCATTCAACACATACAAGTTCCTAGGTGTTCATAGACTAAGGCATGGAAATAAAGAGTATCATCAGTTCCCAAAGAGCCAGCACTTTCTTGCATTTATGGTCTAGTAAGGTGTTATTGCTTACAATATATTTTCAAGAGCCTTCCTGGAAAATCTGGCAGCTAATAGATTAATGGTGGCAATAGGAACCTTCATGAAAGAGTTCTAAAAATACAGTACCTTTCAAAGTCTCTGCTGACATGAAGGCCCAGCAATGACATCGAGATTATTGTGCTAGAAATATATTCAGCCCAGAGGGCATGCGCTAAATAAAACATTGCCCAAAATATCTACATCCTCCTTAGAATACCTACCCCTTTTTCCGTGGCTCCAACATATCACCCCAGAGCTTTCTTTTCATTTGTTTTAATAAAATTTCTATCCAGCTATACATATCTGTTCTATAAAAATAGTAGGGGTTATTTTCCACATCTCACAGGTGACTGTTTTTCACACCTCTGTTGTGATTGATCAGAAGTTACATTGAAGTGGATATTCAAAAAACCCAAGGGGCAGAGGTAGATTTCAAGCCATACTAAAAGTTTAATTGATAATAGTACATGAATGCTGGTTAAGTTTTAAATTTCATATTTGGCATTAAAAGGCAACAACTTGCAGTCCCTCCAGATCTCTTTTATGATGTTGTTGCATTATACATTTGTGGGTAACAAGAGGTCACCCAAAGCTTAGTAACAGCAATCCTCTGGGAATCTCCCTAGCTGAGCCAGCATCCCTGCTGCCTCCTGAGTCCTATTGTGTGCCATGAATGAGCTTTCCCTTACTGCACATGTTGATGATACCTGCTACACAGGCTTTTGAGAAATGGATCCTTATTCTAACAGAACATTAGAGGAGAAGGGTGTTTTCTGCAAACAATTAATATTCAATAGTGCTAATTAGTTAAACTTCCTGAAAAAAGTGTGTGTGTGTGTGTGTGTGTGTGTGTGTGTGTGTGTGTGTGTGTGTCTGTGTGTCTATGTGGTATGATGGTAGTGTTTAACTCTTGGTTTAATGTGAATCATTATGCAATGCTACTACACAATTAAGCATTGCTTATTCAGATTGTTGCTAAAAATTTAAAAAATAATTATCAAACATGAACGTTTATCTTTAAATTTCTATGGCTGCCCCGATATTCATCCTACTTGTATAGGATAGAAAAAGGATTTAAAAGCCCAATTCTGAGCAACTGGCTCTCAAAATCCTTTTTGACACTTTGGGGAAATTTTTATATGTTCAATCTATTTTTCAAAAGTACAGATCAAAGCGATTTTAACCTTTGAGCTTCTCTGCTCCAGTGATTGACAAGTCTTTCACTGTCGTCCTTGTAAGGTAATGTATATATTTTTCTTTTGTTCTCTTCCCCTCAATAATCTCTTTGTTGATGCCCACAGATGTGAAGAACAAACTTCTTTCAGCATCCATTCCTAATAACCTAGCGGTATTGTTTATTACATTAATTCTATGTATTTGGGGATTGAAGATACATTTTGAGCAGTTGCAAGTTACTCATTTTAATTTCAAGAAGCATTGGAAATGAAAAGAGGCTTGTTAGTACTTGGAAGATGGATGAGTACTTAGGAACTGCTCATGTGGGGCAGTAACAGAAGGGAATGTTGATTAGTGGGATGGGGAAAGGTGTTGCTATATAGACAGCATGGGAAACAAAAGCCTCCTGTTTCCTCGGCTGTTGTAAGAAGTTCAAATAAATCTGGCTGCTGGAGATTTTTGGAACAAAAGTTGGGAACAAGATGTAGCAAAACTGAAATTCTGAGCTTAAACTTCAAAGTTGTTTCTATGAGAAATAGGTACAGAGAGTGCCAGACTCCTACAGGAACTGAGACGAGCCCATGCCTTAGGAGACTGCTGTTACAGATGGTCACCTGTACTGTTTCTCAGATCTGTGAGTGGGTGATGAACATGTCGCTGTCCATCAGCTCTACAGGTTGGTCACAACAGCATCTTGCCAAAACAGCCAAGAATGAGCATATAAATCAGGAAAACCCATCAGATTATTGGGTAGTGCTTCTACTGGTCCAAGCACTATTTTAGACACATTAGATACACCTTCTTAAATGTATTCACTTTTTAACTGCCATATTTTTCATCCAGATTCAAAATTAGCTGCACTGAGTCATCCATGGGCATATGAGATAGGTAGTCACACACATTGCTGTTCTATAGGTGACAAAAACCTGAGTCACATTTGGAGTCACGTTGCTAAGACAACTTAAGTGATGAGTACCGTGTTTCCCCACAATTTAGTAGAAGCATAAAGTTGATCCTTTGAGTAGTTTGACTGTAGTAATAACAAGTGCAACCACATCTCCTGTGCCTACCACATGCCAACTATGGCTCCAAACATGGTCTTACTTTTCTTGCACACAGCTGTTCCTTCTGCCCTCGTGATCTTCTGATTTCCCTGGGTTCACACATCCTACCTATGTGCTTTTTTCTTTTAATGATATGAGGGTAGATACTTATTTGTTCTCTTATGGTCAAATATTCAATATCCAGAAAGTCCATTTGATCCTTTCTAGCAACTGCTTTTGACATTCTGTTGAACACTTTCCATGCCTTGCCCAGACACCATGGAGACAAAGTGTCTTCATTTACCAATCCTCATTCTTTCCATATTTAAACTTCTGTACTTATTCTTACCTGTCATTTACCTGTCATTTCCTTCCCTTGACTGTGTCTTTAAGGAGAGGACAAGGTGTTCTCCTAAAGGAGAATCTAATTGTCCTTCCTCTGCCTCTGGGCCTGCATGCTTCAGTTAGTTCAACACTTTGGTCCTCGATGTGTTCATATTCTACAGTCTTTTTACCCCCCTGCTCTCTGTTTTCTACGTCATATTCCCTGGATGGAAAATAAAAACACTCCTCTAGTTTGGAATGTTGGCTGGTAAATAAATCCAATCTGCCTTACTTTATTTAATTATCTTAAATTATATGTGCTTGGTCCTAATCTTTTTAGCATTTCACAGATTCTTGAACTCTATGCTGTTAGATCTGCCAAACTGGCTGTAAAGAGAAACAAAGGCTCTGCCCAAGGAGTCTTAAATGAGATGAAGGTGATGACAATGTATAGCATAAATTAGAGAGTACTATGCTACATTTGATATCATTATGAGTTAAGAAATATAAGCAATACAAAAGATATGAAGAAGTGGATGAGAAAATGCAGTGTTTAGTAAGGAAGGGAGAAAGTGAGTCATTGAAAAGTTACTTTTGTGGAAAGTTTAGATGAAAAGAGAGGGCAAGTCTCAGCCTGTATAGCTATACAGAGAAAACTAGTAGAGAGGCTCTGAACAGGGGGAGCATTCACCTGGTTATTGAAAAACTCAGAAGAACGCCAACCTGTGCAGACACAGTAGGTACAGAGCTGTATTATAGAAGGTAGGCACAGTGACGTCACAGGCCTGCTTCCTCTCTATCCACCCAACTTTCCTCCGTTGAGAACTCATTCGATAGTAATTCCTGGGGTGTCTACCTATTTATCTAACATGCACGAATATCTTTTACAATGGTATTTAGTGCTGTCCATTGCTTTATTATTCACAAATACGCCTTTGTTTATAAGTGATATAAAAAGATTTGATCAATGCTTATTAAATGAAATGAAATACATCACAATAATAAATGATTGTTTCTAAAGCATTTAAATTGTTTCATTCAGTTACATATTCATTAGAAATAAGCAGAATTTACCTAGTTTGTACATAAATTTTTATTTCTCTATCCCCTTTATGTAAAATGATATTTTGACACTAGGTTATTTCTTAAAGGTTATGGGCTCCATTTGTTTTGTTTTTTAAACTATTTTAAAGGTACGAGTTCTGTTCTGACTTTTTCAAGTTTAAAGGGCTTCAGACCTGCATGACCTCAAAGTTATAATTATAATAACACAATGATAATGAAATCTAGTGTTTCATAGCCAAATATATTTGCATGATCTTCTAGGGAATTCCAAAGGGAAAGATTACTTTATTTGAACATGAACCTTTTAAAGGAAAGTAGACTGTCAAAAGATATGTGACTAAGTTTTGTCCTTGGGCTTCTGTGAATGCATATTCTGATGTGCTGCCAGGGAACACCACAAAACTGGAGATGTTCTTGGCTTTCAGAAATAGTAAGCTCTCCACCCCAACTGTGCTCATTAAAGGTCTCAGTAGCACACACTGCAAAAAATAAAGTGTGAGTTTAAATGACCAGACCAACCTCTGACTGTGGTTATTGCCTTTTTTAAAGACAAGAGACAATTAACATGAACCAGCCTTATTGTGGAGCTCTTTCCCTCCCACAGGCAGCTGCAGATGGGTGACATGACTTTCCTGTGAGTGGAGGCTGAATGTGCATCAAGTTACCAGCTCCATTCCCAATATCAAATGTGTAACATAGATGAGAGCTGCATGGATACATTTTGGAGGAATTTGACTACCTTCAATTGCGCCCATAGAGTTTGAAACATACTGATGCTTATCTGAGCTCCTAACTGTGCTCTACTTGCAGTTACATAAGACCTTGACAAACCATCTAACAGTATTTTTATCTGTAAGATGGGAATAATTAGCATTCCCATCATAGAGTATTAAAGATTCTCCACCCAAAGCACATAGCCGACATTGGATATATATGAATTGCTTCTAACTTCACCAGCTTCCACCCCATTGTTATTGTCACAGTCATCATCATCATCATCATCATCATCATCATTATCATCATTGGTATTATCATCACAACCATCATTCTATCATCCGCATGATCAACACAACCATCATCCCTGTCAAACTCACTATCCCCATCACCATCATCCCAATCCCAATCATCATCATCCCTGTCATCTTCCCCTTCATCATCATTCCTATGTTCGATCATCACCACAACCATTATTTACACAATCATGGAAGTCCTTTTAAAGAAAGCAAACTTTCTCACTTTTTTAGAGTTCTAAATTCCTAGGGTCCCTTGAGTTCAATGGGGATCTGGAAACGATTTCCTGAGTTGGATAAGTCATCCTAGTGGCAGCAGACAGCAGTGCCCAGCAAAAGCCCCCTAAGTTCTCCTGTCTGCAAATCGAGCACAAAGGATTTTACATTTGGCAGAGCAATCTTCTGTGACTTGAAAGTGTACCTCTGTGGGCATGCACAGCAGAAGCTCATCCGAAATACCAGGAACTTTGAAATGTGAAGTCTGACTTTTAAATCAAGTACATTTCTGTGCAGTGTTTTCTTTCCAACTTTCTAATTTTATTGCATCATGAATGCTCCAGCTGGAAGCCCTAGTTAACAGTTGGTTTAAAGTGTTTAAACTTAATTTTTAATGCATTTTTTAAGATTTGTGTGTGTGTGTGTGTGTGTGTGTGTGAGAGAGAGAGAGAGAGAGAGAGAGAGAGAGAGAGATAGAGAGAGAGAGAGAGAGAGAGACAGAGAGAGAGAGATTTGGATATCAAGATTTACTGATAAGAAAAACACAGTGTTGCTGACTGCTTTAGTAATTACCAACTTTTTACTGAATCCTCCTCTCAGTGAGCTATTAGTTGTGTAAAGACAAATTTTAAAATTAAAAACTTCTTTAGTTGAAACTTGCCAGCCATTCATAATACAGAACACTCCACTTTTATTAGTCTATCAGTAACAGTGAGTGCCATTAATTGAATCAATACCTATAAATCAGTTTTTCACATTTTCACAAATTACAATATAACAAACACACCAAGATGAAAATCCCTGTACACAATTTCCTAGTGAAGTTTTAGGCAAATGGCTTGAATTCACCTGGCTATGTCAATTATCTGAAGAGGCAAATGCTATAGAATATTCTAGTTTTATCATAAGCACACATTCTGTAGTGAGTAGGACTCCAATACTGTAATTGCTGTTACACTCTTCAGTTTCACAAACTGGTACTTTGAAAATGCTTTTGAATATGCAAACCTATATCTATTCTTGCTCAAGGATCATTTCTGCTTTCTGGAGTAAGACATGTGTTTGCAGGAGGTGTCACTGGATACTGAGCAGACAAATGTCTTGAGCGCAATGTCACCACATACACATATTCCTTAACATACATTTTGTTTTTACTTTTGGATAAGTTTTATGAAAGTTATAAAATATTTTCATCACTTTTTCTCAAGCCTAGTATGATCTAAATCATTATAAACACTTAGAATTTGTAAGTATAACGTAATACCTAATATAACTCAATTTTGGTATAAGGCCCAGGGATGTAGCTCATTAGTACAAAATATGTATTCTATGTTTTAGATTATGAGTTCAAGTGATTACAAAATATATGATGGTTTGCAGAGCATATTCTAATTCATACTGCAAATTCTTTAAGAGTGCTAAATATTTAGTTCACATTATCTCTATGACTTCTTCCATAACAAAGTTTTGAGTTAAATATTAGGAATAAAGATATATTTTCTGCATGTTTCTGTTCCTTTTTCATACTCTGTGTTGTCCTAAAGCCATATTTCCCTCAATCACTAGAGAAGCCAGGGCCTGTTAGAGACAGCTGGCCAATGGTCAGGCTCAAAGCCTGCAGATTCAGTTTAAGAAGAGCTAAGGAAAATGGCTACTCTCGTCTGCATATGGATATAGAAAATTTGACCATATTGGGCTGCAGACATTTAAACTAGAGATTTTAAATTACTAATTCTTCGAAAGATAGTTATCTATAAATAGTGACCCCCTATTTTAATCTTGAACTACCATATATACAACTTGTAACATAAGGGTTATGTTTTCTATACAACAAAATGTTACATGATGAGTCGGTTTAAAATCATTGGAGAAAAGAAGGTAAAATCTCTACTGTCACCTTCTAAGATTTTAATAATTGGATTCCTTTTCTGAGTTGACCATTTTGTTATAGTTATTGTTCACATTGAGACAAATTAATATTTTGCCATTGTTTTGTCTCTCTTAATTTTCAAATGTATCAATATGTGCCCATTTTGGAAACAGGCATATTTCTCTAAGAGAACTAAATTACAAGAGGTAACATGTAATTTAGTCAATGTCAAATATAATTTCAGTGACAGGGGAGAGATATTAGGAAAACTGAAATGATATTTTTGCTCTGGCAAAATATTACCTGTGTAATATAATGATTCTATTTTCACCTAGAGTTATTTGCTGACATCATAATGTTGGCTATAACCTTTTAGGAATTTAAATAACAAAAGTCCCAGATTTACTATAATCCTCCATTACTGAAACTATTTTTTACATCAGTAAGAAGTTTTATCTTCTTTACTCTTTTCTAAGAAACAAACATGCAGTATTTAAACAGTTGGTAGACTGATTGTTTGAATGTGCTGTGTCTCTCATACATGATATCCTAGAAGTGTTAGAAATTCTAGTGCACATATTAAAGTCAATACTCAGCTAGGTTTTGTTATTTTTGTGATAATGTGTTGATTAGTGACTAGTAACAGCTATGTTGAAAAGTCAGTGTTGTTAGGCCAAATTTTGGACATTTAATAGTATGAGATTTTCATTGTTTGATCTGTGAAATAAATGGCTGTTTAAACTAGCCTTTGTTAAATATAAATGTGTAGTTTAGAATTTCTCCTTTATTGAAATCTAACATTTTTGTGTATACTGATAACCATAGTCGTATACAAATAAATATGTATGTATATTTATCCATTACATGGATATATGTAAATTTATGACAAGTCATTTCTTTTTCTGACATTTGAAATTCTATGCTCCAGCACACAAACTTAAATTCTTATTGTTATATGGCTCCATCACATTGGGGAGGCAAAATGACCAGATGCATCTCAGCCTGGTTGAACTGTAACTTTAGGTTTCATTCTTCTGCTTGAGTAAACAGATTATAAATCAGGTGTCTCATATAGTAAAGATAATAATGAGTCATGAAGTTGATAGACATTAAATATATTTTATGAGTGTTTTTCTATTATTACTATTGTTGATATGTATCTCAAGCTACAGTGCATAGTCAAATAACAAAATTATTTTAACATATATAATCATCATTGAAACAGCCTTTTATTCACCTGTGATAACTCAGTTCCTCAATGGTTTTTTGAGCAACATCTATAATATCATTTTTGAAAATTATTTTTTTATTTCAAAGTTAAACTCAGTTCAATTTTGTATAATTCAAATTTATAACACCAACATGCATTTCTTAAGCAATAATTTATAAGTAATTTGAAAGAATACTATATTTGGGAAAAGGACATAATACTCTATACAAAATATTTTTTCCATTTCTTGTTGGTGCTATTTTTATTTATTTTTCACAACTACATTTTTAATTACATACTCTCTGTATTTACATTTCAAATGGTATCCTCTTCCCTCCTTAAATTCCCATCCCCCTCCTCCTCAACTTGTCTCCACGAATATTTTAAAGAGGTTTATTCTGCCTAGATCATAAAAAAAATCATACATTTTTAATCACTAAATATAAGAATATTTAAAAGAGAATTTACTCATGGCTTCCATTTTTATATTTTTAAATTTTATCAACTAAGTATAGTAGTCTTTTGGTTTTTAAATAAAAATAATTTCTTTCTCCAATCCCTACCAACTATTCACCAAGTTTTATTTTTAAAAATAAAAATGCAACCAACCTGCATAGTATGTATGATATATACTTACACAAACACACACACAAACACACACACACATATGGATTCAGGTATCCAATTTTTATTTCAGGAGCCAGAGATTCCTTACTGAATTCCAGGAAAAATGAGGGAGCCCTAGGTTTTGAAATATGGACCAAGCTGGATCCCTTAAGGAACGCAAATACAAATGCAAAATGTGCCAATGGTTATAATCCTGAGCATTGGTGATTAAAAAGGAATTCCTGGAAGATGTAAGCTGTAAGATTTTAGAGGGCAAATAGAAACCGTCCAGGGAGAATCCGGAGTTAAAGGAGGATGTTCCAGGCACAGAGATCACTGTTTGCAAGAACTGAATTTGCAAAAAAGAGAATTACAGGCTATTTGAAATTCATGACTAATGTTGTAGCTGGGGATGTGACTTCTTTCCTTAAACTATTGGAACACATGTCGAGTTCTTTCCATCATTTCTACAGAGCACTCTCTGACAGACTATCACTGCATAATTGCTGCAATTATTTTTAGAATATTTTAATCCACTTAAACAACGGATGAGTCGCATTCCTGGGAGAGACAACCTTTCATTGATCGCATGTAGATAAAGCATGATATCCAAGGTAGGAACAGATGTCTCTACTTGATAGTGTGTCATTAATCTGACAGAACAAAATTAGATCGTACAAATTGTTTTAGCACCATGGCTAATCTATGCATACTATGATTATGAATAATAGTTTGAATTTTTCAATACTCTGGCACAAAGGGGAAAGAGAATGAATAGAAGTGTAATAGTATCTGGTTTCCAAGGAGAATATTATGTTTCTCACAACCATTAATTATAATGATGATATACCAAACAATATTTTTATTCTATGTATCTTCATATTTTCACTGCTCTTTATTTAAAAAAGAAGAGGAAGAAGAGCTCATCCAGAAATAGTTTCATTTTTCTTTGTAGGGCTGTCAGGAAGTTACAAGTTCGGTTTATGGGAGATGGCTCAGTAGGTAAAGCTCATGTCAAGCAATCATGATGCCTGAGTTGAATCCCAAACATGCAGATAAAACAGTGAAGCTTGGTGTTACACACTGTAATTCAGTACCGAGAGGGCAAGCAGGAGAATCTTTTGTGCTTGTTTACCAATTACATCGATGGGCCAGTTCTGAACCAATGAGAGACACAGTGTCAAATCTCAGGTGGTTGATATCACTATGGAATGACATGGGAGGTTGTCTTGTACAACCCCCCCATACACAAACACACATACATGTGCCTGCAAGCACATGCATGACCAAACACAGTCAAAATAGCCTAAATGTTTTATTACTGTTGATTATTAACATTTGATTCTTACATGTGTACAAAGATCTGTATCTGACTTTCAAACCTGACTTCCAAACCACATTGTAACAATATAGTTTCTGGCTTTTCAGGGTATATCAAGGTGTTGTGAGATTAAGATATTTGAAGAAAATGCTTTCATCCCCCCTCCCCCCCAATAGCAAACAAATACTCTGCTTCCTCCTGTCAGCACTCTCATTTTTGGTTAACTGTAATAAAAAAAATCAATCAAAAATGTTAAATAAATTGGGTAAAGAAGTACAAAGGAATTTGTTCCTTGTTGAAACCAGACTATTGTTAGTCTGTATGAATTAAAATAGTTTCATAAGGTATAAATAGAAAGTTTATTAAAATATATATGTATTTTTAAATTATTCTTTAATCATTTAGCAAGGGGGGCAAACACAGGATCAAAACTTTTTCGAAGCACAACCCACACACTGGAAATGAGCAATCACTATTTGACTATTTCATTAAGCCAGAACTTATTGATTCTAAAGACACCAAAACAGATTTGTTGTGTCATTTTCATCCAGAAATGAAAAAAAATCTAAATCCCACTGAATGAGCAATTATTTTCCAATTTGTTAAAAAAAAGCTTTGACAGACTCCAAAAAAGAAACACTAAATGCTAAGAGAAAAAAACTGAGAGCATCAGTTTTTAAAACCCTAACACAATAACTAGGAAACAGATTCTGTTAGCCTGTAAGAACCTGAGAGTCATTTTTATTTTCAAATATGCTGATAGTTCAAAACCGATGGATTTTTAAAGACGAGAACCCGTGCAAGTGTTTACATTTTTACATGTGTAATTCTGGAGCTGTCATGTGGCAGGAAAAAAAATGGAAGTTCCCCCTTTTGACTTCAGTCACTTCCCTTCCCTGTGCCCACCAGAAATAGGTATTTTAAATTAGGATCTTTGCAAAATAGAAACTCCCCAACAGAAAGGAATGCAGAATACGGGACCAGAAGTCTGCGTCCAGCTGTCGACTCATGAGAACTCTCATCTTCGAGAGTGAGGCAAGAGACGACAGTGAACTGTAATGTGAATAAAAGGTATTCTAGGTTCAATTCTCCCAACTCTTTACTGTAACCATTAACGGGTAAACATCTCATTCTTCTACCTGGGGTTGAAGAGGTGCTGTCCCTGGCATGGCTCTGACCCTCAGCACTTGCCACTTCCTCTCTGGCAGCCCTTGACTCAGCTGTGGACTTAAGAGTCTCAGATTGTAGTCTGAATACATTTGTGTGTTAATTGGGAAAGCTTTGACAAGGAAATAAGTTGTGTAATTATTCATGGAGTTTGTTTCTTTAATGACTTAAATATCACACTGTAATGCGCTAGAAGTAGAGGCCAATGCCAAAGCCTAGTTATAACCACAAATGTTCATAAATCCTTTTAACAAACCAGTACACACACACATGAATGCATATACAAATACACATATGTATTATATACAGTATATTAAAGTATGGTGTCAATATAATATGTGTTATTTGCATGTTGTTAAGATATATTTGTGTTTTTAACAAAATGTCATAATTATATGAAGCATTATGTAGGTCAATTTCCTTGATTTACCCATTCTACTTTCTGTGTGTAAGAATTTGTGTGTGTGTGTGTGTTTGTGTGTGTGTGTGTGTGTGTGTGTGTGTGTGTGTGTGAATGAGAGAGAGGGGGAGGGTGGGGAGAAACAGACAGACAAGCAGACAGACAGAGAGATGGGGAGACAGAGAGACAAAGAGACAGAGAAATAGAGTGGCAGAGAAAATAAGTGGGACAGAAAATAGTTGTGTGTAAAATATGAGTGGTGGACTAAAATAAATTTTCTCAATTTAAAAATATTCATATATTATTGGGAAACTAGTATATTTTTAAAAATCACCATTTCAATTTTAATGAAATACTTTGTGATTTATACATTAGTGTAAATCATCAATTTGAGGAAATAATGCTTACTATATGAATGAGATTATTAGTTTTGATTTGGAGAGTATCTACCATTTACCAGATGCTTTGGGTACACTTTCTTTTATTTATTTTCTTTTTTATTCTTTTACTGAATATTTTTTTTATTTACATTCCAAATGTTTTCTCAATTCCTGGTTTCTGCTTATGAAAAACCATATCCCGTCCCCCTTCCCCTGCTTCTATGATGGTGTTTTCCTACACACCCACCCACTCCTTCCCTTCTCCCCAATCTGACATTCCCCTACACTGGGGCATCCAGCCTTCAAAAGACAAAGGGCCTCTCATCACATTAATGCCCAACAAGGCTACATATGTGGCTGGAGCCATGGGTCCCTCCATGTGTACTCTTTGGTTGGTGGTTTAGTCCCTGGGAGCTCTGGGTGGGGGGTTGTTGATATTATTATTCCTGTGGGATTGAAAATCCCTTCAGCTCTTTCAGTCCTTTCTCTAACTCCTCCCTTGTGGTTCCCATGCTCAGTCTAATGGTTTGTGGCAAGCATCTCCCTCTATATTTGTCATGCTCTGTCATAACCTCTCAGGAGACAGCAATATCAGGCTCCTGTCAGCATGCACTCTTGGCATCCTCAATAGTCTAGATTTAGTGACTATAGGATAGATCCCCATGTGGGACAGTCTCTGTATGGTTTTTCCTTCAGAACCACCAAAATGATTTCCAAAGTGGTTGTACCAGTTTGCAACCCCACCAACAAAGAAGGAGTGTTCCTCTTTCTCCACATCCTTGCCAGTATCCACTGTCACCTGAGACTTTTATCTTAGCCATTCTGACTAGTTTGAGGTGGAATCCTAGGTCATTTTGATTTACGGTTACCTGATTGCTAAGGATGTTGAACATTTCTTGAGGCGCTTCTCAGCCATTTGATATTTCTCAGTTGAGAATTCTTTGTTTAGCTCTGTCTCCCATTTTCTAATAGGGTTATTTGAATCTTTGGAGTATAACTTAATGAGTTCTTTGGATGCACTTTCTGATTTAACATCTTGTTTACCTTGAGGTCTTCAGTTTATACATAAGAACATTGGTTTTCAAAGACCAAGACCATATTTCTCAGAGTGTAGAATCTAGAGGTCAATTATTGGTTTGTTTCATCATATGGGAATGGTTCTCATAAACAGCAATTTCTGAAGTTTTGCCTTATGATGTTACTACAGTGTAGAATAGCTGGGAGAGGTACATTACCCTCTGTGTGTGCCAGTAAGACTACATCCACAGAGGATGGATGAAGGAGATGTGGTAAGTCCTCATATCGGTGGCACCCTTTCCTATGCCTAGCAATCTAAGGGAATGTAAAATTTGGCCATCATACTACAGATATTCATCTGCACATTTCTAGGCAATTCCAATGTATCCTGTTCTACTGTGTCATATCCTATCATGTCCCTTCCTATGATGCATGGGACCTTCTGGAGCTGTGAGTTAAAAATGAATATTGCCATGACAGTGTTCAGTCAAGCTATTGTTATAACAATGAACATCAACTGATACAACAGAAGTAAGGTACTTGATATGATATGAATATATATATATATATATATATATATATATATGTACATATATACAAAGACATATGAATTTATACATTAATATATGTATAAGAATTCATATATATGTATATGCAGTTTTATAAAGAAAAAATTTTATTAGGTTTCCAGTCATTGACAGTCATTAAGCTCTTTGAAATGAGGAAAGGCCATGGCAAAACTGAATTGAAGTGAAATAGAAACTTTTCATCTTGAGAGCCATAGATGGAAACCTATAGAAACTAAAAGTTATAGAATTATGTGCAAAATACCATCTTCATTTTTAGTGACTTCTGTCAGCAAGAAATGACAAACTGTGAGCTTCTTTGAGAGTGTGAGGGTACTGGGAATTGAGCCTATTGCTTCACACACTCTATGTAAGCACCATACCACTGAGCTACATCTGTAGCTTTGTAGAATCATCTTATGCTCTGTAGTAGTGTGAGTATGGCCCCTATAGGTTCATATGTTCAGACAGTTGGTATGCAGTGGTGCAGTTGTTTAGGGAAGATTAGGAGATATGAACTTGCATTGCAGGGGTATGTTACTGGGTAAGGGCTTTGCGATTTCAAAAGATTCCCCCCATTCCCGGTGTACTCTACCCCTGCTTGTGGATCAGAATATGAGCCTCTGGGTGGCTGCTCCAGTCACCTGTTGCTGTGGGTTTCACCCTGCCGTCAAAGGCATTATGGGCCTAACCTATAGCCCCATAAGCTCAATTAATTCTGTCTTTTATAAGTTAACCTTATTCATGGTCTTATTGCAGCAATTATAGCTAATATATGCTAAAAAAAGAAGAAAAAAAAAGACAAATCATTACATAAACTCACAATCTATTTGACATTGCCCTTTTTGTCAGTTTGTCATTTTGGAGGGTGAATTTTATTTTTGTAAGTTTGTTGAATATTTCCATTGTGGGACTCACTGTTATTAGCTTCCCCAATATCATATCTAAGATTTTTGAGGCTTGTAGATAGTTTGCCTTAGACCTATATCTAGATCTTTCCTGAAAGTATCTTTTGTATGTAATGATATTTATCTGTGTGATTAGTTGAGTTATATATGTCCCTTGATTTCAGTCTCACATCTGGGAAAATAAAAAGTACTGGCTGTGATATGCATCTCATCATTAGGTTAGATCAGATCTACATTATGTGAGCACATAGCTTTAGCTTTTCTGTGAATTCACACATAGACTTACATGAGTGATTACACACATTCTTAATGCTTACCTTAACACTGAACATTTTCCTCGTTCACTTGTTTTCTGCAATTCCTTGTATAGCAGGAGATACCTTTTTTAAAAAGCTTTATTTATTTTATATGTTTGAATATTTTGCTTTTATGTGTATATATGCACTGAATGGGTGCTTGATGCCCACGGCGCTAGAATAGGACACCAGGTACTCTGGAACAGAGTTATAGACCACTGTAAGCATCTGTGGGATTTTTGGTATAGGAACCCAAGTCCTTACAAGGTGATTCAATTTTCCAAACTGCTGAGCCATCTTTTCAATGCTCTCAAATATTTCTCATAGGAGATTATTTGAAAAATAATCTTGTGTATTGTCTTTTCACAATTTTAAGAAGGGGTAGGGTTCAAATAAAATTTCTTACCACCCTCTATAATTTTTATTTTCATGAAGTCATCTGAGATAATATGCCGTTTTCCAAGATATCAAGAGGTAGTTTATTACCCCATTTTATAGAGCTACCTCTTTCATAATATCTATTGTCAATATCTATTGTGATTTCTCTCTTCTCTTATATTTGCTGCATAATGTGTAACCCTGACATGACAATTTTAAAAGACAGAGGGCCGTTGTGCACTAAGAGGCACCTGGATAGATCTGCTGAACTACATAAACATGTCTGGTAAAGTCATCACTAGCTTCAGCCATTCCCAGGATAATTCAAGTTGTCTGGATTATATGTGATTCCCAAGACCATAAGAAACTCTGTGACTTTTCCTTTGTCCTACAAGACACTAATTACCCACACCCTGCTAGCTGGTGATAGTGTGTCCCGGGAGCTCTGCAGTTGGGGGTTTGGGGAAATAGCATGACACACAGATTTGCTGTAAATGTTATTCATAGGTTTCTAGTTTTACCATCTTGTTAATCTGGCCTATTTTTGTGCTGAGATTCAGAGACGTGTGAGAACCTTCCAGCTGTTCCTGCCATTCCCATCCTTTCCAAATCTAGTAGCTGATTATTATTGACTGTAGACAGAAAACTTGCATGCACAGCAGAAATAAAATTAACAGACATTTATGCTAACGCAGCCAGTAATCCCAGAGATATCTCAGAAAGTTGGGGGGTGGAAGAAAATTTACTCCCTCAAGTATCCTCACTGCAACATGAGGATAGTGATATTTATTGAAATTTTTCTTCACCAGTTGAAAAACCAATTACTTCAACAATTAGATGCTGTTTGTTTAATCTTCCCTTCTTGGCTTGCTGTGCATTGTGTTCCAAGAAATTTCCCTGCAGTAAGAAATGCATCTCTTTTCCTACCTCCTCCCAGCAGTAAGTTTGCCAAAGTCCATCTTCCTTCCCAACAAAGAACATTCCTAGAAAGAACTAAAACCAAGGATACAATTCCTGATTATACACACTCATTCTCAAACAGTATAATATCAGAATCCCTAGTAAAAGACATACAGGAAATAAGAGTGTAGATTTCTCATGGTAGGAACACACACACACACACACACACAAATAACTTCAAAGAATTTCTTGGATAGCTTGATGCTGCAGGGAATTAGGAGTATTCGTTGCCCTTCCTTAGCTGTTCTGTTGTGACATGGAAGCCTCTCGGAGTTAATGGATTAATGGTCTCTTGTAGGAACTTTTCTCAATGACGTCATGTGCTTTGTCTCTGTTAGTTGTCAAAGCCAAGCCACCAAACACAGAATACTCATTTCCAGACTCTGAAGTTTTGGTGACAATTAAAAATATATTTTGCAGAAATTACTAAATTAACATGAGGATAATTTTGTAGTGATTAAATATATTACTTTTTGTACATGTCAAAGTGAGAATATATATTATTACAATCTGTAGACATTTGATAATATTCAGATTTTATTTTTCTGTAACACCTTTGTCTAAAGGACTTTGAAGATACCAAATCTTCAATCCTTTCAGGCTCTTATTCATTAGATTATAAAGCCACTATACATTTCAAAATTGACAGCAATATAATGTTGTTCCTGCTATGTATAGTATCTTAATTGACTCTTTAATATCCACAATGTCCTCTGAGATCATAGGCAGTTTTCTTTAATACTTTATCTGTTCACATGGGTAAGATTAAATATTTGTGCTGAGTTTATGATGCTCTATATTTTTATGAACTTTGAATTTGTCCTAATTGTGTTTAATCATTAAATAATGAATATTGTTTCTTTATTGTCTTGTGCCACATTTTTCCACCCATATGGTCAACAGTCCCTTACTTTATTCTTAATTAATTGTACCTACTTGAATAGTTTGATAGTCTGATAATTTTCAAGTTTCTTTTGGAATTCAGCACTACATAATCAGCATGTACCTTTGCCTCTCACAGATTATCCTTGAGAGACTATTTATAGTATCCAGGGTATTTTTATTGTGATTGCTTTTACTATATATATGGCCTTTCAAGTGGTGCCCTAATTATTGAACACCATTTTTTCTCTTTTTTTCATGGGTAATAAAGCATGAATGATTTTTCTTGTTCTTCACCAGTTCACAAAATTCACCAGTTTACACGAAGCACTGCTTCTGGCCTTTAGTGTTACAGCAGTACGTACTCGAAAATATTGATAGAAAAAAAAGTTATATTGCTGGGAGACTTCCCTGTGTATATTGGATTTTTCAGTAGGGAAATGACAGCATAAACAGGTCCCTTGTTGTAACACAGACTCCTCAAAACTCATGTCATACAGCTTCTGTAGGTGATGTCAGTGTAAATACCTAATGCTAAGTAAATTCAGATTCTCATATTTGCAGAGCACATCAAGGAACAAAAGGGAGGTATTGTTCTTTTTCTAACCTAGGAGAACACTATGATGTAATCTTTTTTTCTTGAAGATCCAGTGAAAAACACTTTGTATATTCCTGTTCCTTTTTGGCAGCTTTCCCATATCACTCTGACCATCCTTCTTCCATAATATCTTATCTTTTTATAATCTTCTAACTGTACAGTTTGTGATACGCACATGTGCAATGGCTCTAACCCTATCCACTGTGGAATAAGACACTTACTAGTAATAGCCCTAACGCTATTAGTGTTCGATCTGTCCCTGTCCCTCAAAGATCATAATTGTTTTTGCCTATCTTCCAAGTGACAGATATTCTCATTTTTAAACTATTTTCTAGAAAAGGATAATAAGATGATATTTAATTTATTATCTTCAAAAACAATAGGCTTAATTGGAAGAAATTAAGATCTATTTTTTCAATGTTAGTTTACTATTCAATTGATAATGTGTATTTAGGAAATATAGTACAATGGAACATTTTACTATTACTATAATAGGGGGAAAGTATATACAACACATGTGAAAACACAGCATTCAAATCTGTTGTTTCTATAAGTAGTTGTTAGCTAAATATCTACATGTTATCTACTTTCTATATAAATTGGCTAAATATATAAAAGGTTACTCACATAAAATGGCAACTACTTCCCTGTTACTCATCATACTTTTTAAATAACAGCTTAAAAATGCCTATTGTTGTTTTGTTCAATTCATGTTTAGGCAGTCATTCTGGAGAGACAACCTCAGACAAAAAAGTACAGAAAACTGAAGAATACCGAGAATGTCAAAAAAAAAATAATCTTTCTCTGCGAAAGCACATACCCACTTTATCCAATACCAATTGTCAGACATGAAAACATACATCCTAGTAACACTGTATAAACTGGGCAGATTATATGTTGATATATATATATATATATATATATATATATATATATATATATTCTCATGCATATATGCATGCAACAACAATTAATAGAACAGAAGCTATAAATTTAAAGTAGGGAATGAGACTTTTGAGATGATTTGTTGGGATAAAAGGAAAGGGGAAATGATGTGATTATACTATCAAAACATAAAAGTAATTATAAAAAATGTTTGCTATGGTCATTATTATACTTACAGAACTGTTTTTATGAGAACTGCTTTTATTCTGCCTGCTGAGAAATGTCTCTTTGACAAGTAGTCAAGCTGAGTTCATGAGTAAAGGTTTACGTTAAGAAAGGTTTCTACAGGTTAGAACAACCACCTGACCATTGGTCTGGAACAAAGACAAGCTGTTCTTAGTCTTAATATAATACACAGGATTCTAGAAAGCCGAAATATACAACATTTCTTCAATAATAAAGTAGTTAAAAATAACCCAGGGAAAACTAACACTTCATCTTGGCTATGAACATGACATATTGATATGTTTGCAATTGTGGTTGTTAAGATGTATCTTGATTTAATTTCAAATTTAATATAATATATAATGGCTATTAAATAGCACATCTTGATTATTTATGGGTGGAAATAAATGTAGTAAGTCAACTATGTGCTGGAGCACAGGCAAATTTTTTTCTACCTTTCTAATAAAGGAATGTTTGAACCAAGAAAACTATAGTTGGCTTGACAGTTGTCTGTCAGAAGTGCAGGCAGTCAAATAGAAAATTACAGTAAATAGAGCAGTGCTAAATATGTTGGAAATAGTCTTCCAACATTATCTTTTGCTCTCCAGATAACAATGTGGCTAACACGCCAGTTATTAGAGATGATAAAAAAGTACTGAGTATTTCTCTGTGAAGGTAGACCTTGTATCTTCCTGTTTTTCTCTTTAGATGGTAAAGAAAGGGTTCTATAATACAGGATCCTCAGGAAATAAAATCCCTGTCACAGAGTCATTGCACACAAATAGGTAGTAGTCCTTTTTTTCTGTATACTTCTTGCTTCCTGCCAGCTATTTGTGTCTAAAGTGAAATGTTTATCCATTTACCCAATAAAATATAAATTCTAGAAACTTATGGGTTTTATTTATCAACCTATAAATGCCACAATCCTAATAAACAAATGCATCAAGAATGAAATCTGGAATTTTTCTGGCCTTTGTGTTTTGGTTTTTGTTTTCTTTTATGCTTTTGTAAGGTTCCGAAAATACATTAAATGCATTTTAATTAGAAATAGTGGGAGCAGATTGTACTGTGCACTGTTTATGTTTTTTAGAGGTTAACATATGATTCCTGAGTAGAATATAAGAGAAATTTAAGTATCCATAGTGTTCAAATTTAATATGAAAATATTGTCTTCAGCAGTTACCATCCCAGCAGGATAATGATGTTTTATTTATTCAAAATAAAGTATATGCCAGAAACTCATTTCAGCATCTGAAGGCTCATTACTGTGTTTCTATTGAAATGTATGAAGACAGTGAGACAGGATGTAATGTGTCCATTTCATATAAAAAAATCTCAATATCAAAACTCCTATATAATAGGTGCCACAATTGACAGAAAAATGATTTATTACAATTATTCTGAATCTATATCTTGTTTATTTCTATTAAGAAGGCTTAAAATACTCTAGAAAGTAAGCCATATATATACCTTTGAATAATGATGAAGCATAGTGTTTCATTATATATCAGTGTAGAGTGCAGAGCCCAATAGGGTGAAGGAAGGTAAGATGTTAGGGAGATTGTCAGAGAGGAACAGAATATGTGATGGAGATAAATCAGTGTTCAGAGAGATAATGCTGTACAAGCAAAGAATTACAAAACTTCTATGACCATCTGATTCTGCGAGTTTATTAGGATTTGTTTCAATCCAGTATGGTTTCTTATTGAATGGGCTTGCTATGGATAACTCCATAGGAGGTTTTAAAATCATGATCTCTGGTAAACCTAATAGAGTCTTGGTTCTCATGTGCTCCTTAAATGTAATTGGTAATATCCCACATCAGAGTACTTGGAGAATCTCTACACACATTCCCTGGAACCCAATTGATGGAGAAAAACACTGCTGTTGGCTGGACACTTTCTAGTTACAAAGAGGAGCCAGCTACTTTTACTGGTGAAAGACTGTAACTCAAGCATCATGCTAATGAATTTGAACTGAACAATTACAACTAAATATATGGTCATAAATAAACATGGCTTAATGCAGTTTGTATTCATATAAAGGTGAACTCATCTACACATTGAAATTCTTGAGAGCAATGCAATTGGTTTAACTATACTGATTCATGAATCAGTTCTTCACTGGGAATTAGAAAGTTGACTTTACGTGAAGTGTCTGTAATCCAGCTACCTTGATACTCTAATCTAGTGTGATAAAAATATCTTAGTAGAAACTATAGAGCTCTTCACTATTTAGTGCATTTTTATTTTATTTCCAAAACTTTAAGGTACATTCAGAATAATATACATTGTTGCTAGTAATTTTTAAGTGTTTCTTCGTGAAATGAAGCACCTTAATTGACACCAATTGAGTAAATGTTTGCTCAAAGCACCTTAATTGTATTCACACATCATTGTCACCACCATCACCACCATTATTTATGTCTGTATTTATTTGTTTTAATAAAATGTCTCCTTACTGAGAAATACATTTTTTGTTTGCATCTCTCAATCAACATCAACATTTTTTTCTGGTAGCAATAATGAAAAAAAGCTGAAATTTGAAATTAACATATTAATCAACTTTACACATAGCAGTGGTCTTTTACAAGATGGGTCCTTAGGCTTAAAAATTAAATTTTAGTTGGCAGTGAAATAAGAAGGAGCTGTATTTGCTAAATATTTTGGTGTAAATATTTCTAACATATAAACATGAAGATATTCACTACCATACACTTTAGCTCTTTTTTTCTTTCAAATGTTTTGTTTGTTTGCTTGTTTTATTTTTAAATTGGTTATGTTACTTCTTTACATTTAAAATGTTATTTCCCTTTCTTGTTTCTTCTCCACAAACACCCATCCCATTCCTTCTTCCTTGCTTCTATGAGAGTGCTTCCCCCACCTACCTACCCACTCCCATAAACATTTCTTTATGAAAAATAATCAGCTGACATAAATATCAGGAAATAATATACCAATGAAATAATTGAAAGTTTCACATATTTGCCTATAGTATAATCTACAGATTTAAAATTCATACAATTTAACCTTTAATAGCAGCTCTAACCATTGTCTCTTAAAAGTCCACTCTACACTAGAATGGTAGAGTACAAGCTGGCTCTAGTCAACTATTGTTACTGAATACAGCATTATCTCTATACATTCATATGAATTCAAAGCGTTGAGGTTTTGAAAGTTCTCTTGAGGAGTTCCTGTAGCATAATCAGTTAATGCATGGAATTCACACAAAAACTCCCTGAAAAATATAGTCAGTCAAGCTCACTTTCTAGTATTACAGCCTACTATTGTCTATTTCTACCTCTCTTCACCCTGCTGTTTTACTTTATTTTACTTTAGCTACCTAAAGGATTCAAATTCATTCTAGGTTTTCCCCCTTGGAGTTGGAACTTTTTTGCTAATAAATCCATGTTATTTCTTAGATATGAAAAAGAACTATATAAAATACCAAAAATCTCTAAAATATGATTTTTGATCCATTAGACATTAGATATTGTCTCACTGCACAAAAAGCTTTTCTTGGTAGCCCACTGAATACATTTTCTTGTTCTAAGTCTTGGTCACTTTGGTTGAGCTAACATGTTATCTGTGTGTAAGAATCTAAGTTTGCTGAAGATAATACCTCAAAATATCTGCCTAATCTCATTTACTGAAGAAAAGAAAGAAACTTTTTTTTAGCACCTCTTTACATGTATGTGAGAAGCACCACCATTTCACATATGACTACTGCTAATAAATATGAGTGTGGATTTCCTACCTACAACTTTGACTGTAATTCTTTTTCCTTAGCTCCTCTTTTTTGAATTAACCCAAATACTAAATATATGTTAGACTTCCATTTTAATAGCTCCAACACTGCTTTCAGAGTACCTGCCTAATGCATAGCAAAGAGTTTCCTCTTGTTACTGGAAAATACAAATATTAGACTGGCAATATACTGACTGCATCTAAACAAAATTAAGCATACTAGAATGTTCTTGTTAAGTTCCGTTTTCCATTAACAAAATAACAATGTGCATTGAAAAGGTGTAGTATGACCCTTTGATAGGTATGTCCATAGTGGAATGAAAAAAAGTTAATTTATTTAGAATATCTGATTATATCAAATACCTGTGGTTTATGGAAAAGTGTCCTTATTTTCCAGATTTCAGCAGTGTCTGAATACTGCCCAGTGCCTTTTATTTTAAATATCTTCACATTATTTACTCTGTGTTTGTGATATTGGAGACATTGGCATGGTTCTTTTTAAAACTTTAGTTGTTCTCAATGAGCAGTTGGGAATAGATTAGGTATGACTTCAGAAGTTAAAATGTATAATGACATGAAAATGTGAAGACTAATTTGTTTAAAACCTTACTAGAAGTTGTCAAATACTTTAAGACTCATTTGAAACGTTAGTTAAGATTCAAGCTCTTTTTTAAATTAAACAACTTTATTTTAAAAAACAAAGATAAATATATAGATTTTAAAAACATTTTTGCATAACAGTGTAAGAATACATTTTGTCCGTGCTTGGCTGTTTTTTTTTTTTAAAGGTTTGATAGTGTGCATTAAGATCTTACTAGTTACAATGAGCATAAATCACCTGTAAAACAAGATGTAACCTGGAAATAGTCAAAGTTTTCTTGGTGTGTAAAGATTAAGCATAATGATTTTTCTTTTTTTTTTTTTTTTTTTTTTGTCCTTTGTTTTTTCTTAAACTTCATATAGTCTGTGAGTTGTTTCTGGAGTGCTCTGAGCTTTCTGGGATTAGTATCCAATTATCAGTGACTGCATATTATATCTGTTCTTTTGTGACTGGGTTCCCTCACTCAGGATGATATTCTCTAGATGCATCCATTTTCTTAAGAATTTGATAAAGTCCTTGTTTCTGATAGCTGAGTACTACTACATTGTATAAATATACCACAATTTTTGTATCCATTCATTTACTGAAGGACATCTGGGTTCTTTCAAGCTTCTGGCTATTATAAATAGGACTGATATGAACATTGTGGTGCATGTGTCTTTGTTGTATGTTGGACCTTCTTTGGGGTATATGCCCAGATGTGGAATAACTGGGTCTTCAGGTAGTACTATGTCCAATTTTCTGAGTAATGACCAGACTGATTTCCAGAGTGGTTGTACCAGTTTACAACCCCAACAACAGTCTAGAAGTGATCCTCTTTCTCTGCATCCTCTACAGCATCTGCTGTCATCTGAATTTTTGATCCCACTTCCCACCAGTCAGAATGGCTAAGATCAAAAATTCAGATGACTTGCTCTTTCTATCCGTGTAAAGAGTTGACTTGGAATTTTGATGGGGTTTGCAGTGAATCTGTAGATTGTATTTGGTGAGGTGACTTCTTATACCATTTTAATCCTGCAATCCACGAGCATGGGAGGTCTTTCCATTTTCTAAGATATTAGATTTCTTTCTTCTTTAGTCCTTTATAGAAGAAGAAACAAAATACTCACAACAAATAAACAGTGGAAAGGAATTCAGAAGAAGAAGGGAGGGGAGGGGGAAGGAGAGAAGCATCGGGTATGTGAGAAGACAGGGATGATATACAGAGAGTCAGGAAATAGAACAGAGGTGTATAAAAATGGGGGATGAGGAACTGTGGGTATCTACCAGAAAGTCTCAGATACCAGGAAAGCAAGAGGCTCTCAGGACCCAAAGGGCATGATTAGCTGAAATGCCCTAAAAAGTTGAGGAAGAACCTGTAGAGACCATATTCAGAGGTTAGGAGAGGCCCCCTGTTGAAGAATGGGGCCACCCATTCATAATCAAAATTTTAAGCTAGAATTGCTCCCGAATACAGGAAATACAGGGACCAATTTGCAGAGCAGAGACTGAAGGAAAGGCCATCCAGAAACTGCCCTACCTGGGGATCCATCCCATATACAGACTCCAAACTCAGATACTATGGTAGGTGCCAAGAAGTGCTTCCTGACCCGAGTTTGACATAGAGGTTTCTGGAGAGGCTGTGCCCGAGTCTGACAAATACAAATCAGAATGATTGCAGCCAACCCTTGGACTCAACATGGGAACCAAAGTAGAGAAGTTAGGGAAAGGACCGAAGGAGTTGAAAAAGTATGCAATCACACAGGAAGAACAATATTATCAGTCAACTAGACCTCCCAGAGCTCCCAGGGACTAAACCACCAACCAAAGAGTACACATGGAAGACCCATGGCTCCAGGGGAATATGTAGCAGAAACTGGCATTGTCAGACATCTATGAGAGGAGAATCCCTAGGTCCTGTGAAGGCTTGATGCCCCAGTTTATAGGGATGCCAGGGGGTGAGGTGGGAGTGAAAGAGTGGGAGCACCTTACAAATTGTGGTAAAGGAGGGTCTGAAAAAGAAATGAGAAGAGGCTATTAAGTATTTTTAGTAATACGTTGCCTTTGTCTTGTGCAGAACATGTAGAGTATGCTCTTTAATTTAGTAAATATTTTTAAGACATAGAGATACATTGTAGTAGCCAACCAATTCTTAATCAAAATTCTTTAAATTCCTTTGTTTTCCCTACCTATCAGAAGCTTTCCAACTTGTTTGAATTATGGTATTCCCTTCTCTTCCAAAACTCTTGCAAAACAGAAAAAGTGGGACCTGCTAGCAAGCTGAGCAGAAATATTTTATACGCCTTTTGAGCTATGTAACTTAATAATTGGATACTTGATCATTTGTTTTATTATGTAATCGATAAAAAGGTGATGTGTATTAATATTAGTTCAACCATATATTTATACTGTCTGTGAATGTGTGGTTATAGTTTTGTGGGAGAAATAGTTTGTCAGTGTTCACCAGCTTGTAAAAACTTAGTGTGAGAGCTTCAACATCTAAATAAATGATGAAACGCATTCGTCGCTGAAAAAAAAAATAGTGGTAAGGAAGATGGGACAGTGGGTTTCTGGGGAGGGATACATGGAAAGTGGATAACATTTGAAATGTAAAGAAATGAAATATCCAATAAAATATTTTTTTAATTTTAAAATTTAATAAAGAGAGAACACATAACAATGCAGCTCATCAGAACTGATACATCTACAAGAACAGCTTCTGCACAGTCAATCTCAGGGGTCAAGGTAGAAAAGAGGAAAAAGAGTGTAAGAGCTGGGATGGGTTGTTCACTCTGGTCTTTGACTTTCAGCAGTGACTCATATATCTTACTTGACTGTTAAAAGAATGGCCCCTGGCAATCCTTCCTTATATGAAATTTCTATACTCAATCACAAAACAATAATCAGAGCTCATTTTGCTTTTACTTTCTATTTAACCTAAAAAATCCCTGTTGAAATCACAACATAATGAATTCTTAACATTTGTTAATATTAAATAAATAAAAACTTCACACTTTACTCAAAGAACATGTTTTTTAACTTAAAAAAGAAATTGACTCTGAGCCTAGTCTGAGCCTACATGTGGCTGTATTCCCAGATACTTGGAAAGCTAAGGATGGCATGAACCAAAAGTTCAAGATCAATCTACTCAACATAATGAGATCTGTATCCTATTTGATAACAAAAATATATTTAAAAAAATCTGTCTTCTAGTTAATGCCCTTATCAGAAAAAGTCAAAAAGCCACGAATCTATATATAAATTTTTATAAACCTTAGTTTCATTTTACCTTCTGGTTAATCAAACTAAGTTTAGCATTTTGTTTCAGCCTTCTGCTCTGTATATGAAATACTTCCAACCTGCCCAAGGTCTCACATCGATATTGTTCTTAAGCTTTGAGCACAGACTGATCCTTGGTTCCTCCCAGACACTTAGTGCCCACTTTCTGTCCTTTACTTGAAAACTCTGACATTATAGCTTTATTTCCTCTCTTTTTATAATTGTATTGGGTTTCTATTATAAAGTTATATTATAGTTTTATGATCATAAATGGATATAATTCAAATGTTTATCATCATTATAACCCATAGTCCTATAGGTTTTAGAAAATCAGTTTATAAAGATTACCTAATATGGTCTTATATCCTTTTGCGTTTCTTAGTTAATTAATTAACTTTCAACTACAGCTTTAATACCCTTCTAGTCTACCCTCTGACAGTTCCACATCCCATTTCTTCTCCTTGTACCCCCTGTCTCCACAAGGATATACCCACCCCACCCACCACACCAGACGTCTAAACTCCCTGGGGATTCCAGATTCTTGAGGGTTAGGTGTGTCTTCTCTGATTGAATCTCTGCCCTATATGTGTTGGGGGCCTCATATCAGCTTGTATATGCTGCCTGGTTGGTGGTCAAGTGTCTGGGAGATATTGGGGATACAGTTTAATTGATATTGTTGATCCTCCTACAGGGTTGCCCTCCTCCTCAGCTTCTTCCAGATTTTCCCTAATTCAACAACAGGGATCAACAGTTTCTATTGATTGGTTGAAAAATATCTACATCTGACTCTTTCATCTGCTTGTTGGGTCTTTCAGAGGGCAGTCATGATAGGTCGAGTTTTTTTGACCACTTCATAGCCTCTGTAATAGTGTCAGGCCTTGGAGCCTCCCTTTAAGCTGGATCTCACTTTGGGCCTGTTGCTGTACCTTCTTTTCCCCAGGCTCTTTTCCATTTCTATCCCTAAAATTCATTTAGACAGGAATAATTATGGGTCAGAATTTTGACTGTGGGATAGTGTACTGGCTGGTTTTGTGTCAACTTGTCAAAAGCTGGAGTTATCACAGGGAAAGGAGCCGCAGTTGAGAAGATGCCTCCATGAGATCCAGCTGTAAGGCAGTTTCTCAACTAGTGATCAATGTGGGAGAGCCCAGCCCATTGTAGGTAGTGCCATCCCTGGGCTGGTAGTCCTGGGTTCTATAAGAAAGCAGGCTGAGCAAGCCAAGGAGAAAGCCAGTTTCCAGAGTGGTTGAACCACCAGCAATGAAGGAGTGTTCCTCTTTCTCCACATCCTTGCCAACATGTGTCTATCATCACCTGAAGTTTAAACTGTTTGTGATGGGTTCCATAGAGGCAATTAAAATGTGTGTGTGTGTGTGTGTGTGTGTGTCTGTGTGTGTGTGTGATATAACTTAGCACAATAGTCCTCTTATCACAAAAGCAGTAAGTGTGACAGTAACAGATGCAAAGTCTGTAGTCTATCAACCCAGCTCCTAATGAGATTTTACAGAAATTGTAAAAACAATACTACTGTTCCATTGACTCAGTGGTGAATAAATGAAAGACACTGGGATAGCTAGCAGCCACATGAGGATGTTTTATTTTCTCACTTGGTTCTTCTGACCCTGACTTAAATGAAAAGTCTCTCTCTCTCTCTCTCTCTCTCTCTCTCTCTCTCTCTCTCTCTCTCTCTCTCTCTCTCTCTCTCTCTCTCTGTGAGTGTGTGTGTGTGTGTGTGTGTGTGTGTGTGTGTGTGTGTGTGAGATGGGTGGGTGGCATTGCCCTCCTTGGTTTAGACCCTTTCATTCTTCTTGGGAACATCATAGTATATATCCACCAAATTTTCTCATTTTTAACATTGATCTTGCAAAGTAAATTAAGGTAAATCCATTAGACTAACATTGATTACTTGCAAAATATCCATATTATCATTAGTCAATTAGTTATATGCATAGAGTCCTTGTCTAGAAAAACAAACTTCTCTGTTTCTGCAGTGGTTTAAATATGTCATGGTCTCAATTTCTGTAAAACAATTCTTTATGCCACATATTCTTAACTGATGGAAAATTAAAGATAGTAAAAGGTAATGTTCTCTTACAAGTTTTAAAATGGATTTCAAATGTAAATTAAACCATATTTAGAAAGATATTTCAGAAGGTCAAATGAACCAAAGAAGCATGAGGTACCAAAATAAATTAAGCATAATACATTAATTAACACAAAGCTGAACCCTGTCTTGTTTTTCATCAAGAAAAAAAGATAATTAAAATCAACCCTGTGAAGTATTTTTTGTATGACTGAATTACTGAATGGATGGTAAATTAATAATAAAAAGATATTTGAATGTGAGTTGTTTAGATTCAATTTAAAAGTAATAAAATGATGTTAATGTTATTATTCTGTATTTAACTCTCTAAATTGATCTTATTTCTCAAACAACTGCTCAAAGTGCTTAAGTAATTATCAAATCAGTTATGCTTTAATATATGATGGTCTTATATCGAGGAATATTTTACACTCTAGTAATCTCCTGTCTCTGAAGCATGACTGGAAAATATGTTAAATTAAAACAATATACTCCATTCTTTACTGATGTACTCTCATATATTTAAAATGCAAAAAAAACATTTTAGAGATTCGTTTTACTTAGAAATAATGCAATATTTATTGTTAAACAATTCTTTAGGGTCACTAAAGACATAGCTACATGATGGCATTTCTTCCTACTGTGAGATCACAAGCAAGACAGCTTTTCTGGGAAATAGATATTGACAATTCTATAAAGTGAATTCCCTCTATTTCCTGTACTTCTTAATGATTTACTTGCTTGGCTAAAATAAGACATTCATTCTGCTTCCACCTTGTATTCTAGATGTGTACGCTGGCATTGTTTTCTTTTTCACATTTGAAAGCAATTATTTCAAAATTTGTCTCAGCATATGTTAGCAGTTGTTAAATATATGTTGAAACATAAAACTCCTAGACTTAAACGTTTTGCCGAAATCCAGGTGCTTAACTGAAGTTTTTCACCTGTTTTAGTATTAAGGTGTTATATCTGTTTCCATTCTATCTTGTTTATAGGATTTTATCAGTGTACCATTTGTGTTAATGCCTAATATGAAACACATATTACCCTAATTTCCAAAATATAGCTGCTGGTTATTATGATGATATAGTAAACACCTAAAATATTAAAAGTGTTTATCTGTGATTCTACAGGAATTAGTCCACTCAACACAGTATATGTCTATACAATCTATTTACCATGAGTGGTAAAATTTCTACTTTTGGTTTATAAAAGTAAATAAATAGAAGGTTCTAAAAAATCATCATTTATATGCATTTAACATTTCAAGTAAAGCGACAATTCACAGACTACCTGTAATTCAGGCTCAAGCTGTGTTTCCTGCTAATCACTATATATTACCAAAATCCCCAACACGTGCAAAGTTAACATGAAGAGAATTTTGTTATACAAGGAATATTTTTATTGTTGATGAAATCTTTGATGTAAAAAGGTAGAATCTAACAAGCTAAGTACATGCATGTATTTTCATTAAACAGATCATCTGAAATGCATAGTATTTTTGCCAAAAAAAGACATTTTCATGAGAACTATTCACCTTGAGGGTTTTTGGAATAATAGATTAGAAGACAGAGAAACAAAGGTAGATTAATAAAACATTATGTTATCTGCCATCCATTCAAGGATATAGAAAAACTTATATGAGAGTGTTATTTTGTCACTATTTTAAATAGTACATGATTTTTGTGTGTATAATAGGATATATTAAGGAGGTACACACACAGTCATGGAGAAGGTTAATGAAGACAAAATTCAAGGTATTTACATTTTGTAGTGTGCCAGGCTGGCAGGATGGAAACCATTCCTAATAAATGAAAGATGCTATAGAGGAAGAAAAAATAAGAACAAAGCGTTAGAGGGTTCAATAATTATTAATATGGTAGATGAGAGGAAAAAACAGTTGAGATGTATACTTTAAAAGTCAGTTTTTCCTCAGCATAGCATGATCACAGTCTGTGCAATTTTCTAATCTTCCAGCCACGTCCTGTAGCTGTAGATGGATTCTCTTTAGCAGGAGTCGTTATTTCCAATGTTCCCTTGTGAATGATTATTCTAGTAAATGAAGCAAACATGGACAGGTTAAAAGGACTAATCTTGGAGGCCAGCCTCAGGAACTGGAGATTTGCTGTTCTTAGAGAATGATCAGATTAGATGTAAACAGGGGCAGAGAGCTCATTGAGGGTCATCAAAGCTCAAATGTATAGGAAGGGCAGACCTTGCAGTCATGACAAAAGTTGATCTGTAACTCTTCAAACTGAATTGTATAACCCACAGGTGAATTTATGGCATAGAAACTGCAAAGCCAAGAAACAAGGCAAGCACTGAGGACCAAGGTCGAAGAAAACGTTCTGACTCTTAAAGAGTAGAGCTAAGAGACTTAAATGCAATCTAAGAGTAAAAGCTCTATATTTAATTTGCAAGCTAAAAGTTATATATTGATGTCATCAGAGAATGACATAAAGTAAACAGGTGGTACTGATCCAGAGGTTAGCAGAGGACAGGGTGCAGCAAAAGAAAGAATGATACAATTTGACAATGTGCTTTAAAGATATTAAATATTTAAAAGTGAGAGGAAAGATAAGTAACAGGAGTGATGAAAGAGGACACCAAGGTCACCTCCAGGAGCTGAGTCTAATGCAGTGTTGAAGAAAAGGGAGAGAAAAATAAGAGGAAGGAGTGGAGGAGGAGAAAGGGCAAGAAGCATCAGCAAAGAGGTAAAAACTGCCTGGAGTAACTTAATGTCACAAGTGTTCAGTGAAAATGAGAGGGAAGGAGACAGAAAGGCTTCGGGACATGCAGATGTGTCTCTGGAAGAAAATGAGAAATCTCTAAAGCATTGTACAATGATCTGGAAAGGGAAGGAACAAAATGTTGCATATTGTATCTTACTTGAGTTAAAATAAAGGCTACTGATCAAAGATCACATCCAAGTATTCAACATGTTGCCACTGGTGTTCAGTAAAAAGGTAACAAAACTGAGAATATTTTGATCTTTATCTTCAATAAAAATGATGCTAGAAGAATAAAAGCAATCTAGCAAGATTTATAGGACCTATGATTTATCTCAAGACTATTAAAAATGAATTATGTTCTTCCAGATTTATCATAGTCAATGAGTAATATAAGATACTGAAAGACATGAAACTGTGCTCTAAACTCAAAGAACTTTATTTTTCATAATTCTTTTCATGAATTAAATGATGCAGAAATTTAATTTTTAATGAAATGGTGGAAAATAACATTGTTATTTGAGTTTGACTCTGAAAGAAAGTTCAGAAAAGAAAGAAGAAAATTCAATGGACAAAGTTTTTGGTTTGGTCCATAGTAAAGTATTTAAAATATAAACTGGTTATAATCTTAAAAATTAATTGGTAAGCCAATAAGCTAAAAGACTGTTTAGTGAAATTAAGAATTGATATTATGATTGATATACATTAGTTCCATTATTTAGTAATTGGCATAAGTTCTTAACTTTATACTGGCTGAAAAATAATAGCCACATTTATCCAGAACATTTATGTGTAAAGATGTTATAGGCTATGTTTTTAACAACCAGTAAGATTTCTTCTGTAGGCTTCTTTACCTGAAGGCTGTCCTACACAATTTTTCTCTCTGTATCTCTACTTAATGAGTATGGTTAGGTAGTCAAGTGAAAAGGAACAGGTTCTCCTTAAAATGAGGTGTGGCTTGACATGGGAATTTCATGGTAAATATATTCTGTGGCATAGACAAAATCTTTAAACTTCTTAATATTTTAACTTTGTCCACCCTGGTGCTCAATGAAATTATAAAAATGACATTGAGGGGCACATCTGGTGCATCTCTATGGTCTGAACAGCCATACCTGCTGCTGCTGCTATCATGAGGACTGAAAGGCCCTTGCTAAAACATTTGTTCATTGCTTAGGCGAGTGACATACTGAATGAATGTTGTTGACAGGGGCAATGCTATTTTAAGGACCCAAATTTCTTAGCCCCGTGAGAAACAGCAAAACCTTTCATGTTGGAATCATAGATACACCAAAGCCTTTCCACTTTGTCCATGTGTGGATGTTGATATGTGCACAGAAAATGTCTACCACAGCTTTCTCTCACCAGATATTTATGACTCAAAACTATCTTTCCTACTGATCCTACCAAAATTAGCTAAATCTTATTTCTTGGGTCGCTGTATATGCAAACATTGCTTCTTTTCTTTCTTTTATGCAATAACTATATATTAACTCCATATTTAATTATAAGTAGTGCATATATACCATATGAAATATAACATATATGTGAATATGAAGATGATGAGTTTCAAGAGTTATATGGCTTCTTCATCAGAGACCACAATCTACCTTACCCAGCTTTCCTGTGCCTGTGTGTCTCCCCTTCCACTATTACCTCAGATTCTGAGACCCAAGTCATGCACTGACAAGGCATTTAGGGGATTATCCAAGGTTAGGCCTAAAATGTACAAACTTTTCTAAGAATGATTAAGTAAATGTAATACATTATGCATTCCTTTATGCACTCTTCTTGCAGGAAGGTTTTATTAGCTACTTGTGGCTGTGACTAAATACCTTACAAAAACAATTCGAGAAGGTCAGGCACTGGTGGCACATGCCTCTTTCCTAGCACTCAGGAGGCACTTCACATGAAGCTTGGTGCGTTTGAGACTGGCCTGGTCTATAAAACAAGTCCAAGGACAAACGGGTCTACACAGAGAAACCCTATGTCAAAACACACACAAACACTCACACACACCAAACCAACCAAATAAAAACCCCCACAAACAAATCAAAATGAAGAAAAAACCATGCACATACTAACTTTAGCTTAATGTGCATTACTTTGGTATCAGTATCTTTCTCATGTGCTGAGGTATTTACCATCTCATTCCTGAAGCATCTTTACATAGGCTTATCCTTCATACTCTTCATAAGTCACAGGACGATTGGGTGGAGCTTCTTCAGAGTTCCTCCAAGACAGTGCAGAGGTGAAGAGATGCATTTTACCTTCTGTTCCATCTCACAGATGCTCATTTAATTCTCTTGAACATTTTTAGAGTGGACAAAGAGATAATGACAATTATTAGAGGACCAAACTAATTCTCTATTAAAGAAAAATATGGCGATAACCAAAATTATGTGTTTCCCAAAGAGGAAAGTAATTGAAAGACATTTAATTCTAGTACATTAAATAACTAAGAATTTATCATATGTTTCATCTAAACTTATTATAGAATAATATTCAGTAAGAAAAGAAGCAGAAATTAGGAAAAAATGATAACAAGAATATTCCTCAAACATGTAAATGGAAATATGTGAATGGTCGAGTGAGTGTCAGAGGACACGCAACTGCAGCAGCTACTTCCCAACACGCTAGCACGTGGCGTCTTTATGCATCCATGGTCTGCACTCCCCAGAAGGAAGAGCTGGTGTTTTATTCTCATTTAAAATGGAACCACAGCCAAGAGTACTCAAAGACCGTCTCACTATAAATAGACATCATTAGAGTAAGATGAATCCATGCTTTTGCCTGCA